>NC_053422.1:4220333-4526166 GCF_016859285.1 Xiphias gladius
ACCGCTGGCGACACTGGTCATTTTAACTGCCGAAAGTGGCGCTCAGCACCTGCTAAGCTGCAGCTGAATGTTTCCTACACTGCTTTGCTAATGATATTTAGCATTGGAGCTTAGCGAATCATGCCTTTTTCCAGCCTCAGTGTCTGAGCTCAAAGTCACTCACCGCTGCGCCCAAAGGATATTTCACACTCACACACGCTAATTTTCCCTGATGCAGCGGGATGCTGCACTGTAGAGCTGGGCTGTCTTGAGGGAGCAGAGCTGCAACACCAGCAGGCTGAGCTGGACAAAACACTGCAGGGTACAGGAGCGAAGGGAGAGCGGATTTTAATCGGCGTTATTTCAACCACCGATCCTTAAGATGGGCTTGGGAGCTCTCTAATATACAGCACTGTGCAAAAGTAAAGTGAGGAAGCTTTCAAAATGAATGCCATGGTTACTTTTTAATTATCTATTAACTTCATACAAAGTGCCGTAAAGACAAAAAAACAAAATCAAGTTTTTCAGGTTCTTGGCAGGTGGGTTGTTCCAAGCATCCTGGAGAACTTGCCACAGTTCTCCTGTGGATTTAGTCCCTCTCAGAGTCCCCTGTCTCTTCATTTGATCCCAGGCTGACTCCGTGATGCTGAGAAATCGGGTTTCTGTGGGGTCCAGACCGTCGGTTTTTCATTCTTGTCCCTGAAGATGGTCCTTCATGACTCCGGCTGTGAGCCTGGGCTCACTGACGTCCTTTATACCTTCAGTAATAAGGAAATGACAACATTTTTGCATCACAAATATACAATTGTAGTAATTCCATTTGGATTTACACAGTAATTTTTAGCTCTTACAAAAGCAATTTAGCTAAATTTGAGGAACTGTGTGTATAAACACTTTATTCCCTTTCTTTTACATCTTCTCTCGATGTCCTTTTAAGTCTTATGTAAAGCACTTTCGGTTTTCTTGAGCGAAAAATCTCATCTGTCCCACTCAAACAAACGCCGCTCCGCTGGTGGAGGAGAAACATGAAGCAGCGTCCTGCCTTCCTGCCTCCTCCGTGCTGATTGTTCTCCACCACAGAGCCGCATGTTTCTACCCACCACACACAGCGCGGATAAGGATTGAATTTCATCCGTAACATTGGTGTGGGATAAGAAGCACAAGAAAAATATATCATTTATGAAAATAATCAATAATACTGAAAGGGGTTTGAAAAGGTCGTTTTTACTTGAACCTGAACTTGTTATAGTTCTTAAGTCTTAATCTGGTCTCTGTCTAGTAGCTAGTCTTAATCACAGATCTGGATGAGGTAAGAGATGCCATTAGTCTGTAAAAACAACAAGACCCTCCCTCGTAAATTAATAAACACATTTACAAATGCAACTTTAAAAGAGGTTTTGGGATTAAGTCCCGAGAACCAACCTTCAAAGACTGTGTGGTGCTTATAATGTAAACCAATCAATAGGCACCGCTGTCTGTTCCTGATGGAAACGATACCAAGTTTGAATTATTAGATAGGATTCCTTCATAATGATGAATTGCTGGGAGCTGAACAGAGACACGGCTGATGGATGAGTGATGACAAAAACACTGAGAACAAAACGGCTCATTATCACAGACAAAGGACTGGGGACAATGAGACTTATACACACACACACACACACACACACACACTGCTTAAAATAATACACATTCACTTACTTAGTAATGGCACACATTCATTTTGCACGTTTTGCCGTATTTCTTAGCTGATGCAAATACCACACACACACACGCACACACACACACACAGTCAGAGGAGAAGTCGGCTCCCAGGTGAGGAAGACGGATCGACTGCGAGCCTGCAGGTTTCTCCGGAGACTTCAGCTGAATGAGGACATGATGGATCCGCTTTTTTTTTGGTGAGTAGTTTGGAATTCACTGAGGACTCAATAACAGTGCGACGAATAGGAAGGATGAGTGTGTGTTTGACTGCTTACTATTTATTCACCTCCCGTGGTGGGACACGGGGATGTTGTTGTAACCACCGATTACAGGGTTGGATGATGATGGCTGGAGGTTTTATGTCCTGTTGTCACTTGATATAAAGTGTTTTATATGAGTGTTGGGTTCTGCGTTATGTTTTTTATTATGTTTTATTTATCTTGTGTTTAAATCTTTTAGTGTTTTCTATGTTTCACCCGTAAAGATGTAAACCTGAAGTACAACAGGGAAATGTTTCCACCATGTTTAGAGTTTATTTTACAGTTAAGAGTTAAGGTTTTACAGCTGGTTGCAAATATGTTGATACTGAACATATCAGTAAAAATGTTTGCGGACAACATATTTGTTTTGCGCCAAAATATCAGATCTTGGTTCTGTTTTGACTCTCAGAGGACTTGGTTACGTTTGGGGGAAGATCCTGGTCTGGTCTAATGCGGAAAAAGTCACAGTGACTTTAGACACAACATGTTTATTAACATTTAACCAAAACCATCATCTTGTTGTCTCCGCACATAGTCCGGCTAGCGGTTCCATTTCTGACAAAACAAATTAGCTGTTGCAGTTTAGCTGTATATAAGCGCAGTTTGTCGGACACGGGGTTGTGAGGAGAGAGCGTCAAAAAGCGTGTACCATTAGTCACATTTTAGGAATTCGCTGTGTTGAGGCGACAAGGACACACAAAAGACACAGAGCTCTGGAAGAGAGATCGGGGAGGCAGCGTGATGGCCGGCAGGATTGCCTTTCCCTCGAGTGTCGCTATTAAAAACGGGAATAAACACTTTTCCCCTCGTACGGGGTTGGATGGTGAGCCATAGAAAGTCGCTCTTTTCAAGCAAACCGATCCCTTATCCCCCAGGGAAAATAGTCTTTTCACAGCTCAGTAGAGTGTTTACCAGTGCAACAAGAAACAAATTGTTAGCAAACAAGTTAAATGAATGCAGATTGTAGGGCGAGTAAACGTCGTTAGCGTGGTTGAAGTTAGCCCCCATTTGACCTCAGAGCTCTGTATTTTACTCCACAACTCAGTCACGTAGTCACGTAGTGTTCCCTATAGGTAGGAAGAAAGTCAAAATGTTATCATCTATTATCCAGCACTGGGTTGCTTTTTTAAAGGGATTTTGCTTGTGATCTCACAGATGTCTAATGTTTGCCCAGAATAATAAAAGTTTTGGGCCAAAATCAACTTTTAAAGCCAACATTTTCACAGACGGGGAAAAAAAAAAAAAAAAATGACAACTTGATTTTTTTTTTCCCCCTAATATTTGCATCCTGAACAGTATGTGAAACAATCATGGAGTAATGGAAGTGTTGAAGTCGCAAATGGTTCTAAGTTTAGGTAACAGACATAGGTTCCTTTTTGAGGTCTCATTTCTGAGATGGTGTTTGTGTTGGGTAATATAACTGACGGATCTCTAAACCAAATTTTCACAAATGTTCTTGGTTACATTTGGATCACTGTAATTTCCTCAGAAGTTTGCCGTTGTTTGTTTTGTGAAACTTCTTTAAAGGTCCGTTGCATTTCCTAAACGCAGTCTTATCCTAATGACAGGACTCGTGACTTGTCTTTTCATGTATCTCAGCTGTCAGCTCTGCAGCCGCTGTCTCTGAACTTGAGGTCCTTCAGATGTGAGGCGGAGAGAATAACATCAAAGACGTGAGCCTGGCCGCCTTCAGGGCTTTCCAAAAGAAAAAGCCCACCATCTTCACTTCAAGAACAGAGCAAGAAGGGGAAGATGAAAGAGACGCCGGGTTTTACTGAAGCATCTGAACTTTTGACTTTTGAGCCATGTGGGATGCTGGCTGAAGGGAGACTCTGCTGTCATGTTCAGGTTTTTATCAGTTCAGTTCATTCCAGCTGTGCCGGTGAAACAAGGTAACCACCGAAGACAAGAGCTCACTGATTGGTGGTTTCACCTGGGAAAATACAAAGCTCAGCTGTAAGAAAGGTTGATGCCGTTCTCGTTGCTGAACAATAAAAAGTGTGATTATTACAAGGTTCCTCAGTGGGAAACAAAGGAGCTGATTATCAAATGTTCCTGTCAGGTGAGACTTCAGATAGAATCGGGGAAAATGACCATGATTATTAGCTGTTTGTGTTCACAGATGTTTGAGTAAGCACTTTTAGTTTTAGTTAATTCAGCTCATTCGGGGAATCCATTTCTGTTCAGCAGTGCTGCGCCTTAAACCACGATGATACGAATCATCTAATAAGTTGTCAGAGCGTCATGACAACATAGGTCGGTTGTCAGTACCTTCCAAAAAAACGTGACTGTCAGAAAAATGATTCATTTGAGAGTTTTCTGTCCTGCCTTGTTTGTGGTAACGCTGTGGTTAGGTTTAGGAAAATGAAAGTACTTGGTTGATGTTAGGAAAACACTGTGGTCGTGGTTGAAAGACACCGACTTTGACTGCTGCTGTTGTCAGGAGATGGGATGGTACCATAACAACATCAACCTACTTCAACCGTTGCGTCCTAGAGAGAGAGCTGTTGCGCAGCCATGAGAGGTCACTCATCAGGAAAACGGAGACCCTGCATCTAGGCCCTGAACAGGTGGTTTTACTTTTCCCTCAGATCAGGCCTTCGCTCAGGTTGACGCTGGATGGAGCTACAGTGGGCTGGAATTATGTGCATCCACCAAACTCTTTATACGGATTAAAAATGATAGTGGGGTGGGATTTTTGCTCCACCCTTAAAAAGGTGCAACAGAGCTAACAGGAGAATGGGCGAGATGTCAACACAGTCCTGAGGGGACATCTAATTAGCCAAAATAAATGAAATCAGCGGTGTGGGTGCACACACGTCATACATTTTATTTAATCGCAAAAAATCTTCCTTGGAACTAGTGGAAATATTTAGTAGTCCGATGTTGACGTGAACAGTGTTGTTTTTTTTAGCTGTGAGGGGAAAAAAATATAGTATTATTTGCCCCTTTAATTTTAACTTTTAATTTTTCCAGTGAAATTCCAGACATGGTTAAACTGAGGCACTCAGGGGAACAACAAAATCTGCTGAAGCATGACATAAAGTGGCAGCTCGCCTGAAGGAGCTCACCCCTGGCCAAATAACTGAAAATATCTTTTAAGAAAAAAGAAAGAGAGAGAGAGAGAAGAAACCGACATGATCACACCCTACAGTCTGAAAAAGTTGTGGATTCTGTATGTACATATTTTGAGTCTGAATAAGCCAGTGCGCCGCTGAAATAATATCTGCAGTGTGTTTACGCGTGCCGAGCCCTTTGGCAGGCTGCTTACAAGGCAGTTTCTCATACCGCATATAGATGCAACCATAATAAGCTTCTTCTGCCTTACTACTACACAGCAGCAATCGTTTTGCCGCTGCCAGTCCAACGGCCGAAAGCCTACATGAAATGAATCTGCGCGTGTACCGACACCCACAGACACGCACACGTGAGCACTCGGTGACATGTTGAACCCTCAGGCTCCACATGTAAATATGTGCTGGAGCTGCATGTGGTTGAGTGGCACCTATGTGGACTATATGCACCACCGTCATCAGTTTACTTCGTGTCGCGGCTGCAGCTGTAAACCGAATGTACTGCGGTCTGCAGCGCGGATACTGACAGAAGTTATCCACTTGATTTGAGAAACGAACATTATATCCATATTAACTGTCATGGCAAGAGCTACATGGTCTCGTCTCTGTAGTCTTGGCGGAAAATTTCAGACCCCCTTTACCAGTCCCCTGACCCCGCTCCTCCCTGCACGCTTGCCCCTCATTCCCTCGTTAAGCCCCAGTTCACATACACCAGCCACTGTCCTGTTCCCTGATGCTGACTTGCTGCAGCCCTCCAGCCATTCCTGTCTGCTTGTTTCTTTGTTTTTGAGTCAAACCTGCTTGTCATCTGCTGCCCGTGTGCTCACTAAGATTTGTTTGCTTCTTCTGACTTCACGCCTCATTACCTCTGAGCTTGTTATTCTGTCGTTGATCAAGTGAACTGCCTTTGACTGTATCTGCCCCTCCTGAGAGATCCGTCCTCAACCCTGTTGTTCGGTACCTCAGCTGACATTATCGTCACACGAAGAGTCACTCTAACAAAACGGGTCTCTTATTTAGCACTCGTTTTATCAGTCTTTTTGAAAATGAATTATGCTCCTGGGGCTCTCCGTCCATATTCCCTGTTAAATGAGTATCACAGTACGTAAGAGTAAGATTTAAACACACTGTCATTTTTAACAAAAATTAAACCAATGATTATTTTATTAGCATTCAACAACTCCCATGCAGATCTTTAAATATGCCTATATATCTATCTATCTATATCTATATATCTATATATCTATATATATATATATATAGATAGATAGATATAGATATAGATAGATATAGCTATCTATCCATATATATATCTATATCTATCTATATAGATAGATATATATATTGATATATATCAATTTATATATATATTGATATATATATATATATATATAATCTTATCTATAGTGATGTGCATTCTTATACTTGTATCTTTGAGGACAAATTAGATGAGACCTTAAGAGTGAGGACATGTCTGGAGGATGGGGACATTTGATCTGGTCCATACTAAATTGAATTTAGTTCATTTGGGGGTCAAGATTTGTCTCAGGGTTAAGGTTAGGATTCTCTTCAGTTTTGGTCAGGGTAAAGGTCGCAGCCAGGCACGTAGTTGTGACGATCAGTATGTTTTAAATGCCCTCGTAGGATGTTGTGCGACCACCTCTAAAGGCGAGGGTGTTTCTACCCGGTGTGAACGGCCACACGTAAAGGCGTGGAACAGCCCGCCGTCTAAGGGAAGGGTGAGATGATACATTTACAAACGAAAATGTTTCGCTGGAAAAGTACTGTACGAAAGCCAGGGGCTAGCAAATGTATTATATCAACGGGGATCCTGCCAAGTGCAATGCAATCACACGCTAGCGTGTGTTGGTTGATGGGGCGTGGTATAGTAACCAAGACCTATCATTTGACACGTTCAACACTGAGGGCTGATGAGGTCAAGAAAAAATAAGGTTTTACACGTGCCATTCCACATGAGTGCACATCCATTACACAGTAACAGAAGGAACAATAACACATGGATTTTCCCTTGGTTATTCCAGGGGCCAATACACATAATTCACTCTGAAATTTACACTTCGCATTTAGTATTTAATAACGTCTAAATGTTTAAAGCCAAAGTAAGAGATCAGCCATCTCATCTCCTCTGGGTGATAGGAATCGTATTTATTAAGAAGATGTTGGTGACAGCCAGGTTTGAGGGGTTTTTGCATATTCACAGTTCAAATCAACATGCAGCGTGAATGTTACCACAGAAGTGCATAATATCTGCCGTTCAACAACGAGCATTTTCAGCACCGACTCATTTAGCGTGTGAGTGAGTGAGAAATAGAGAGATAGAGAGAAATAGGACAAAGCATTAAGTTGGTTCATTTCTTGGGTTTTAGCGAACTGTACAGAGATTCAAACTGGAAACCTTCCAGAAACTAAAGCGTTCCTACAATTTGTGGACTTCGTCCAGCTGAGACCAATTAATATACAGTAAGTGCTTTTCCAAAGCCGTTCCAAGGGTCCGGAAACATTTAGTCCAGTGCTTTCTAATGAAACCAGTGCCAATGATTATTATTATCTGCTCAGTTCACCTACACTGCTCGATTAAAAAAATAAATAAAAAAAACAGCGAAAGGTTTCAGTGATTTCTCCACCTCGCTCATCCTGAACCTTTTGAACCTGTCTGTATTTTTCCCTGTGAGGGATTCGTCTGTGTTGTGAGAAAATTGATTGATGAAGGGAAACATTTCCAACAAGTGGAGTTTCCTCCAAGGTGGCCTCTTATCCACTGGCTGTGGATAAGTGATTCTATCAGCACTGTAAAAGGCTGTATTCGGACGTTTCGTCCTGGTGAGCAGTCTGTTCTCCAAAGCTCCGAACTCTTCCACCGGCTTCCTGGGAACATGGGCTTGTTCGCGGATGCATCAACCTGCGGACGACAAGTAGCCTTGTACTAATGACCTTACATACGCTCTGTCAAGGGGGGGGGGTTCTTACAGGGACTCTCAGGCTACGTTTACACCACAGGCCCTGCTCAAATCTTAAATTGTCATATCCCTATCGACCATAGCTTGTTGCTACCAGTCCTTAATCAAACTTTGATTCCTCGTTCCAGCTATCACCCTCCTCCTGCAGTCCTGTACAGAGATTCAAACTGGAAACCTTCCAGAAACTAAAGCGTTCCTACAATTTGTGGACTTCGTCCAGCTGAGACCAATTAATATACAGTAAGTGCTTTTCCAAAGCCGTTCCAAGGGTCCGGAAACATTTAGTCCAGTGCTTTCTAATGAAACCAGTGCCAATGATTATTATTATCTGCTCAGTTCACCTACACTGCTCGATTAAATAAATAAATTTAAAAAACAGCGAAAGGTTTCAGTGATTTCTCCACCTCGCTCATCCTGAACCTTTTGAACCTGTCTGTATTTTTCCCTGTGAGGGATTCGTCTGTGTTGTGAGAAAATTGATTGATGTAGGGAAACATTTCCAACAAGTGGAGTTTCCTCCAAGGTGGCCTCTTATAAACTGGCTGTGGATAAGTGATTCTATCAGCACTGTAAAAGGCTGTATACGGACGTTTCGTCCTGGTGAGCAGTCTGTTCTCCAAAGCTCCCAGCTCTTCCACCGGCTTCCTGGGAACATGGGCTTGTTCGCGGATGCATCAACCTGCGGACGACAAGTAGCCTTGTACTAATGACCTTACATACGCTCTGTCAAGGGGGGGGGTTCTTACAGGGACTCTCAGGCTACGTTTACACCAAAGGCCCTGCTCAAATCTTATATTTTCATATCCCTATCGGCCATAGCTTGTTGCTACCAGTCCTTAATCAAACTTTGATTCCTCGTTCCAGCTATCATCCTCCTCCTGCAGTCCTTGAGTCCTAAAATAAAAGCCATTATTAGCTGCCTCCTTTTTGCTTATACAAACCCACCCTCTGACTAAATTAGAGACTATGTTGTCTCCTCCTTTGCATTTTAAAGCCTGCTGCATTTAAGGAGAACTGGTAGTTTTAGTGGCAATCAGCTGTTTCTTTCCACTTGTGAGCTCCAGGTCTGAGCCTCATCGGTCAGTTTGAAAATGAGCGGTCGTATCCCCAGCAGGAACACTTTACATCATGGGCATCTTGAAGCAAAAACGGGGCTCGAGTTTTTGAAACGCGTTCCATATTTCAAAGCAAGTGGTGTTTTTAATAGACGAGCTATGATTTGACTTAACGGCTCTTGTAACCTGAAGAGGTCGGTGGTGGAGCAATGCCACATTCACGTCCCAGTGGATGGATGGGAAAGAGTTTTTTTACGTATATGAGATGTAAGCATTCACATCATCAGGCAATAGTCTTACTATAATGATAAAAAACGTTTTAGTATGAAGGTCAGAAGTCAGGATCCAATTTTTACACCATGCAGCTAGGCGATCAAATTTAGGAAAAAAACACAGCATGAAGCCCGTACACCTTTTTTTTGGTCCCACTGATTTTGACAAACATCACGTTTCTCCAAGGAGAAAGCTCGGTTGCTTTCAGCTGAACAAACACTTCAAGAGCCACTCAAATATTTCCAAAGAAAGCGTACGAAGCTGTATGTTTACTGCGGTTCTACCTAAGATTATACATAGTGGAGTAGAGCGGAGGGGGAAAAAACCCGTACAGTACAAACCTAGACAACACGTGTGGGGTAACACGTGATGACAGAGAGATTTCCCTGGTTTGCTCATTGGCACAGACCTGCCTCTAAACCATAACACAGCTACAAAGCCTTTTGTTTTTCCTGTGACACATGTTGTCCTTCCTGCATGAGGCTCGATGCCGCCAAGTCACATGCGCAAGGGACATCGGCACCGTGTTTATGGAAATATCACCTTTTTTGTTCTGCTGCAGGACACAAGACAGCCACAAAAACACAAAAGCCTGGCATTTGTGCTTTGTCTATGACATTTACATATGGTCAGATAAACACAGAGGAGGTGTAACCCGTCAGAGGCTCGTTCCAAAACGCTCCCCGATTGAATTGTCACAGCGGAGCACGGTGCCACATTAAACCCTCTTTTTTTTCATTTTCTCTTTCACCAACGTTTAATTTCTCCGTCTCTCTCAGCTGCCATGTTTTCTGGTGGCCAGCTCGTGGACGGCTGCAGAGATGCGGAGCCAGTGAATGAGAAGGAGGAACACAGCAGCCGTGACGCACCTGTGTCTCTCGTCAGCGGATGAATTTCAGGATTAAGACCCAGGGGCGTCAACGGCTTATGTGATTCATTCACCCCACCCCGGGGGGAAAAATTGATATCTTCCCTTTATAAAATGGCTGCTGGCATGAAATCAAAGCACTATAACCAATCACTTTGACATCTAAATATTTACTAATGACAAATAACTGATTAATTTAGGAGAATAAAACGACAAATCTGATATCAACTCCTCATCTGGAATCTTTGTCACCTTCTTTCCAAACAGGCCAATGGTTTTAAAACAATCCTTTTAGCGCTGTTTGTCAGGAGAGAGAGAAGTAGGAACCCACTTCTCGCCCAGCTTGACTTTTTGTGTTCCCCGCAGTATGGCAGACAAAAAGCCGGCCCTCCGGTCGATGCCGCCATCATCCAGGCCGCCAGGCGTCAGAAAGGAAGCCGAGGAGGATTTTGTCGTGGAGCATTTTAATCCTGAATGCAGAGTATTTCAGACATTACGTGCACCGGTCACGGCTTGGCTGAAAAGAACTGTAGAAAGAGCTGAAAAGATTATGACTCTCTTCTCTCTCTTTTGAGAGTACGTCCCTCTCCTAATCAACCAATCCTAACCCCCTCTACATTTAAGGCTGACACTGACCGGAGACTCAGACACATCTGTTCAAGAGAGTAAGAAAAACCTGGTCTCTCCCTTTTAACACCATCACTGTCGCTGAGCCCGGAACCGAGATACTTCACCCGGGTCTCCCAAACCCGGGTCACCTTCGCCTCCTTCGCCTCATTCACCCAGGGTGATGTACAGAAGAGCAATCTCACAACATTAAAACCGGTAACTGGTTTTAATGTGTTGCACATTTTAAAATAAAGAACATAATACTCACCATATTCAGCTTCAGGAAATTGAGAGATTTGTGGAGAAGTCCCAGTTAGAAGCATTCACGTCTGAAAAAAAAAAATTAACAAAAATGAGCTTATAGAACAAAAACAAGTTACATCTTTTTAAACCATATATTCTATTTAAGCACAATCTAGGTGTAACCTACCAGCTATGCCCTCTCGGTTGGTTGTTGAACACAGCTGCGGCCGCTTCGAGCTTTGGCTGCAGCAGAAACCTGCGAAAATAAAAAACAAAACTATATTTACAAAAGTTTAAAATAGAAAAAGCTCTTGGACACGTTGCAATAGGCAAAATAAATTATACAGAGTGCCATGGTTTAGGTATCAGTCCTATCAGCCGTGACCCTCACACTCATGTGCATCTACAGGCACCAAGGATAAGAAAGAGAGAGTTTAAGATTCTAAAAACAAAGTCTCACCTCATCCTCCAGGGTGATGATTCACTGTCAGGCCTCCTCCAAGGGGCTTCAAGGGTAAGTAAGTGTGTGTGTGTGTGTGTGTGTGTGCTTGTGCCTGTGTGTGTCTGAGTAAGGTTATTTTTGGGGACAAATTTCAGACTACTGACTAGTAAGTTGGGGACAGCTTGTCCAAATGGGGACAAGCGCCATGTCCCCTGTTAAGGAAAAGGCTGATTTTTGGGTCGATAGGTTTAGGTAAGGATAAGGGTTAGAAATTCAGGTTACGGTAAGGGGCTAGGGAATGCATTATGCCAATGAAGGTGGTAAAATGAGGGTGTGTGTGTGTGTGTGTGTGTGTGTGTAATTTTTCTCACTGAGTCAGCTAGAACGAATTCCCAGCCCTCGGACGAAAACGTGAGAAACCTTCTTTGCATTGTTCATTTTTTTTCGTTTTGTTGTTTCGTCTCTTTCCCCTTCTTTTCAGATTCAAAGGCGAGAAGCCTCATAACAGGCTGGAGGAGACTTTTAAGCACAGACTTAATGCACGAGGCCTTCAGCCCTCTACATGACACTGGACGGGAAAGTGGTCCGTGCTTCTCTCGGTCAGGTCTTGATGAAAACACAGAGGACGTTTCACCCTTTTTAGACCGGTGTGAGCAACAACCTCGTTGTGCTCCCGGAGGTCATCGTGTTAATCTTCCACCGCATTAGACCTGCTGCTGCAGCTGCCGGTTTTTAGAAAATTTATAGTAGAACTGTCAGAGAGCCAAAATCTAATTCCTCAAGTTGAGCTCCATAACAGAATGGAAGCGCAGCAGCAGGAACGCTGTGTTGTGCGTGGAGGTTGCGCATACAACGTGAGTACATTTGCATTGCGTCGTGTGCAATTATGGAAGCTGTAAAGGGGCAATAAGTCATCTCTGACCTCAACCTTTTTATAGTTTAAAACAGTTACTGCAGTTATTGTGCTGTGGACCAGGGAGATTTAAAAAAAACTGTTTCCGGCAGTGCTTTCATTTATTTCTTTGTGTACGCATGGGCGACATTTTTTAGAGCATTTAGAGCAGAAGTCAAGATGCAAGTTGACAAGTTCTGAAGCTTTTGACTTTTTTATTTTATTTGCACAGACCCATTATTTAAACATTCAGGGTGTGTGGTTAGCCGAAGCATGCCCGATGCTGCCTGATTTCATTGTCACAAGATCCTAGCGGGTCAAAACCTGAGACTTGGGAAACTGTCAAGTGTCATGTCCTCATTGTTGTAGGGCTGTCTCCCGAATTCTTCAGAGCTTTGACTGTTGCCATGGTAATCGACGTCCAAATCAGTATTCCAATGCTGCGTTTTGCTTTTTAAAATTTTTTTTATTTATTGCCATCTTTCTTCCAATAAAAACCACTGGTCAGTTAAAAGCCGGGCCCCCTGTATTTGTTCATGGCGGACCCGGCCGCCAAATAGAGGCCGGGGGGAAAAACAAGGTGCCTGTCGTATAATGTGCCGGTTCAGCATAAATGTACATTTCTACCACTTTAACTTTCAACACTTTATTGGCACAATGGTGGCGCCTGATTTGTTCATTCTGATCCACTTTGCTTTGTCGTCCTTTAATCTCGTCTGGCTGTTGTTACCTACGGGATGCCTGCAAATGTTTCACAACAAAGGCCCTGTTAAGAAATGAAGGGTTTCTGCCCACTGAAAGGGCAGGAAGTGTTGAGCTTGTATTAACAGCGTAATTCAGCAACTTTAACAGGGTAAACGGGAGCGGATCACAACAAGGCTTCGTACTAAAATATGACTATGACGATTATAGAATAATTCCCTCTGCTTATATCAAACAGAGGGAATTGGAAATAAAGGTCTGCCTCTAGTACAAGCCAGCTTCAAATAAAGGCCTGTCAGCTTCTGCAGTTGAGGTAAACAATGGTCTGGAATAACTTCCAAATCTTGGGAAGATGACCCCCGGAAATCGACTGCCAGATGTTGCCAGGGGAAACGGGGATATCACCAATCTACCAGTTTGGCAAATCACTGGAAAAAGTAACAGCTCAGCCGTCACTGAAGCCTAACGCTGAAGTGTGAATATCAAGTGTTCCAGGCTCCGCAAAGCCGCATATCCTTGATTTGGAGAGTGGGATGGGAATAGTATACAGGAGCTACCGGCTTGAGTGGGAGGCATTTTATTCCCCGTCATTAGTACTCTTGAGAATATCGATTTGCCTCCCTGGGTCAGTAACACTGATTTGAATAACAACTCCAAACGCTGTGCTTCCCTGCATTTGGCCAATAGGTCATCCTGTGCATCAATACGGGAGGAGGGTGTGGAAGGATGCAGTTCAAGCAGAAATATTAACAGAAGGTCGAAGGTCAACGCGTCGGTTCTAGCAGTGTAGATAACTTTTTCTGTTTGAAAATACTAACCATGTGATGTTTCCTCAGCAGAGCTTAACCACTGTGAGAGTGTGTGTTGTGTTGTGTCTGTGTGCCAGGCCTATTGTCTCGAGCTTACCTCGGCCAAGTGGCACTGAATGAATAGTCCTCCAGAATGGCATTTAATGGTCTTTTTGGCAGTCACTTTAGTCCTCCTTTGCTCCAGAAGAAATGCGTTTCACTGGGAAAACACAGAAGAGTGCAACTGAGATGTAAAAAAAAAAAAAACAGCTTTAAGGTCATTTCGCAGCCAAACTACATAATTTATAATTTTGAAAACACTTATTAACAAAATTTAGCCAGCGGGGAAGAAATGGAGCTCATCAATGCTAAATCTGCTCTTAATCTTTAATGAGGGAACTATCAAATAAAACTGTGTGAAGCCGTAGTTCTCCTAGAGTGAACCTCAGTTTTACTGGGACCCAGTAAGTAAAAGGAAAAGACTCATTTCATAATTAATGCAACTGCATTTCTAATCACACAGTGATTTTTATATTTATTTTAATTTAAGAAAGAATATCGCAACAAAAGCATGGGTCAAAATTTTATACAGCAGGTAGCCCACGTTTTATTTCTGTAGTGTTAAAGCTTGTGTTTACTGAAAAGCTAACGACATTACAAGACTTCACCAAAAGGGACCTGTAGAATACCAATCCAAATCGTAAATGAATTTCCAAAATAAGCAATGCAGCCCGAAAGGAACCTGAGGTCAGTCTGACCAGGGCAGCTGGTCCCCAGAGATGAACAGTCCTAAGAGCAAGCTGAGCAGAGAGAGGGAGCAGGAACAGGGGCAGCACTGTTGTGTGCCACCAGCCGAGTGTGTTTTAAAGGTTATAGTCTCCGTCTCGCCTCAAAAAACACACTCTTCTCCGGTGGTGATTATAAAGGCGCACGTAATAGAGCTGATAGAGCTGAGATTCAGCTCGGATCCACTCAAGTGTTAGACATACCGACACAAAGACCCATGGCAATACAGCCGGGCTCGATCCGAGCCCAATTAGACAAAATCGTAATTGAAAATGTGATTCCAATAAGCCTTTATTAATACTAACATCTTTAACCACAGACTTGATGACTTATTAGAGTGTTTGAAGTCATTTAAGAGGCTTCCTCAACTAGAATTATCCATTACATCTGCAGTTGTAAAATGTTTAAAGAATTACAATTTATGTTTAAATTAAAGAGGAACCTCCTTTTTGCACGACGAGCTGTATTCCTTCATTTGCGTCAGCTCAGCGCCGGTCAGACGCTGGCTCCACGTTAGGGAATGAGACCCCAACTGGGATGCGCTGTCCTGATCTGTTGGCCGAAAGCGCATGAAAGTGTGCGGGTCGCGCCAGGTTACAGCCACATCTGGATGGGAAGAGGTTCCCCGTCCCCTCGGGAAATGCGCGGGGCAGGCTCATCAGACTGTAGCAGATGAACATCAAAGCGAAGCCTCCCGTTAATGATTCATGGCTGACGTGGGTGCTGCGAATCGGCACCGGTGGGACCTCGTGCTTGTTCCAAATCTCTGCCGCCGACAAAACAGCTTTGTAACATCTGACAAAGTGTCGAAGTGGACAGATGTGAATGTAAACAGTAAACGTTCACCGTGGCTTAAAATTCAAAAGAAAATTTGAAATGAGAGAGTGTCGTTCGAAGTTATTACAGCGGTTTGGGGGGAAATGAGGAAGTTTAAATAGTTCTGAAAAGCTGTAAGGGGGCAGCACTACTTTTTGAGAGAGCTGGGAAAAGTACATGATGACATTAGCATGTACTGTATTACATCCGGGCCTTCCATGGGACACTGAGGCGTCCAGGAGGGCAGACGTCAAAGCAGCCAGTCAATGAACTCATTCTGGGATGCGAGGCAGAGTCTCTGCCACGGGAGCACGTCTGTTTATTCTTTTTTTCTCTTTACCTCCATACGAGGCAGAGCGCCAGTTCAAAGCGGCCCCGTCAAATCCGAGCGCTTACACCTCCACAGCTCCGGGACGCTCAGCTTCAATCCGAATAGACCTCCTTTGTTCTAACTCTAACTGTTTCTGTGTGTACGCGAGCTGGAACCATGAGGAAAAAAAACTGCTGTTCCATATATCAGCCGACTTTTCAGCGTCAGGTGGTTAAACTTGGGAGGAAAGCTTAAAGAGGAGGATGTGCTGTCTAAGCCGTTGCCGCTGGGAACGCCTGTCACACCGAGCGGCTTCCGAACAGCGACTGCAAATATCTGGGAGAATCACTTGAATCAGGTCACTTGACGGCTATGAGGCAACTCAAAGGAGCAACTGTGCGACAGGAAAAAAATGACACCGAACCACAGTCTCTCTGCCTAATGTGTTCTCCTCGACTCCTGTCGTGTATGAGATCAACTTTTTGTCGCCGGGACAGTCGGGGCCCTTCGCATGGTTACGGACTCATCACGTGGACCGTGCATCGCTGCCAAGGCAAACTCTTGAGCTCAGTGTAAAACGGTTCCTGCTCTTCACTGTGTTTGATTCTCTGCTGCCTCTCTGTAGAATCAGCATCTTGAACTTGACGTTGAAGCTCCAGTTCTTTTTTTTTACCTGCCACGTGATGAGTCGAGAAGATACTGACTCTCGGGCTCAAACTCTTCTTCCCATCTTTGGAGATCTGTCAACAGTCTGCAGGTTTTTCATTTCAACTGATCCTCTCAGCAGGTTATTTTGCTGATGAGTTCTTCTCCTCCTGGATGAATACTATCAGAGGGTGAAGTATTTGGTTGGAAAGAGAATCTACAGACTTTTGGCCCTCGTTGGCATGTGGTTCCCGTGGTTTAGTTTACGGATCAGAGTTTTTATTTAACAGTTCTTGGAAGAGCTGAGACACTTTGAGACATTGTCCTTCCGGGAAGGAAAGCGTTCTGCTGCATAAGTAGCGTCGCACAACACACATATGAATGTAGCCAAGGGAGTGAACACATGCTAGTGTAGCTGTACGCCTCTCAACAGACAGCAGCAATACAGTGAATTATAATAATAATGATGGTGAGTTTCCTGCACCACAGCTCTATCCATAATACTCTAAAATCAACTTATGTCTGCATTTGCAGTTCAAGAAAACAAAATACATTTACCGTTTTTACCGTCTTTCAAAATTTTGCCATGTTTCAAATCTGAATAGCTGAAACTTAATTATGTTAACCCTACGCACGGGACAGTCGCGTTCTTGTGTTTCCGTGCGAGATAAATCGAACCGCATAGCTGCAGGAGCAGTCACAGAGCTTGGTGGAGCCCAGATTCAAAACAGGCTCGGAACTTATCCTAAAATCCGGTCTGGTCTGACCCGGACTCGCCGGTCACCTCCAGCCCGTGCCGATGTGTCGCGGCGGAGGGGGACTCCTGCTGCCTGTTCTCCAGTGGAGGCGGCTTTAATGCTTCGCTGGCAGGCGGCCAGCGTAGCGGCCCACTGCCGCGCGACAGCTCCGTGTCGACTTAATTGACTATGAATAAGTGATAACATCTTAATTGAATTAGGTAGCTCAACACCGGCACCCTCGGTGCAGTCAACAAGATAAAGTTAACGTCAAACACTTCTTCACTTTGTTTTCAAATGAGTCGTTTTCATCAGAAAACAATCAAAGATGTTGATGATGATGATTTTGGCTTTATATCAAAATACAAGTCCAAAAATCAAGATACCCGTTTCATAACGCACCGTTCAAAATCGAATCTTCAGACTTTTATGTCAAAATAGAGATTCACAAATCACGGTGCTAATAAAGCACATGTACTGTCATGGTAACCGAAATTAGAAGTCACTCGCCATGCTGGTGTCTGATATGTGAGCCCATGTGGACTGGGCATGGTTGTTACACACTAATAAAATCTTCACCCCTTCTTGATACATGGAGCTATGCTATTTTGTTGTTCTGTCCTTGTGGGTGACAGTAGCCTACAGAGGTGACTTTTAGATTGAAAAAAAAAAATCATTGTTTTTAATGTCAAATTCAGCTGGAGGGAGCGAATACGTGTTGTCTATACTGTTAATGTTGAATTCTGACTTCCACTCAAGTTTCGCTGCTCCACGGCGGCAAACGCAGGAATCCTGCACTTCTGCCCACTTCATTCCATTAAAACCACTGAGAAGAGTTCAGTACCCGGCTGTAGGTTACTGACCGACATTAACACAGCTCCAGGGTCCGGCTCCTGGCGATGGCCTTTAGAAAACACGATGGTAATTTTATGAATTGATTATTTCAATCTATATCTGACCCATTTGTCCCCCTTTAAAATAAAATCCCCTACAGGGGATCAATACAAGTGCATCTTATCTTTACAATTTGGTTCCGTTGTTGATGCAGAAAATTACGTTTTTTTTCCTAGTGTAGTATCCTCTCCCACGGTGCACGATATTGATGCATAAAATGAAAAACAAATATTGTGTGTCAACACAAAGACTGGCCTGCTTGTTCTAAAAATGGACGGCTGCACGGAGGTGATGATTTAACATTTTTGCTTTTTGACCAGCCCTCGCTTGCGTCTCCCACAGGTGTCGTCGGTCGCTCAGGCAGCCCTCCCAAGTCTTCCTGTGTCTCTCGAGGAGGAGACTGCTGCAGTATTTTTATCTGTCACAGAGGGAGCACCGACATGTGACAGTGTGCAACGCCGTATCAATTTCAGCACACCAATGAGCAAGGCACTGCGAGCTGCTCCAATCATTTCCCGTGCCTGCGTGTGTGTGTGTATACGTGCGTTTGTGTGTGCAGGCCAGGCCTTATCGCCCAACACGAGCGTCGGGTTATGGGCGATCAGAACGGGTTTTTAACGAGGTGTTGTCCGGCCGTGCTGGAAGTCAGGAGTGCTTACAGTTGTTACGAAGGCCTCCACTCGAAGGCAGAAGCAAGAGCCAGTGGTAATGGAGAGCGGCGAGACGTGATTTCAATAAAATATGGGGATCACAGCAAACATTTCCAGACAGTCGCTCTTGAAAGGCGTCTGCGGAGTTGCACTCAGCTGTATACACGAAAAGTGACAGAAACAGTTTTGTCAAGATTGAGAAAAACCGTTTGAGAGCGTGTAGAGGGTGTAAATGTGGACACCCCCCCCCACACACACACACACAGTCAAGAGTCAGAAATGTGTGGAGAATCTTGTGGAAAGCCCAGTGTAATGATAATGCCCATAGTTTCAGGATCTAACGTTTAACAGTCGCACATGGATGTAATGTTCAGGTGTCCACACACCTTTGGCCATATAGACTATCGCAAAAACCTCACAAAGTCAAATCCAAACTACGCGCATTGCTGAGCATGACCAGGTAAAAGAAATCATTCTGCGGGGTAAAACAAACCTTTAACGATGAAAAGAATCATGGGTCACATAAGTGACAATAGGTGATAGCAAGAGGAAACAAATGATTCTATTCTATTTGAAATTTCTTGTATGAAATGCCAGACTCCATCGACACTGCAGTGACTGGGTTATGTTTGGCGGGCTTGCATCAGCTTGGTGGCCAACGGTTTCTCCATTCACTGCGCTTCATTAAACAATGATTAACGTTCCAGCATTTTAATTAGTCACCACCCCTTACCTGATGAGTAACGATGTGCCAGGATCCATCCGTGGGACAGTGACGCCGTAACTTCCTGCCTCCTCATAACAAAGTGAATCTGTCACAAGTGGGCTTTGGACTTCACCCGTCGGTGCCGTCGACTGTGTCGAGCCAGTGAGCGGGGCCGTTCATCTCGCCCCTGCCCGGTGCCTGGAGGCCATTAAGGGCAGCTGGAGCCCAGATCGTTGCTTCTGAATTATGGCCGCTAATTATCCAGCTCCCCCGCGTGATGGGAATGCCAACAAATGGCCGCAATTTACATTGTCGGTCCTGGATGGGGTCCGTGTGCAGCGGGTGATCACCTAGCGTGTATTCACGTGTGTGCGCGTGAGTGCACGCATTGCCCCGAGTCCATACTTCATGCTAACAGTACACAGTATGTGATATACTTTACCCATAAATTATAGGCTACCTCAACAGGGCAGATGAACAAAAACTCTGAAGTACCAATGAAATAAACTTCACAAAGAAAAAACAATATTTCTCTAAAGATTTAACACATTGGTTCTGGAGATGGTAACATTACAAACAAGTTGTGAAAGACTTTACACGCTTAAAGTTTCAAATATCTGCGGTTACAGATTTGTCAGTTCACAGATTTGTTTTTTCATTCTGTGTCTTTACTTCTACAAATTTTCATCATTATTGTGACAGGTAGTTGTGTTTTTTCATTCTGATGTTCCTGAAGTCTCAACACTATCTGCAATTTATTTAGACTTTTATGCAGATGTAAGTAGCTTCTCTGTAGCTTGCACTTGTCAGTGTATGCAGTCGGCATACTGAAATCTTTGAGTATTCCTAATTTTTGTTGCTTTTCTACACGAAAATCATGTCTCCCAGACAGTCAACATTTTCCTAAGCTAAGAAAACAGGCCCTGCTTTGAGCTTTTTAACAGTGTGTGTTTTGTAGCTAATCTAAAGGCGTTTTAAAAGGTTTGTTTTGCTGGACAGGTGCGGTAGCATTACTGCGACATGTACTATTGAATTAGTCTGATAAGCTTCTTGCCTTACTGGTTCAGCCTATAAACCGGAAGTGAATATAGAGCACGGTGGTTCATCTTTGACCCTGGTGACAGCAAGTTGACAAAACTTGTTTAAACTTCTTAAACAATTTGAACTCAAGGTCCACTTACTCACTTGTTCTGCAGCTTTCGACTGTGCCCCACTGTCTTCAGCGGCAGAATAAGTGAAGTGAATACTTTATTGGATAGTTTGCTTCCAAATCTTGAGATGGTCGACCTTTTGGTTCATTTACTAATGATTCGTGGCACCGTCTTTGGACACTCACAGGTAAGATCAAGTATGTCCATATCTACTGTTGGACTGTTTCTTTGCCGCCCTGCAAAGAATTGATTTTATTTCAGGGTGTTCTCTGTAGAGGCACAGAATATCGTTCGCAGATTACAAATTTGCCAGTGAAATAGATTTTCTTACTGCCGCCCGACCACTGCAGCAGAAGCATCGGTGTTAGCAGTGAACTAACATCTGGAAGCAGCTGTAAATTCTCATTTTTCCCAGTTTAGATAACCAGTAAAACGTTTTGGGCATGTTAGGAGAGGGGTTTTTCATCCTTTCATTGCACCTAGTGAACTTGCACCTATACAGCTCCAATATCGTCCCTCCCAGTCCAACCAGTATGTACAGCCGCTCGATCTATCTGACCACATCCAGTACGAACCTGTAATTTCCTAATCTAACATGTTATGTCAAGAAAACACAAAATCAGCAGCTTGCTCTAGTAGGGTGTTGATGCTGCTGTAATTCCTGCTGGTTTGATAAAACTCACAGATCATATAAGGCCCCTTAAGCTCTTGTTTACAGCGGCAGCATGGGGGGAGAAACTGCTGGTGGTGTGCACGTTGTGTGATTTTTGTACCGAGCTGCGCCTCTAAACCAGCGGGGAATACATGGAGGAATAGCACATTGAACACATTTGTTTCTTTCATGCCGGCTGCTCTGCATTAAAAAAATTATTACAAACTTATTCTTCTTCTTCCCGGCTTTATTTTTCACGAGGGAAGGTTTGCTGAGCCAGTTCTTTTCAGCTGTTTTATAGCCCTGCTGTACCTTCGCATAATTAAACTCGTTCGCAGGGAGCAGCCCAGCACACACCACCGGTCCTCTGCTGTTGACCGCTGTGCAGCAGCACCTGAACAGCTGTTGGAGAAAAAAAACATTTCTCTGTGATGTTAGATTCATATTCTTGCCCGTGTCCTGTGGAGTGGCTTTTTTCACTGTCCATCTCTCAGACTTAGCGACGTTTATTTCTCGACTGATCCTGTAGTCTAAGGGGCAACATACCGCATTGTTTGTTCATCCCATTGACCCCTGGGCACAGCGGGTAGGTGGGTGCTTACAGAATCAATGAACGAGCCCCCCAAATTAAACCAAAAACCATGTCCAGCCATATAAGCCTCATCTGATCCGCCCTTCCTGTCATCGGGATGATATTTGTCAGAGCCCCACAAAATGATCTTCCTCTGAACCGGCAGCATTATGCTTAAATTTTGGTTAAGTTTTAGGCAAAACTACTTTCAACACTTTGTTGATTCGTCCATAATCCCCGACCTCCTTCCTATGAGGGCCCTCAGTGCTGTAACAATGTCGCACCACTTCCGACATTGCTACAGACAGACAAAACTCAAAACTCACACGGCCACGAGAGGTGTAGACATAAAAATGTACGTCTTAGATTTTATGCATTCCATTGTCATCATTCATTTATTTGCGGGGACAGTCTCCAGTTTCTTCTTTTTACAGCCTGTGTGATCAAGCTTCTTGTTTAAAAAGTAATTAAAATAATAATCTGTGTCCAACTTATTCGTCACTACTGCGTCAACAGAGTAACACGGTAGTGATTTCATCCATAGCCAGTTAACAATATACTATACATACTATACATTTTTTTGTCCCAAACACATTCCCCTGGTTCAGACACATTGACTCAAACAGTAGAGGGATGTGTGGTGCGTGGGAGCGACACCCTGGAGACAACCGATCACGCTTGTTCGGGAACACAGTGCATGAATGAACTACTTTGCTGTGCACCAGCATAGTGGCAAAGGGGAGAAAATAAAGATCCAGCCAGAACGGAGTACGTAAACGACATGTTTAACACTAACCGTGCCCGCAAGATTAAAGCCTCATGAGAGGCGAGAGGGAGAGCCTGCTACTCTGAGCGCTGATGTCGGTTAGATCTGAAGTGACACCGTTTTAATTCCAGTAGCAACAGCAGTGGTTTGTTGGGAATAAACAGCAGAACTCAGTGGTTAGCATGAGCAGAGAAGCAAATCAGCAACACCTATAGATATTTCACAGCAGTAAACGCTTAGCAACAAAGAGAGAACAAATTAAGTGAATGAACAAAAATAATGAAAATGGCTGTATGTGACTTGTAACCACCCTAATGTGCACACACGTTAAATGCAGATCCTCTGTCAGAAAATTGGGCTTTAGGTAGATTATGCCAATAATTTCCTCATATCGATGATGTTGCTGTGACTGTAGGCACTCCCACTGAATGTGTGACCCCAGGGTAAACACAAACAAACCCAAACATGGGCTGCACATTAATCATCGGCTCCCACACTAATGTAAACTAATGAAGCTGGCTTCTTAATCATAATTGAATTGGCTTAAATTCACAAGATTCCTGACGTGGCATACATCATATTTTGGGAGCTTAGTTCCACTTGACAGGTTCACTCTCTCTACGCCCCCCCCCCCCCAAAAAAAACACACACACACCCCACACACCTCACCCCCACCCAGCTCTAGAGAGCCCTTTCAAGCCCCTCTTGCAATCATGGATTGGGTGAAGAACCACACTGATGTGTGGGCTACGCTCCAAGTCTTCATTTGCTTGATAAGCAAGCATCAGAATATGGTGCATTTATAGCAGCGACAAATCCCGCACGCAATAATTTGAACATTTAATCCTTTAACTATTTGGAGATAGCATCAGAGAAATTACAAATTATCTTCTATTTGATAAGGAATGCATCTAAGGGAGTATTACTGATAGTTCTGCTGCAAGTATGCTTTTATGCAGAAGTGAGGATTGCTCTGAACCAATCAGAATCCAGTTTCCTCCCTGTCTGTGACGTAAATTGTCTTAGAAATGAAGTCAGTGCTCTCTGCTGTGGTGCAGACAAATGCAACACACTGTCATCTGCATCACGACAGGCATCGGAACGACCTGGATTTTCTATATTTGTGTCCTCAGGTTGATGTCTAACAGAGAGAATCTCCATCTGTCGACGCCATCAGGCTCCTCTCCAACAATATTCCCTATCAGCTGACGCATCCCTCAACCTAGAGCCAAGCAGCAGCGTCTCCAGTAAAATAATCACAGCTACAACTGTCCTATCTGACATGTTATCTGGCTCAGAGTGATTGCTTTCTTTTTCATGTGGACAGCCCCGCAGCTATCTCCGTGCAGCGATCTCTGTGTCGCACACACGAGGAAACTCCCAATAGTGTTTCTTTATACATTTATTTTTTTGCTTCTGCATCTATGTGCCAGAGCAGTAAATGCCACTGCGCTGCCGAATGTGGCAAGCGTGTGCTGTATCATCTGCAGTCGGCGGCCAGCTGCCAGGACAGCTGTGTGTTCAGCGCTCGGCAGGGTTGTCAAGGATTTGGAATTAGTTATAGGAGCACTTCTTCTTTTGGCCTTTTGTTTGTGACACACCTCAGTCAGTCACACAGTTGCACATATTCACAGTGAGAAACTGCACAGGCATGCGCAAAAAAGCGCATGTACAAGATCATGCAGGTGACACACATTACTACCGACTGTAGAGGGCAATAATACGTGTGCAGTGCATGCAAGCTATGTGACGTCCCTGATAGTGGCAGCATACGGCGAGAAATGCTGCAAGAAGCAGTGAAAAAGGCTGCAGACGGTGTAAACACAGGTGATAGCAATGCAGGTTTAAGAATATTCATTCAAAGTCTCTGTCAGGCCTCAATGATAACATGCAGCTATGTTTGTTTAAAAGAAAACAGCACAGGATACATTTAGGTTTAAGGTGACCAACTAGGATAATGACTGGCTGAAAATGAACGCGGTAGGTTTTGACTCAATCTGATGTCCTACTGAGACATCGTTTAACAATTTTAGCAACACCAACAACAGACACATGGGGAGTTACCGCTAATACGACCTCTCACATGTGGTTTACAGGCTTTTTTTTTGGTCAGAGTGATGGTGAAGCACCCGGAGAGCAGACAATAAGCCAAACAGAAACATGGAGGCCGTCAAAGCCGAGGGTAAACATGTCACAAATGGGTTTTGAGCCCAGTGGGAGAGCTTACTGATTGCCTTCATTATTCCCCCTCAAATCAAAATGTCAACCAGCATGAAGAAAGCAGTCCTACTGTGTTTGGTGATAATTAGAGGATCTCTCAGCTCTCTGAGATCAAAGACTGGCCAAGCAAGAAAATTCAAGCTTTTTTTTCACTTTGTGCCATGCTTCCTCCTTCACCATTTTAGAAAGGCTTTGCAGCTGTAACATGAGGGAAAGTCTCTTTAAAGTTCTTTGTTATTTTTAACTTGTCTCGTCACATACAACTGCTGGGGTGCATTTTCCGGTTTCCTTATGAGGACTGCCAGCCAAGATCAGATGTCATCAGGTAGTGCAAAAACCCTGAACAACTACGCTCACCTGTTGGTGGGCTGGCAGTTGTGGCCAAATCACTGCCAATCTCCTCCTGGCTTCTAGCTTCCATATCCAGCAAGAGGCTTCTTCTGCCTCTTCCCCCATCCTGCGAGCTGCTTGTTTCTTGCCCCTTTCATCCAGGCCCAGACCTGACAATAACCGCCAGGTTGATTTGGCTGGGAAACCTCTACAGCCAAACTGTGAAGAGCTAAAGAAGCCTGGGCAGGAGGCCGTGCTGGTACAGCCAGGTCTTAAATTTACCGGGGAGCCCAGATTTGAAGATCTTCTTCAGCCATTCATCAGCCTACCTCACCGCATTTGTGACATCGGCTCCATCTGTCAGCTTCCCATTAAACCACTTCCTCAAGCACTTTACCAGGTTGTCCTCACTGGATCGGATGACCTCAACCTGAACTTGGAGACGTAAAATGCTGGTAACTTTGCCCTTTTCGATCATCCAAGTCCGTCTTGGATGAGGTTATGTGGGATTGACCCAGAGGCGTCCGCAAAGTTTCTGGATGGATGTGTTGATGTAGTGGTTCTGCGTCATAGAAGAGGTCGGCCTTCTTGCAGGCACATAGAAGAAAATCTTGCATTCCACATTCAGAAAGAGGTCCTACACTGGGTGATTGTGATGGAACCCTCTCCCTTTGGAACAAAGTTTGATGGGATTGTGCCTTTGGGCCAGATCTTTTCTTGTCTTTCCAGAGAAGTTTTGGGCACTTCTTGTACACTTTATAAGGCGTACTGCTTGGGCATGGGGCAGCTGATGCTTTGGATTATGTCTTGGATTTCCTGCCATGTAGTCTCCTTCACACTTGGTTCAGTTGATGGTTTTTCAGGTCTGCGAACATTCCAATTGGCTCTTAGTCACTGATCCCTACAGGGGTCGCTGTGTGCATCTCGCAGGATGTGTGATAGTGATACTGCTTGCATTGGCAGTAAAGGGTTCAACTGAACCTAAACTGCTTTCACGGATGTATTATGTACCTGGATACCGGATGTTAAAATGGCATCCATCCGTTGCAGTTAAAGTTTCTCACCCAGCTCCATACCGCAAAGCATTGTTTACCCGTCATGTCTGGGAAAGTTTTGTAAATATTAAATTTTCGTGCTTTAGAAATGTATAATTCAAGAGGCAATAACAGGCACGGTGTGCCATTTGAGGTTTCCAGTCAAGAGTTTCACAGGTTATTGGTAGAATCTTAAACCAGCAATAACTGGGGGCAGCAGAAACAAGCTATAAAGTCGACTGCCTTTGTACACATCCAGAAGACACGCAGCAGCATTTGCATTTGTCCAGTACTAGCTCTCCTGTTTTCAGTCTCTCCCAACTGCTGAGGGAAATAACTGGCTCTTTAAGTGTTCCACTTTCTTCACTAGTTAGTCTCTCTCCATCTGATGCTGGGCTGTGGTTAGGTTGAGGTAACGGGAAAGATTGTTTCTGGTTAAATGTCAATAAACACATTGTGTCTGAAGTCACTGTGAACTCTCTCTGTATTTAACCAGACCACGATATTTCCCTAACCTTAACCAAGTGTGTCTGGAAGAAATTTATATAACCTTAAAAAAGTTTAATAATGCTGTGGTCACTGCGAGTGGATATTGTACTGCTAGGTATTTTGGCAGACAACAAAATGCATTGCCAGTGAAAAGTTTTCCCAATATCAATATTTTTGCAACTTGCCAAACTTAAATTCACGATATTTCCTCATTATGTTACTAGAAAAGTTAATCCGGTTGGCATTACACTTCCCTCAAAATGTATTTCCTGTTGCAAACAGGACACAAGGTTAAATGACAGCAGTGAGACTGAGCCAAAACAGTAAAGGTGCAGACCCGGAAAAACGAGAAAAATCAGCTGAAAGATGCTATAAAATTTCGTAGAGCTAAAGGGAACGGCAGCGTTTCCCTTCTCTTGAGCAGATACATTTTTTTTATAAAAAGGAAGCAAAACATAACAATTCAAAATCAAATCTAAATTCTTGGCTGCAGGCTAAATGTTGTCTGATAAGTTGTTACTACGACTGACTTAAATTTATAGGGGACTGGTCTTGAACTGGACAGCTCCGTACGGCTGAAATTGATTTATGTGCATGAAGCAGAGCTTTGTGTCTGCTCAGCAAGTCTTGTGGTTGAATAAAGGCCGGAGAAAACAATCACCATTTGTGATCATTTTTAATGTAGAGCAACCAGCATTGAAGAAACAAATGTGTTTTAATGTGCACTGCATCCACCTATTCCCCATCGGTTTAGGGGAGCTGCTCAGCGGCAGAGAGTGCAATGCTGCACAGCTGGCAAACATGTGGGTGTTGTCTCCCCCAGGCTGCTTCTGTAAATACAGTATGGATCCTGTCTTGAAGGGGCTTTCAGTGATATGTGACGTCCACTGGACCCATAGGAATTACCACAGCATCATTAGAGCAACAGAGCAGCCCTCTGTATAAGTGGGACGGTTAATCAGAGCTGAGACGCAACAGAAACATTTAGTGAGGAGGAAATGTGTCCCTTTGTTAGACAAAAGCAAACCTGTTTTGTTATTGCTTTTTTGTCGTTAGTGCTTTAAAGGTCTGGCAATCGCTGTTTGAGAAACCCAGGCTTTAAAATGTAGCTCTAAGAAAATAGTGTTTTAATAATCTTGCTTTTTTTCATTGTTTAAAGTTGCTATATGTAAGTATTTACTATACAGCATTAACAGCTGTTTACTTACCAGTCTAGAGGAAACACTGTGAGCGTCGAACTTTCCTTTACTCACCAACAGCTGTCTCCAACGGTGGAAAGCAACGGCAGTGTTAACTCTTGTTTTGCTTCTATTTCTATCATTATATCTTTGCCACAGGCCGTGGTTTTTTGATAATGATAATGATGATGATGATGATGATGATGATGATGATCGCTTGCCAAGAGCTTCTGCCATCGTTGTGTTTACTGCTCCATTCACTGACTCATTGACAAGAGTTTAGAAAACGCCCTCTGGGCAGCGCGACTTCTTCCTCCTCAGTCGATCCTGAATTTTTGCCTTCTTTCAATGCTTCTCTCTTTTTAGTCTGTTGTTTGGTTTGGTTTCTTGGCAACACGTTAATTAAATTACCTCCTTTTTGCATTTACAAGCAGTATATACACATTTAATAAATAGTACATAACAAACAATATAGTAGATGTAAGAAGACATGAGTGTTTATTAACGTAATAACAACTATAACTCCTCCTGGGGAAACCCATCAGTGGAGGCTGGTGAATAAACGGATAAAGAATGAAAATTTAGCAAATTCTAAAGTATGTCTTCCAAGAAGATGTTCCAATTGTTGACATGTACATTAAAAAACATTTTAAAAAGCTTATAACTCATTATTATTGCTTATTCTCATTGATTGTTTATATACTACTTAGAAATATTAAATAGGGGGACTTAGATTGCAGTGTTGCTGGTTCCTCTAGATAAATAACTATGTACATAAATATTACTACAGTCTATAAAAGGCAGCCAGGCTTATAGTCTTAATAGTACAGAGAATGGGACTTTTTTTGTTCCAAACCAGAGCAGAAACCTGCTATAAAGTGACTTTAATCTCCCCACCTGGCCCCCAAGCGCAGATTTAATAAATATTTTACGCCGCTATTTCACCAAGGTCTGGTTTCTAATCTACGGTACAAAACTCCAGAAAGAACTTTCTCAAAGGTACTGTAGGAAACAGCAGCTGTTACGCCGTGTTACGTAAGACACATTGTGATATGCAACAACATAAATTTGGCTCAGTTTTTCCTGCGCGGGGAAAAACCAATTTGGCCCCCATCCCCGAATCGTTAACAGGGGAGTAGCGGTGGGAACTTGATTATGACATCGCATTGGCGCTATAGGTGTAGTGCCAAAAAAGCCATAATATTCAATTAGTGATGTAACTTAGAACTGATCAGCAAATTAATGTGTGGAGATGTGTACAAGCTGTGGAGGGTTAGACACAGATGTCTGTCACGGATGAAACAATGTTGGTGAGGCCCAAACATTTCACCAGATAAAGCTGATTCATTCTCACACATATTGTTTTTGAAATATGCGTCGAGATCCACTCATTAGCCTCCAAAAAATTGCCCAAAACCTATAAATAATGCAGCTTCTGGTTACTTATCCAACTATTTTGGTCTCATCAGAGATTCACATAGTTATGCAACAAGAGGTATGTTATTAAATTTTTAGATTTAATGGCTCCATGAGCAAAAATACATTTTCTTAATATTGTTCTACTTCAGCAGCTCTTTAGAGTAGAAACATAGCATCTACAAAGAGTTAAATAGTGATTGTTGAATATCCTTTACTTAAAAGCACTAATACAACAATGTAAACGTATTCACTACAAGTGAAAGTCCTGCATTGAAAATCCGAGTTCCCCAATGGTTTTAACCTTGACAATTTAAATTAAATGTGGACAGAATAAGCCCAATAAGTCAAAGAAGTATATCCATTTAAAGGGTGAACAACAGATAGTATGAAACCTTCAACACGCGTTGAATCAGTTCTGTCGCATTTTTAACTCTTCTTCTCCGGCTTACATGCTACTTCTTGTCCACTTTGCCTTCGGGGATGAACTGAAGTCCCACTTTTAACTCATCAAAGCGGCTTCACTCCTGTGGGATCCAAACCACCAGCGTGGCTTATGTGACAGCCTCCCTGCTGGAGAAACAAGCTTAATATCTATGACATCCAGGAGATAAAGAGCACGGGGAAGTCTCTGCGTAAAGATCAGTGTTCCCTGTGTGGACAAAGTCAGCAGAGAGAGCCGACTGGCTTTGTTGTTGCTTCTCGTGCGGGGCGCTTCGCTGGGTCAGACACATAATTTTCCAGCACAGCATGAATGGAGATGAATCACTGCTACAGCGTGAATCTTAAAGCAAAGAGGAACCGGACATGGGGAATCATCCTGAAATATAATCTCTTGTGACAGCTGTGGTGTTTGTTTTTGCTTGTTCAGCTCTTTCTGATCCAACGTGACATCTCACCTGCCCTTTGAGACAATCTGTCCTCTCTTCGTGTTTGCTACATCACTCAATCCAACAGCTTTTCTGCAATGAGAAAGTCTCCTTTTAGGGTTGACAAAATAAATAAATAAAAGCCATGCCTCATTCATCAAACCTCTGCTGGTTTACTGAGACAAAGAATAGCAGTCATTTATAGAGATTGTTCCCTTCAAAATTTATACATATGCACTTTCCAAATCCTGACAGAGATGCAGGTGCATTGATAAAAGTCTGGTTCATATTTTCTGAAAGGAAGCATCAGGCCGTGAGCTCCTTTGGCGGTGACTTCACACACATTTGGCAGCAGGCGCTCGCGCAGTAACATAATGATTTGTTGTTTCCAAGAGCATCCACTCCGATTGTTGCCCTCTTGCCCAGCTGCAGACTGTACATACAAATTTGTTTAAATGAAAGGCTATTAACATGTGTCACACCCAATTATGTTCAGCATCCTTGTCTCTAATTGCATTCTGCCCGGCAACACAATGCTGGGAGATGTTTCCTTTCATTTTTTTTCCGACCACCCAGCTTGTGAATCACAGCTTTTTCGCACAGTTGCACTGAAGAATTGGCTTTCGAATAAAACACCAGAAAACAGAACAATAGAGGCCGGCTCTGTGCAATGAAGGTCTCAGGGAGGGGAAAATCACCGAAAGATAATGGTTAGATAAATGCTCAGTGAGAAAGCAATTTTTTGTTAGAGACAAGTTGATGAAGCATCTGAAACACCTATTAAACTCTACAGCACGTTTGACATATGAACTGCAAGCCTGTCACCTATGAATTATATTTAAATACTAACTATTTCTCCCAGAGCCCCTTTCTTTGGGGTTTTGTGAGAAACTCAATGCAGTGTGGCTTCATGGACGGCAATGTCAGTCTGTTGGTCCACCACCTTGGTTCAGACTGATATACCTCAACAAATATTGGATGGACTGCCATGAAACTTTGAAACAATTGCATTTCCTCTAGCGTCACCGTGAAGCAGGCATCGTTGGTTTTTAGTTTGGCTTTTAAATGTCTTGACAACTATTGGCTGGATTATCGTAAAATTTGGTTCAGACATTCATGTCCCCCTCAGGGTGAATTATGATAACTTTGACCCCTCAACTTTTAATCTGGCGCCATCATCAGGTCACAATTCTACTTTGTCTAATACTGGTTTAAGAGCGAATACCTGGAAAACTAATGGCATTCCCATAAACAAAAAATTTTCACGTTTTTTTTTTCTATCCCAAAAGAGGAAATTTATTTGATCAGAGTAGCATGCAGGGATGAAAACACTAGACAAAGGCGGCAGTACAGACAATACATAACGTGAAACAATAAAGACGACACATAAAAGGAACGGTACAAGAGAAAAGTCCCAACCAGTGTTGTCTCCTCACAGTGCTGCCTCCAGTATGCTCTCACTAACCAGCTTCCCTGCCACTCCCATGCTGTACAAAAACATGGCGCTTCCATCGCCCGAAAACTTTTTTAGAGAATACATAATGTTTTCTAAGAGGGTTGATACGGATGACGGGGTAATGACACAGTAGGCCTTTCACTTGAGCCCTCATCTTTGTAGGAGAAAGGGTTTGCTCAGTCATGTTGCGACTCTGATTTGTACTTTGGTTGGAGGCGTAAACATACAGTAAATTCGTCAAACATCAACCAGCAAAACACAGAGGTCTAAACACGAAGTGCAAGACAGCCATGATGCAACACAAAACAAAAGTCATCCACTCACAGGCGGACTGCTGAGGAACTGCAACTTTTGACCAGGTCACGCAAAAAGTAGTCAGTACAAATGGGAACGCACGGCTACCATCTAACAGTTAACAGCGCTCGATCGAACCGAGCCAGGCCAAAGTTCGTGGCCCCGCACAGACCCCATCAATGGTGTTACGCAAGTTCGTCACAGAAGGCCGAGACCTCTTCAGACCTGCTGTGACCAGAGGACCAGCTCCCGCAAACATCAGCGGCTACAGAGCAAAACATGTAAAGCGCTCCTCTATACATTCCACATCAAAGTTGATTTTCAAGACCAAGGCAAATTCAGATATTACAGCAGCATCACAAAGGATCAAGTATACCAATATTTCCTCCAATATTTCTTAATTACTGGTCATTTCCAACTAATACGGCTCTCTTTTGAAATGGTTCAAAGATGCACTGTTTAGTTGTTCAATATTACCTCATTATAAGTATGTTAACTACACTGCATAGGATGTTTAAAGAGTTTCACTGTACAATTATGGTAATAAAAATTATCCTATGACAGCAAAACTGTCGAGGAAGCCAAATTAAGTTTAAATGTGGTGCCAGATGTAAAGATAGAGTCTCAGTGGGAGTTTTAGAAGTGGAAACCCCCATTACTGCGGGTCCCTGCTCAATTGACAGGACTGCTGAAGTACATCAAGCCTTGAAACTGGTGGGAACCTCTTTCTTAGCTCAAGGCGCTCCACAGATGCGCAAGGGATTTTCTGGCCATGGGTACAGCTGCTCTAATTTCAAGCAAAATACTCTGCTTTACAAAAAATATTTTAAACTTTCTGCTCCCGGTGCTTCAGCATCTCAAAACAACTAAGGGCACAGAGTTGTTTGCAAAAAAAAGAAAGGTGAGGAGCCAGTGCAAAGCCCTGAAAAAGAAACTGTTAATTGGCCTGGCTGTTGAAAGAAAATGAATACAACGCCTTAAGAAAGTAAACACAACTGTTGCTTATTACATGCAAACCCTATGCATCTTTTGAGTGTTTGTATACCCGTCGTGCAACAAAGCTTGTTTTATGTCGACATTTAGTTTGTATGAAATGGTGCTTCTTTTTGACTGTGGCTCCTTTTCAAGCATTTTGCATCAATGGGAACATTTTTCCCGTCCCACACCGACTCCAGAACTCGCCCCTCAAATATTAAATTAGTGTTTCTGCTCGGCACGCGTTTTCCCTGGAGAGCGGCGATGTTCAAAGCCACCCGGATCTTTGGACAGTCTCAGCTTCAGTAGAAAAAGAGGGTCCTCTATGACAGCGACATGAATCCTTTCTATACGACCAAAAGAAAGGCTTTCGGCCCTAACTTGCCCATAATGTATATTTAGCACCTGTTTATTGGCTTCCTGTGAAAACTTACAGCTCCCACGAAGACCTGGGAACTCAGTGGAAGTGTAAGCTCGCCGGCGAAACAGCTCCAAATAGCTTGCATCAGGTTTCCAAAGGCTCCCCTAACATCCGCAGCTCAGCATCCACCAGCAACTAATACTCACGGTAACAGGGGTGGGGGTGTAATTAATGGAGCCCTGGCTCAGAAGCAGCAAGCATATGCATTATCATCTCATCTATATTTAATACTCAAAATGCTTTGCGAATTCCTGATACAGCTCAACAACATTGGATTTTTTTTTTTTTTTTACCTCGAGGAACTAATACTGGAGGAGTAAACTGTGAATACTGTTGATTATCCTCCTCTTGCCATGTCTGTAAAGCAGTAAAAATGACCACATGGACACACAGATGTGTTTCACTGCAGTGCTGCTGTGTATTGCCAAGTTGGCAGCCGGTAGAGGCCCCCATGCCTCCTTTCCTGTCAGCTCATCCACCATCGTTCCCTCAGGTTTTATTGGAAGACCTGATCCAGAGACAGATGGATCAGACCAGGTGCACTTGTTCCCTCCCTTCAGTCAGGACAACCTGCCAAATCCACTGCAAAGCTACTCTGAACTCGCTCATCAGGCCATATTGTCTGTTGCTGCTCTTTGTAACAAAGCTCGCTCTCTCAGTTAAGCTGCTTGATGAGTTATATTGTTGAGTTGTGCATCACCACAAAACTACTACTCTTTGCAGTATGTTTACTTCCACTATTTTTCCCACTGTTACTTTGTTTTTCACGTCCCTTTCCAGGGGTCACTTTTCAGTCAGACACTGAGGGTGTCACAGCAGCTGCACAGTAAACACAGTGTCAAAGCTTCCGATAAAAAAAATGTGTCCTAGATGCATAAGTTGGTCAAAATTGATGCAGCTGGTCTCATGATTTGTTTTTATTTGTTTTTTGCAATATTTTTTTTGACAAAATCATATTCAATTCATATTCCAAGCAGCCTATTTTTGATGCCCCCCATTCACATTTTTAATTTCCCCTTATACTTTTATAGAAAATCAGGATTTTGTATGATGAATTTTCTTAAGAGAGTCAAAAATGACCCGTATTTCTATGAACATTTATGGGGATTTCTCGTCCTTGTCAGTTACTTTTTGTTTCTTCTCTTTATGTCTGCTTGTTTTTTTGTATTTTTGTATTTGTTATTTATTTACTCGTGTCACATGTTGACATTTTCATTGTCACGTCTAAATGTGCCCGGTTAATGCCCATTGATCCTTCTCTTCCTTCTAAGACTGCCTTCATGCGTCTGTTAAGGGGAACATCTCTTCGGTGACTAAACTTTCGGCAGTGACCAGCTGATTTGACTCACGCAGTATCACATTTACACGCGAACCAATCAGTACACAGAATTGGCACCTTTTTAAGTGGCACACGCAAGCTCACGGTTCAGCTTTCTGACACTGCTGCTTCTATTCTTTGTTGTCATTTGCTGGTTTTTATGAAACCAAAATTGTGTGGTGAGCTTGTAAATGTCTACTCAGATTTCCTATACGCCACAGGCTTAATTTCAGCCTTTAACTGAACCGGATAACAAACACCTTCCTCCTCTTGTTTTATGTGCTATTTTAGAATATTATGTATTTCTTTTTAAGTAATCGTACTGTTGGACAGAACTGATACTGGACGGTTTTGTAAAACTCTGGATTACCTTTGTTTTTTCAACAGCACAGTATGTCCGCATGGCAAACATGGTACGGTCAAGGCTAGGGGCATGGATAAAAGACTAAACATTAATTGTAGGTCTGCGACAAAACGCAAACTGACGGTCTCCCACATTAAAAATTGGATGAGCACCTCTACGTAACAGGCACGATACTTCCTGCAATGGTGACCAATAGAAAACGAAGAGAGGTGGATGGAAAAGTCATGAGAAGTTCTGATTGACTTGACTGAGAAGCTGCATCAACAAATACTGAGGAGCTTGACCAATCCACCAATAAGAAGGCATATACGACATTTAATTTTTAATACATAATATCAGGGTTCCCGTGGGTCCCATAGATATCTGACCCAAATTTAATGGCAATCCATCCAACGGCAGCTGAGACATTTTACTTAAAACCAAAACTCTCGGCCTCACGGTGGCGCTAGGTGAAGAGTCAGAGGATCACCAAAGTCAGTAGGATTTATCCTGCTTTAAAAAAATAGTGTCAGATTAGTGTTTGGCATCAAATTTATTGATGGAAAATGGAAAATATTGTGATGGCCTTTACTCATGTTGTACATTTTTCTGTTTTGTATTTGTGAAACCAAAGGGGGGAAAAAAACGGACTCTCAAAGAATATAACTTAATGGATGTATTGGAAGACATTAGCTTATAATATGTTAATTGTTGTCCTTTGGAACAGGATTCATAACTGACTTGAAATCCAGGCTGATAAAAAGAAAATGACATTCTGGTAAAAGAAGGTAATTTATAACAAGCCCAGATATCATGAGTAAATGGCAATAGAATCCCCAGTGTCTTAATGGTTTTATATGACATTTTCATTGAAGGCCAGTACAGGCCTGCATTTCTTGTTATGTTTCCTGTCGGAGAGAAAACATTAAGAGGATTTAGGGATTATATTAGGTACATGCGGTGACACCAGTCCTTTGCATATTGTAAAGTTGGAGGAAATACTGTATATCGCGTTTCGCCATAATTGCCTGGAAAGTCAGTGCGCCACATGCGAGTCCCTATCTCGGGGAAAACACCATTAATTTACTGTGCTCACTCCCCGAGGATTTCCATGTGGGATGCTGTCTGTCGACAAATGAGACATACCGAGCTCCACTGTTACATGTTCCATGGTACCTATATGCTGTGAGACTGCAGTTGTTTGTGGCGGGCAGGTATTTTTGTCAATTTTCTGGCTTATATTCATTTTATTTTACAGACCTGTCTTATAGAAATTACATTTATACAGCGCTAATTTTTCTTTGCCATACATTTTTTAAAGGAACCATATTTCCTTCTGTGTATACGAAGAGCCCGGAAACCAGAGACCAGGGTTCACAAGTGTGGCTAGGTTTCGTCAACAAAAGCCCTTGGGTTAAGGTTAAGGTTAGGAAAAGATAATGGTTTTGGTTGAATGTTTATAAAGTCAGCACACCCGTCTCACGATTCAAATCAGCATTAACCTTTCAATATTTAACCCAGCAGTAGTCTCAACCAACATGACCGTAAAAGCATGAATCAGGCTTTAGCTGCTATGAGCAGATACTGAAGGAAAAACGACTGAAATAATGTATGTTTTGCAGCTGCACTCGAGGTGAATAATTTGTGACTTTGCAGATACGTTCATTATAACAAAATTTCTATCAAAATGCATTTCCTTTTGCGAATTGGTAGAACATAAACACAATTTGAAGAAGACAGGGTTGGATTTTTGAACACGGAAGCGAAATTTTATGATGTATCCGTTGTTTATGTGCATCTGCTGTGAAGACATATGCACATCAGCATGTTAAGATGAAGACTTTATTCCTGTAATTGGGGATTATTCCTTCATCAAGTCCTACATAACTAACATCCTCTCACCCTCTTACAGTAATGTCCCCACAGACCGAAGTCATACAAGGCACGTCGTGTTTTCTACACAAACCCACGCACATGATGAGGTGGTGATTCCGATGTATAGCGCCATTCATCATCCTGCTCTCTGCAATCCATCCCAGTGTTACTCGTCAAAGTAAAAGAAACCACATGTGTTTCCCGTCTTTAAAAAACACTCTGCAGAAGAGAACAAGCAGTTTAATTAAGACTCCTCTTTCCTTCTGCTAGTCAGTGGGTAGAAATAAAAGGAAAGGTCTTAACCAGGGGAGCGATGTCCCACATGAGCAGCACATACAGTACAGTAACTGTGAGACACGAGGCGTCAGACTCATACAGGATATAGATGAAAAACGCCTATTTTATTATAATGTCACGGAAGTGTCCCCAAAACATCATTAAAACACTGTACCATTAGGACGTAACAGGCTGAGGCGGTGGCGTAACCAAAGTGTTCCCATTGTCTCTGTCCAAAACGTCTCCCCGTGATGCAGAAATCCTTATGCAATTAAGAGGTTCTGAAAGAAAGTAAGGAAGGCCCCGAGGGACGAGTGAACCGCCGTTGCCTTTGACAGGAATCCACCTGTGGGAAAGACGCGGACACATCGGTCAGGATGGTGGTCTGGCAGTAATGACTTTCCCCGGCACTGTGTCGTGCTGTGCCCGGCTGGCTTGTCACAGCGTCTCTTTGCTCAGATGTTCGTCTCCGGTGATTTATTAGACCAGAAATTCAACCAAATAGAGATACATACGTATAAAAATGAATAAATTGGGACAACGGCCTTGTTCGAGGAACAAATGTCTACACAATTTTTAAAAAAGGATGTCAGTAGTATGAAACCAGATTTTCGGGTTTTAATTAAAGATAGGATCTTAAAGATAGAGGCATCGGCACTCTTCTGCAATATGGGTTTATTTTTATATGTTTTAAAAGAATTTTAAAATAAATTTTGTCTGATTTCAAGTTTGTTTCAAGAAACAGCTAATTTAGCTTCATCGTAGATATGAAATTGTCCAAAACCTCCGTGGCTGTTTGACAAAATAATCTGCTCAAAGTCTACCAACTAGCTGTTTCTGGAGCTTTCAACCACGTCTCACTGCCTTCCTCGGCAAATTCAGTTTGCTCGAGAAGCTCCAAAGCTTTCATATTGTCATAACTGTCGGAGGACGATTTGGGCGGCGTCACGAGGTAGATTTTTGTCCGGGTGGAGGTTAGCCGTTTCCCCCTGCTTGGAGCCTTTACGCTAGCACTGGGATAGGATGAGCTAGCACGGATGAATGAGAGAAAAAAAAATCTTCTTGTTCGACTCAGAGGGCGTCCAACTTTACGGTGAGGGAGAAGAAGGAGCCTGCTGTCAATTAGATGAGTATTCCTGTGAGAAAAGGAAAACACTACACCTGTAGCCGACCAGCTACTACTCCTAGTTTGTGGGCTCTTGCACTTACATATATGATGCGGATTTTAGCCAAGTGAGCAGAGATTCTCGTGTTTATGATGAATGATGAATGCGTTTTTTTAAATGGATAAACAATCAGTTGGACCTCGCGAATGACTTTTGTTACCGAATTAGCATCAGCTGCTCCATTCATGCTTCACCGTCAGGGGCTCATTCGTCATCGGCTGACCAGTAACATCCAATCACATTCCTACACAGAGTACACAGGAGCTTTCGTAACCTGGCACCACGCTATTACCTTCACTTCGGTGCAGTTTGCGGCCACAGTTCCCTCACCAGCCAAACCTCCTCCTTATTTGTTAAGCTTTCGGCGTTGTTGAGTTGATCCTATGGCATGCCTGCTATAAACGGTCGGTTCTTAGCTCAAGTGTCTCTGACTGAATTTAATTTTACCGCCGGTGTTAAAATAATCAAAACAATCTCCCCATTTCCTGTTCTCGTGCGTTTGTCTTCACCTGGTACCACCTAGGGGCACAGTCAGGACTGTTTATTTTGCATTTGGTGTTTTTTAGCACCTCCGTCACCAAACGAGTGTGTGTGTATATATATGTGTGTGTGTGTATTTATATATGTGCTTATGTAAGAGTGCGCGTGGGTGCGTTAAAGCAGAACCGATGAAGTGTATCCCTGCATTGTTTCACACCACAGAGGTGAGCTGACCTTCTGCAAGCTAATTAGGGTTTGCAAGAGGAGAGATAATGAGAGGGAAGCACGCCATGTGAAAAATACATGACTCTCCCATTTACTGACAATTAGCGGCCTAGATGGTGTGCAGCTCAAAACAACAACTGGTGTAGGTCAAAAAGAAGCCGCAGTAAAAATTGATATCCTCAGGTTTTCCACCACCGCCTTCCTTCTCCTAAGATACCTGGTGATTCCTGTACCGGTGGGTCCTAATTAGTCATCATTGATGATGAAAAAGGGCAGGGGGAGCGCAGACCCAGATTACCCCCCTGCCGCCGCCCCACGGAGCTGGGTGATAACATAGTCACCGGTGGGCGGCTGTGCTCCAGGGCAAGAACCAGGAACCTCACCCCAGAGGTGAGGAAGGAGAAGGAAGGCGCTGTCATTTATTCACATCGCAAAAAGTCCTTCTCCGGGGCCTGCACAGCGGACAGTTCCGGACTGAGGTACGAGAGACTGCGGAGGACGTGCTCTTGATTGAAGCAGGGAGCTGAAAGGAAAGATTATTCACTGAGGGTGGGAAGAGTTCGCCTTTTGAAATTTCATTCCTGGGGAAAAAGGCTTTGATAACACAGGGAGTGACGGGTTTAAATTGACTCCAAAAGTTTGAAGTTGAACTGACGCTTTCCACTGGAAGCTTTTCCCCATAATTTGAAAGCTGTTTTTTGGATTTTAAATTTAAAAGGGGAAACAAGGAGAGTAAAAACTGTGTGAATCTTTTGGCTGAATACTGCAGGTGCAGGTAATAACTATGCAGCTGAGGTCAGTCATTCAAGTGTACGCTTGAGGTGGTAATCTGGGAAATCTTCGGGTATTTTCAATTCCATCCATCTCTGCTGCTCAGTACTCTGGCGTGTTGTTTCTGAAGTGCACGTAAAATGGGTTTAGGCCGAACACGAGCACATCTTGGGGACGGTGTGAATGCACACAAGTCATTGCTAAAGGCAATAAATACGCCTCTCCCGGGCGCAGGGAGGCTAATGTGCCTGGGTGTCGTCGTGACGACGTCTTTAATTCCTGCACGCGTTCACTGGGCTGCATGTCGCATTTGCGAGGCATGAGCTCACACTTGCGATACCCCTTATGGTTGTTTATCAAAGTTGTGTTTTATCATTAAAAAAAAAACAACAAAGTTTATTATTTTTTCCCGTACAGTACCCACTACGACGCCCAAATCTGAAGCCAGTGAAGATGTGTCTTAAGAGAGGTGCAAAGTCACAACTGCTTGCTCCAAAACATCTTTGACTAAAAAGTGCAAACTTCTCTCTGAAAACACCAGGGCCGGTAAATTATCTCCGTCACTCAAAGGTGATGCTACTTTTGTGGTTGTAGACAATCCACAGTTGTTAGCACGATACCACAACGTGACTGTCTTTTGACTGTCTCTTGCCTTTTGATTGCTCCGACTCCTGCTGTGTTATTGCTTTGCTCTGCACTGACTTACGTGCATTTCGTCATTAAATGTGATCAGACTTTAATGAGTTTTGGCTGTAACCAGCTGCAGACAATATTTTCCATAGATATTACACTGGTTAATACACAAAACGAAATCCAGAGTGTAGAATTTTTTTTTGTTTTTGTTTTCATTTTGTTAAAAACCACATATCTTTGCAGACTTCGTGATCACTAGTCGGACTCTCGAGATGTCTCGCGTTAACAGCAGAACTATTATCAGCGTATTAAACATCACTGTACTGGGCTCTCTCTGAAGGGAATTTCTCTCTTTTGTCGTATGTTTAGACCTCGTTCCAATGATTACTCAAAGCGCAACCCTCAAACTGCAGGTGAGAACTGTGCCTATGCATATCTTTGCATATTTAAGCCTGAATATTTGAATGTGGAACATTCTCATCACTGAATACTTTCATGTCCTTGATGTTGATTCCGTGATGTTCACGGCGCCGCCTCGCCCGTGTTCCTGTGAGGCTGCTGAAGCCAACGGAGGACGACTTATTCCCTGGGAAGATAGGACGTGGCTTAGTGTGACGCACACACTCACACACTCACTACCTGATTCTTTGTATCATTCCTTTAATCAAACGCCTGCTCAATTGTTACAAATACTATTTTATTAAAAACCACTCACTGCTTTTAATGAATGATTCAATTAACAACTAAACATCAGCACATACCACATTTAATGCAGTATGTAGAAGCCTCTTCACTGCAGCAGTGAATCGAAAGCCTGAAAAGTAAATCTAGCAAGGTTTCAACGCGGCATTAGTAAGAGAAGCCGGTTTGTGATGCAAAGTGCCACCGGTCCAATCTCCGGACTGACAGGTTAAAGCTGGTCGGTTTAAGTGGAAGAGAACAAAGTAACAATAAAGGTAAAAGAAAAGGTTAAAAAAAAAAAGTTAAGTTTCTGTAGAGTTGTGTTCAGGATCATTCCAAAGTCAGGGCTGCAAGATAACTCATAGAGTGGAGATACGCAAAAATAACGGTATATGTTTGTAAAATGTTTTGGTTTTTGTTTTCTTTGTCTTCCTGCTCATTAAAAAGAAGAGCAAACAGGAGCTCAGTCTCACTTGGCACTGGCTCCATCTTGACTAGCAACAGACTTGAAGACAGTTGCTCAACCGCAAAGTTAGCGTAATAAACTGTTTGCCATCACGGGCTCGCTTGGGTTTTTGCGCTACAAATAGCATAAGGATGAAGTATTGTTACCGAAAATGAGTCCAGATACACTAAATCAAAATGAAAAAAATGGGAGACCGCATCAAAAGACAGTATGTCAGTATATCAGCATGTGTTTGTTTGTGTGAAATCTGCACACTTTTGATTTCCTTTAATGACCAATTGGCCACATCAGACTTTGACTTCAAACAGAAGTATTTTGTGAGAAACAGCAACTTGTCAAGACAAAGTTGTCCTACACTGACTCAATAATAATGTAAGAGCAACAAAAAGGACAACGTCATACCTATAAATTATTCACAAAAAATATAATTATAAATATAAGAAACACTTCTCAGAGTTGGACCGTTATATTAGAGAGCACTCGTTTTAGCTAGGTGTACCCAATAAACCGGCAACGGAGCGTTTATCAGATGGATGTTGTCAACGAAATTAAAAGCCGAGCCTTTAAGAAGTCTGTGGTGATGTGTAGACACTCTTGCACACTGAATAGCAACAACCTGAGCAAAGCCACAGGGGCCTGTATATCAAGACACATCACTAAGGAGCTCAATTACCTATTTATAATGTGAGGGAGGTGTGTGAAAAACTCAGCGCTATCGGCTCTCACCAGGGGCCTCAATGCAAAGCGGCGATTCCCAAGCTGCTAATCAGCCATGCCCCACGATCAAGGCTCCCCGCATCAGCGTCTCCGTCACGTCCTCTTCCGTTTCGAACGTCAACCATTAACATTAGCCTCCAGCTCTCCTGCTGTTGAATCGAGACCGGACCGGCACAGAAGCACCTTGTAAACATTCTCCCTGGCCCGGCCGGCCTGGCGCGGGTTGACTCGGATCCAAGCGGGCATTAGACGACAAAGGGATCTGAGTGAGGACAAGCCGCATTCCCGCCGAGCTCTGAGGAGGCCAGCTGATCGCACCACCTGGCCTTCTCCAGAGGGCTTGTGCTCCTTGAAAAACCAACCTGCCTGATCTGCGGGGTCTGCGGGGATGTGAGACTTTGCCACATGACAACATCTGCGGTTCAGATGGAGGATGGACCACAGAAAACCTGCAGCCGGATTTTGGTGAACTCAGGAGTTTCAAGGATTAATTCAGGTGGACGAGTCGTCGTAGCGGCATAAAATCCGAGCACATTTTGTTACCAAGCTTGAATTAGTCTGTTTAGTCTCTAACTTTTCTAATTTGAATCAGATGTGCAGACTAGATATGGTCTTCATACTGGATGATGAATTTATTACTTAAGAAAATCCTAGGAAATCCCTAACGACACAGTTTGTGTGAGTGATCTGAATAACGTTTGGTGAAACTAACAACATTGGATGTTTTGGATGTTTTCTTCTTCTTTTATGCATTTTCTCTTTTCACCTGAGCAAGGACACGTCCAGAAGATGTTTAAAAAGATAAAACTATTAAATACAAATAATAGTTTCATTTTTCTTTCTTAGCTATTTAAGAAATGTACGCTGAGGAGCCAGAATGAAAGTTTTTAAGATCTTTTATTTTATTTTATCCATTTTATTATCATTCACTGTAGAATACATTTCCTTAGCCACAAACAAAGATGTGGCCAGATGTCAGGACCTGTTTTGGACATCCGCAGAGCGCCAACCAAAGTTGTCACAAGATGTCCTTATGCCTTTGACCTGTCTTGATTCATCCAAAAGAGACAATAGAGACACCTCCAGTTTGAGCCTGTCTTGCACATCTGTGCATCTCCAGTCTTGACATTGTTTTACTGCCGTTTCTTGTATTTCCATGAAATGTGCAGTCCAAAATATGACGAGAATAAAATGTCAAGATACTGGACATCTGCTGGATGTCCACAATTATTCACAAGGGGTCCTAGACGGACATGCAGATGTTCAGTCTGACTTGCAAATGTCAGACGTGCAGGAGAGAGTCTGGACTGCGGGATGCAACATAGGCAGGACCACATCTCTGTAATACTGCAAGTTTGAGAGTGGCAGAATACCTAATGAGTAACCCTGCGACTACGAGTGAAGATGTATACTTTTCCTGAGAAATCAAGGCTCTTAGCACTGATATTGACAATAGCCCAGAGTCTTAAGTCCTCCCACCTTCAATCGCATTGCATTTTTTTTTTTTTTTTTTTTCTGATGTGCGCACAGTCCATGTAACAGGAGTGTTTGATGTACTGGAGGATTTTGTTTTTTTGTTTTTTTTTCTTTTTACACGGCGAGTGAGCCTTCCAAGCGTGGGCGTCTGCTGTAGGCGGCGTAATCCTCCTCGGTCTCGAAATCCAAACAGACCCAACATGAAAGGAAAGTGCAATTACCCAGCCTTATTCCAGAACAATTGGACGCCACCGCCAATAAATGCAGAGTTGCCTCTCTTTATCCTGACTCACTTGTCTCCTCTGTGTGCCATGTGGGACCATGTGGGCTCTTTTCTTCGTTTCTGGGACACTGTGAGAGAAGTCACAGGTCAGAGGTGGGTGTGCATCAAAGGGGTGGATTTGTATATCGCTCTGCCGTGCTTGAGTGAAGAGTTTCCCCTTGCTGCTGAAAAGGTGAAGCGGAGATACGTTACGAATCAAATTTCGGCAGAGGCGTCGAAAGACGCCGAATATCGGCACAAAATGTGGCTCGGTGGCTTCAGCATAAATGCAATACTTCTCACACACCCAAACATTTTATCAGATGCCAGATTTCATGCATGTTATGCCGCCTTTATTAATAACTCTTTCATTAACTGCATTACATGCTTATATCCTATCTTAAGAACTGTTTTATTTTTATTTTAATGTATTATTTTAGGGGGACACAGTTATGTTGGTTAACATAATGTGTTTAAGTGCCCTGTTAAACTGACCATTAAATACAAATAAAAAGATGAGTCCTACAAACTTTTTAAGACCCCATACCTCTTAAAAATCCCATTTAAAAACCGGAAAGTTAACAGTGAATGACATTTTAGAAATTGCGATAATAATCCACAAAATTAGAAAGATAAAAGAGTAAATGACCTACAGTTAGAGTAATAAAGAAACAGAGAATATAGAGAATTAAAGCTGAAAGTCTTCACTTCAATCAAATTTTTATCGCTTCGTTTCAAATCCGCTGTGGGGGTGTACTGAGGCTAAAGTACTGTCCAGATACTTATGGCCCTAACTGGATGTCTGAGGCCCATTATTAAGATCAAGTACAGGGGGGTAGAAGGGTACATTATTACACCAGGGCAAATAAAGGGGGCTTGACCGAATCTTTAACTTCCCTCACACCATCAGGAGGATGGTGTTTATTATATAATCCGCCTTCAGATGTAACATATGGACATTTTATATTTTTCCTATACTGGCAAAAAATGCACAATTTTACTATTTATATTACATAAAGTATATATATATATATATAAGTAATAGGACAGAGTAGGACAGCAGAGACTGTCCCTCTCTACATATGTAGCCTTCTCTTCTCATCTTGCTTGGTCAAAATTACCATTTTCAATGTAAAAGCTGTCAGACCGGTCAAGGTGCACTGCTCTGACAGTGACAGTTAATTTCCACAACTCATTCATTCTGGGCTGTCACCTTTTAGCTAAATATAGTACCGAGTTTCTGCCCCAAAGTATCCATCTGACAGGTGATGAAGGCATATTCTCTGCCGCTCAATCAAAGTGACATCCACCGAGAGGCCGTTCTTTCGTACCACACAACGGGGGCTTTCCATTCAAAATGCTTTTTGTTCGTTTCAGCCAGGAAAAGAGATTCCTCTCTATATGCACATGGAAATGGAATCTCTTTAAGGTGAACCAGACATTTCCATAAACATTCAAAAAGTCAAGGATTTTGGAGAATTGTTTCAATTCGCAACAAGTGCGATCGCAAGTTCTCCTTTGCAGAACAAACCAGCTCTGTCTACTCCTCTCACATCTCTTGCGTACGGATCCTCAAAGACATGATCCGCCTACACCCTGCTCGGTTTATGACAAATCATCTTGATGCATGGAAAATTCTGCCATCCTGAGAGGCCCTGAGAGGGCTGTGGGCTATGTGTTCTACCAGCAAAAACGTCCTACTTTAGCTCTCACAGAGCCATGAATCCACAGCATCACCACCGGTTATACTCGTGTCTGCATTTGCCGTTTTAGTATCAGCGATATCAACACTAAACGTGCTGTCGTCGAGGGGGAAGTGTGATTTGGAGAGAAAGCTGCTGCACAACAGGAACAGGAAGAGGAATTTGGAATGTGTCAAATAAATGTAAATACAATGCAAATTTGAGAAGCTGTAAATGCACCGGAGTTTACAAGACCTCTGTATTTGTTGCCGCTTTGCCGAAGCTCAAACTAAGGAGTGAGTTCACCCAACTTACTGAACCGTAAATCACGTCTAGTCACGCAAAGGTTTTCCGAATGTAACTTTTCAACGCTTTGGGCCAGCGGTGTGTCACTGAGTCCCGTGACTTGGTCTCGAGTTAGACTGGAGTCATGAATCCGATGCCTTTAGGCTTGACAAAATTGAATGTCAAGTAATAAGTTCAAATCTTAAAAACTTTTTCTAAGTCTTTTTTTATTTTTTGTAATGTTTTGTGAACAGTTACACCATTTAAAAACTTTAAAGTTCAAAACTCGGAGATGATTCGGGTATGATTCAGTTTGCTCTGAGTACAGCAAACAAAATTCCATCACTTTGATTGCGTTGTGGCGGTGGCATAAAATCTCCAACCATCACTAAAATCTTCAAGCTTGAAACCTTTATCTGTGTGACAAGACACCGTGAGGGGTTAGGTGAGGACTCTTTCTCGGTACGTTTTGTGATTCGGGTCTGCAGAGCTTTGACGCAGTAACCGGGTACCTGGACGAGCAGCCTCGTTTGCGCAGTGTGATAAAAACTTCCGGTTCATGCAGCAAGACCCAGTTTCCAGCTACACTGGCGCAGCTGCATCTTAGCCTCAAGGCAGCGGGGAAAAGCACCACCCTATGTATATTCAATACATAGTACAAGACAGAAAAAAGAGTTTTGCAACAATCTGTACTTTACTTGTATAAAGGCCAAAATTTCTGCTCACTGATGTGGATTTAATCACCGATATCAGTAATGAATCATACATTTGACCCAGTCTCAGCCGATATCAATAAAAGTTAAGATTTATAAAAAATTCAGCAACATCTGTGTTCATTAATGTCTGTTTTTTGAAGCTGCGTTGCAATCGCATGACATGTGAGCACACATCATTATCACGGAGGCAGAGATTCACCGTGGGAGGGGACAACCGGGACATCAAAGGCTTAGCATGCGTGCATCGCTCCGATCCTACATCTTATGCAAATCATCGCGCAGGGTTTTTACATTCCCAACACAAGACACACACAGAGAAAATCAAGGAATGCACAGGAGGCGATGTGTGAGCGCGATGACGCAACTGTTCGGGCGGCGCGGCCATGTTTCTAGGAAAAAAGATAAAGAACCCAACATGAAAAAAACATGTTTGGTAAAAAACAGACGAACGTCACTGACAAAGTGAGGAGTGACCTGCTTTATTTAAAATCTAGGTAGCTGCTTTGATCAAAAATTGACACTTGAAGAGACGGTTTTCAGGCCGTGTTGGGCACTCCGGGGAAGTGATGCAAAGATAATGACTCACTGAAGCCGCGCCACGTGTGCTATCGACTTCTGAAGAACCACCCATGAAATCACCGCTCCCCAAGGCTTCTGTCATTTGCTCATCACGGAGAAATACCGCAGTATCCGCTATGCGTAAACAGGATGGATTTGAAAGTGGTTTATAATATATGCTCTTTTCTGGCTGGCAATGCAGAAGTGCCGTGTGAGTCATAAAGGGATGTTATTATCTTTTGAAAGCCATACAATCACATTTCCCTCTTGCATTCTTCGCTGTCATTTCTCTCTCTGGCAATTTTTTTTACCATTATGGAAACACTCGCTGAATACCTATTGTTTGCTTGTTTTCCTAAATACTGAAATCCCTGTTTAATAAAAGGACGAGTCAAAGAAAGAGTGACGGAGGAGGGAGGAAAACATTCTGAGAGGTTAAATAATGACCTTGCCCGCACTCTGTGGTCAGGTCATCTTCTACACGCCATGCATTGCACTGGTTCATTGCGTGCGGGAAAATCCCATGAAGCACGATGCAGAGTAATTGAATAGGCGAGCTGCTTGGCTAATAACCAGGAAATCGTGTCGGATTGTATTGTGTACAGTTTGCTTCCACTGATAATAGTTCAGTGTTGATGAATAGAGCCTTGATTTCATTTGGACCTCAGGTTTTTATTTCTAATTCATGTTTTGGGCCCACGCTTTAATATACAGTACTCCCACATCCCCTAACCCTATTTGTGCGTGTACTGCATCTTTGTATATGTTATAACTTTACATTGCTCTCTCTTTTAATATACATGAAAATAAAGACTACGTGAAATACACGCAAGGAAGAGCAAACGGGAACTGAAATACGTATGAAACGTAAAGCAGCCTCCAGGTTGTCGTCAAAATGCTCTTTAAAGCCAATACGTGTAAAATTATGTGATTAAAGCATCGTTCAGATGATTCTGGTGACATGGGTTAGTGCTATTAGAAAAGCTTCGTGCCGTTTCTGTCTGGTTTTTTTTTTTAATACTACCACTGGAGGACGCCTGTGTAGCAGATTCTCAATCTCTACAAATTGTGACCTAGGGAAAATCGTGGGCCAGTTTTTGGTGGATCTCAACTCCGAAAGCAGAGAGGTAGACACACGCATGAAGTAGACTAGGATTTAAAACACAGGTTAGAAAAAAAGCTCTGGAAGGCTCATGTCAGAAAGGTCGCCGACAGAAACCGCAATCTGGTCCCGGGAACCGTTTAACTGTCCGTTTTTGTTACCGTACATCTCAGCGTGGGTCGGCTCTAAGTGTTGCATTAGATGAAGCCGAGCGGTGATCTGTTCTGAGAGGAGACATGGATGAGATAATTACAGTAATACATTAGACCGAATCAGTCAAGTGGAAAAATCCCGGTTGTGTTTTCACCTACCTCACCAGCTCCACGGGTCAAGCTCACTCAGTTGGAAGGAGAGAGGCTGGATGATGATACGCAGAGACAAACTGCAGCCCTGCTTTTTTTTTTTTTTCCTTTTTTTTGGGGGGGGCGGGGGGCACGTTCACATTAACATGTCAACAGTGTATATTACTATATTAAAGCTCTTGTCATCCCGCTATCATTGAGGGCAAGATTCAACACATTTTTGAATATACTCTCGATGCCGAACTTGCTTCACCGTATCCCCAGCTGTGCACTGCCCTCAACAACATCAGCGCCAGTCGAATACTTCAGGGTGGAGATTATTAGGTTCAGGGTCAGAGTCATGGTTGAGGGGAATGAGGCAGAATTTATTAGCAGCCTGTGAGTCAGGTTTGCCTGGGAGGCTCAACACCACGCTCACTGCTGGTGAGGGTCATGGCAACAACTTCTTTAAAACCACAAAAACATTAAAACTGAGCAGAGTTGGGCAATGTGTAGTGAATAGCTTTCTATTTATGTAATATATTGCACCTTAAGCGCATCTTTAAATCTGTAGTCGGTTCCATCCTGTGTATGGAAGGAACCACAAACAGGAGAAAAGGTGGGGCTCTTTGTGAAATGTGATTTGTGACAGAATGTGATGCGCTTCTGCCCCCTGTCAGCTGTGCTGGATTTCTCCAGACACACATGCAAAACACTTCTGAACACTTGTTCGGAGGCTGCTTGGATGACAGTGGAGCCTCCAAGACGCACTGCACTTCAGGTCCTGACAGGCACGTGTGTTTTGTTTTGTTTTTTTTAAAAAAACAAAACAGCACCAGTTCTCCTCAGTACACTTGTGAATAGTTTTTAAATCAACATTTGCTGTGACCCCCCCCTTTGCAGTTTTCCTAGTTGCACCAGCACAGTTTTTCAGGTTCTTGGCAGGTGTGTTGTTCCAGGCATCTTGGTGAACTTGCCACAGTTCTCATGTGGATTTAGTCTGTCTCAGTGTCTTCTGTCTCTTCAGATAATCCCAGACCAACTCCATGATGCTGAGATCAGGGCTCTGTGGGGGCCAAACCATCTGTTGCCAGACTCCTTGTCCTCCTTCTCTCTGAAGCCAGTTCTTTATTGCTCTGGAGAATTTGGGACCAATCAGGTTCTTCCCTGGCCCATGCCCCATCCCTCCACCAAGTTCGGTGCCATTTGGTTCAGCACTTTTTGCATAATCCTGCTGACAAATACACAAACAAACAAGCGAACCAGCAGGCTATCCCCTGCTGTGAGGCTGTAGCAGAAACACGTCATCACGGCGCAGATAAAGTGAACCAACTTGGACTAAAAAACCCTAGAAAACCCTATTAGCTGAGGAAGACAGATGAGATGAGACTGAAAGCTCTAGAAAAAGCTATTTAAAGGCAGTTTTATAGTCAATTTTTGAATTGTTCTTAGTTACTTTTGGTACTTCACCCTTACTTAGTTCAGACACTAGTGTGACCTGACTGGTTGTAAATCATTCCATATCAATAAGTAATGTATTTTATTTTTCCTACTTCAGAGTTTTCAGAATACTGAACATGCATAGAAATTATCAGCAGCGTGTTTATGTGACCCCACTTTTGGTTTCGTTTCTATGATTTCATCTGTTCCGAAAGCCTATATGCAAACATATCACATGTATGGTCTTACATTTTCCCACTGAACTGAAATAGGTTTATCCACAAGGAAAAATAAAGCTCCATCATATTTTAAATTAGTTACATTCTCTCCGGATGAATTACATAACATGAAGCATCCTACCAAACGGCTTTCAGTGTTTTCCCTAACTCAACGTACATTACCAGTGGAATTGTGGGAGTTGTTGCTGGCTGGTTGGAGACTCACGATTCACAGGTCAACTCATTTTCCATTCCTTTCCAAGTGGTTGCTATGCAACTACACGATCAGGTGCCTGAAGACCCCAAGTAAACAGGCTTTATTCTGTCTTTGCAATGATAACTCTGAAACGACATGCAGAGCCAAAAGCAGCTGAGAGCTTCATTCAGTACACCGGGAGCTTCAAATTCTGTATCATCTCCTGTGTCTTTGCTGGAAGGTCTACGGTAAACATCTCAGGATGTCATGTGAATTAGTTCTGAGCTAAAAGCTCCACGTCTGTCAAAGTTTGTTGATGCTTTTAGATTGAAATTCGAGCCATAAAAAGCTTCAAAGAACTCTCAGTGTTCGAGAGCCAGAAAAATTATATCCACCGTTCGCATATATCAAGGCAGAATTTCGAGTAGCTCAGCTCTAGAGTGATATTCATACAATAAAAGATGACATTCACATCAGCACTCCACAAATCTGAAAACTTATCTGCAAATAATACCATAAGGGGTCTCGGTGTAGGTGTTTCTATCATTCAAATAAATCAAAGTTGGACATTTTAATGGAATTTCCATTTAACTCTAATCCATCTTCCAACTTTTCTTTTAATCCAAATGACAAGTTAATCATATACCTTTGCTTTTAGACAACATTAAAAAACTCTCCACAAAAATCTGAATCTACAAAACTCTGCCTGCAGTATGTGTGCAGGTGTGACGACTGAAGCAGTGTCTGTACCTTTTTATTAATCCCCAACCAGAGGGAAGACATAACCAATCTGAAGGTGTCTGATTAACGCTTTAAACACTGTATAGTTTATTGCTGTATGTGTGCAAACATGCAGCACAACACATGAAACACATTAAATGCAGCGATAAGTCTGTTTCGAAGGGGCTATCAGTACCCAAAGGTGCCATTGAAGGCATTCCTTTGATTAAAAATAGAGCTGCTCGTGTCTTTGAAGCATCCAGTACAGGAGGTTCTCTATTCATAACCCATTTTCTGTCTGTTTGTACTGTTCTCGACGCAAAGGCAGAGAGGTCAAATGAGTGACTGTGTTTTTTGAGACTGTAAAAGGTTTCTTTACATTTGTGATAACTCAGAAAATGGAGTATACTCAACATGAATGTTAGGTTATGATGGCTGAAGAGAGTGTTAAAAACCGTTTCCTGTCTGTCTTCCAGTTTTAAATTTTTGAGTACAGGTGAACGCTTCAGGAATAAGGGATATAAATAAACTGGATTTCTGCTTTAGATAGAAACCAACTGGCCAAAAAGGATAAAGGAGACAGATACTGATAGCTTTCAACAATGGTGTCCTCACATGAACAAGTACAACAGACAAAATGGAAGAATCTAACGTAGCTTATTAGCTGTGTAGCACAATCTGCTTTTTTCTGCTCAGCAAAATAGGCATGGTTCATAGACAGCTGTGAGACAGGAGTCGATGGCGCAAATACATCTCTTGAATAAAGTGTCCCATGAACTTATGGACCCGTTAGCGCCTGAGGATTCTGAACTGGATAGCCAGTTAGCTCAGAGAGATTTTGAGACCTAGTAGCACTGGCATGTTCCCAATAGCTTGCATGTTAGCGGTTAACTCGCCAGCCACAGTTCACCAACTAGTCCTGAAAGTAGTCAGTATGTCACCAGGTTTCTAGCAACTTCTATTTCATGAGGACTGCGTGACTAGCTTTGCTGTGACCGGGCGTTATGCCATATTCACGACTTATCATTTAAACCATAAACGACCAGCTATAATATTAACACTAACACTTTTTTTGTGTTACAAAATACGTAACGGAACAAAAGTAGCTAATTTATGGTGTTTATCTGTTGGTACTACAAGGTTAGCACTAGGGCTAACCACCTGAAATAATGCGTGAGCGCTCCCATTTCGGAATAAGGGGTATTTTTCTTGTTCTTCCCATTCTGCCGGCGTTGCGTGAATGCAACATTAACTATCCTCTCTCGACGGCGAAGGTGGAAGTAGCGTGATGCTGTTTAACCTCCACAGAAAGTATCACACCACCATTTATAAAAATAAGGTTTCATACCAAAACGGTTCATTTCAGTGACAGTTAAATTACCTCGCTTTCATGCAGATGTCACGCAAATTCACATCAAGGAGTCGCTGCAAACTGTGTTTGTAGTTCTGACCTTTGAGGAAACACAGTGAGCCAGACAGTCTAAAATGGAGGAAGCTACCTTAATAGCTGGGGTGGCGCGATCCAATTTTATACCACCAAGTTTCCAGCACTACCTATATTTAAAAAGACGTGCAAATTATTTTCACTGTCCCACTTCCTAGTCTAACTGGGTGTGATCAGATTCAGAGTGAAGGAAAATTTTAGAAGCAGTCAGTGTGCAACAATCCAGCAGATGGTCACAGTCCAGCGGCCAAATTTCCTCAACTACTGCAGGGTGAAAAAGTTCACATCGTGTTTACTCTTAATGTTGTGGTGATTCGCTTATACAACGCATGTGACTTTGACATGGAAACTGCTCTTGGCCTACCTTCTCCTAACAACAGCCCATTAGTTTCTTCGAATGATTCATTTTTCCTTAACCTTAACTAAGTGATTTTAGTCGCCAGACCGTGACCACAATTTCTGGGCATCATGGGCCGATTTCAAAACTGTGACATAACATGTAGCCCCAGCCTGGACACATAAATGATCTACAGCTTTTAATTTTAGTCAACAGTGTTGGTAAGGCAATAAGTTAATGTGCCCAGTGTACATGTGTAAATTCCCTTTACATTTCCCTGAATAAAACCTGTTCAATTTATCTCCCATTTTAGGGGCTACGAATTCTCACAGGTGCGCGTGAATGAAACTCATCTGGCGACAACAGGGCTGCCGTGCTCTCTGCTGACAGAATGAGACTACACTCCAATTACAGTCCATTTCCTTCCCTAGTCTTGGCAGTCAGTACTCGGCTGCAGATTCCGGCGGTTATCTTGATATCGGTCTATGAAAAGAGAAGCTGCATTCCCACATGGACAGGAAATAAATCCACTGAAACCCATCAGGGCCTGAAGAAACAATCTGTGCAATGTGATAAATTTCCTGAGAACTTCAGTGACATTTCAGCTAATCGGGCGAATTGCTTAAAGGTTCGTCGTCTTTAAAGTGCAGCTATCACTTAATCAGTCCACTAAAAGCCAAGTTATTGAAAACCCGAAGCTCTTTACTTACACTGGCAGTTGGTAGGAGTAAACAGCAGGCAACATGTCAGGAGCCAAGCACAGATAAGGATGAACCGGCATGGAAGCCAAAGGTTCTTCTCGTAGTTGTTGCCCTATTTCATTGTGTTTCATTACATATAAACAATAGGTTATTTCTTTCATTCACTAAACCTTTATATCTGTATTACCATTACACTCTCCTCCCCGGCTGGTTATGATGTGTAAACGATTCTTGACTCATGATGTCTTGTCTTCCTCCCTCAGGTGTATGTGGTCCGGTCTGGTTGAGAGGGAACCAGTGACGAGGGGGCAGGTATCCTGGCTCTCTCTTTCAGCAGTTCGGACTTTGGGTTGGAAGGGTTTAGAGTTCTGCTTTGTTGTTTTTGGATGGGTCCGGTAGTCCTGTTTTCATGGCTTTATTTCTGTTGGGTTTAGTTTTGACGTTGGTTTAGGTAGGAGGGAAGACACCTGATCCTACGATCCTTTGTTGCTTGGTCTGCGTACCTTCCCTTCTTTTTCTGAATTTTGGCAGAGGAGAATTAATTTTAGCAGTAAATGGAATGTTTGTTTTTTTTTTTTTTGCTGCAACCACTTGACTCTTTCTGTTATGTTGGACCTCTTTCGTAGAGAGTCTTTTTTGGGGGGAGGGGCGCAACCATTTCCGTACATTTTCAAACATGAAATTAAAGAAATGAGCAATTAACATAAAGTCGTTCATATTATGAACCTCCATTGAAGGCTCTGCATGATATACCCAACTTGGGCATTCTCAAAAATTTTGGCTAATTTCCTTGGACTTTGTAGGTTGGTACCAACCCCCAGGAACAGCGCTAGGCTCTTTTGACGTAGTGTCCTCTGAATCAGTTTCTCTGAGTTTCCCATACACTTTGAAAGAACTAAAATTTGACCCATCAAGTCCAATAAAATCTCAAAAGTCTTGAAGACTTTTTTTTTTTTTTTCTTTTCAGTAAACTATTTTACACCACTCACGTTCCTGGAGAGTCAGCAGTAGGTCACTCAGTCCTGCCAGACGAGGACTCAAGTGTACATGGTCTATGAGCCAAAAAACATAAAGCCTGAAAACCCCTTTGCTAACCTTGTAGTCATGTAAACAGTGTATAGCTCCTATAAAATTAGCTGATTCAATTTATTAGTGTTAACATTTGGTTTTATTTTGTTGTAACTGCCAGCTGTGGTGCGTTTGCCCTTTGGACAACAGTCTGTTGACATGTCTGTAGTTCATTTCAGCAAGGGGGAGAAATTGTCGGTGTTAGAAATGTCAGATTTCCTTATGGAAATTATAAGTCAGTGGCAGATTTGCATCTGCTCCTAGAGCTGCAAGTGAGAGTCAAACGGCACCTGACTGATTATTTGAGGGAAGTGGAGCGGCAGTTGTCTTCCAGTCCCTGTTAAAATGCGCTCGAATGCAGTTGAGCTGCATTAAACAACACAAAATAAAATTAAGAAGTGCCGAGAATCCAGACAAAAGATGCAAATGAAGGCAAACAGACACTGAGTGACAGTATATGCGCCACAAAATTGAGGCAACAATGTATGAAATGGTTTAATTTAGAAAGTGGGTGTTGTGATGCCGAAAACATCTGTGCTGCCAGGTGGGGAAGTCGTACACTGTCCATTCGCAGAAAACAGAAACTTGATGTTTTGCTTTCTGTTTGAAAACAGGCTCATTGAGTCTAGGAGATTAGCTAGGAGATAAAATAGATTAACCTTTTTCCTCCCGTTGTGACTCTCTGTGTTCAAATGCACGAGTGGTTTCACCTGTGTTAATCAGTCCCATTGTTTGCACCTGTGCGCTCCCTTTTTAAAGTTCCCCACTTTGACGCTTTGACTCTCTGGTCATTCCTAAACTGGAGAAGACAGGAGGCAGTTGTTCCATTTGTTGCCCCTGTGGGGTTGTTTTGTTTGCTCGCTCGCTCCTTTCATTTGGTCTGTCACATTGCAGTAAGGTTTTTAAGTTGCTCTCCAGGGCCCATTTGTGCTAAAACACCGCCGTCTGAGAATAAAGCTGTGCAACATCCATCTGCCTCTGTGTGCAGCTCTGCATCTGGGTTCTCACTCTGAAACTGTTACACAAGACCAGTCAGAAACTCTTCTTTTACACAGGGCAGGGTTTTTGTGTATATAGTTTTTAACTTTTTTTTTTATTTTTATTTTTTTCAACACTTACACCTTCAGCTACATGTATAAAATGCTCTAATCAAATCCAACCTTTAAATAATGACTTGTTCCAAAACATTTCAACCAGGTAGTTATAGAAACATGGTTTGGCATGAAAAGAACCAGCTGAGGCAAAGTAGGTAGTGGTGGTTAGTTTGCACAAATGACCCTTGCACAAGGCTCTGTTTTTAAATAAAGCTATAGCTTTATCCCCGGCGCATTAATTTAGAAACACAAACGAACACCCACGTCCTGTGTCCAGTTATACTGTCGAGTAACTCAAATTTAACTTCCAGCTTCAACATGATCAGAATCAAGAATTTTCAGTGACCCATGGTATAATCAATGATATGTCAGTGTTGGGACAACACTTTTTTGTGCTGCTACCAAGAGGCCAAATGTCAGTTCTTGCAGTTTTAATGATGAAAAAATAATCATTCCATGGGAATTTTACCCATATTATCAGTTCTATTCTATTCACAAAAGGGTTTATAATTGTGACCCAGTGCAACCAGTGTTTTACTGTAACAATTTCCACTGAAACAAATGGGGGGTTTATTGATACGAATTTCACTTCCCAGGTGACTGGGAGGATTGAACCAACAACCTTTTGGGTCACAGGGCTAATTAGCCAATTATTGTCCTTCATAATGAGAAAAACACACTGTTATTGAATGGAACTACTGCTGATGTCTAATGAGTGGGTGTATTTGTGGAACCCTTCAACCCTGCCTTTTTTTTTTGGGAAATCCCACCAGGCAGCTGCTTCACTTTTCCCTGTACCTGTGTGACCACAAACGGCCGCTTAATGGAGCGTCAGGTGATTTCGACGTCGAGCGGAGGGAGGCTTGAGAGACAGTAAATATTACCTGCCTATCGCAGCAGGCTACTCGGCGCTAAAGAGGAGGGAAGACTTCCTGGAATTCGGCGTGCTCGCTCCAACTCAGAGAGAGCGAGATTTCTTTTTGTTTTCCTCCCCACTGCAGATTGTTTGTGCGTCTCACCTCTAAACTGCAGTGTGGAGAAACCTGCTTCCAAGTAAAACGGTTAAAACCTTGACTTTAAAGCAGTGTACAGCACCATCATATTTCACTGGGAGCTGCCCAGTACAACCACAGCCTCCTGCTGGAAGTAGCTCCTGAGGGAGGAAAGGGCATTAATGTCCCACTGTGTAAAAAATGTTTTATTCATTATTTTAATTCAAGTAAAATCCTTTATCAGTTTATAAGATGAGAATTAACGTGTGAAATCCTTTTTTTTTTTTTTTTTTTTTTTTTTTTTTCTTCTCCATTTTGTCTTCATTTTTTGTCTCCAAACTCTTACTGGAGCTGAAAAATTAACCATCAAATCATTAATCATTTGGTCCCAGACTCTCAAATTAACTCAGTACCGGTGTTTCCAGGACAGTTTTAGAAGGTGGAGCCTGTGAGCTTTTGAGGGCTTAAACCGAAGGTGAGGAAGAGCAGATCAGATGAGGTCAGTGAGAGACGGATCGATGAGGCGCTTTTTAAGATCACGCCATCAATAGAGGAAGAGGTTTTTTGCATTGATGTGTTGAAAGGAAGTGGCTGTGCTCTTTGGTGGGAAACAGAGTCTGCCTCCTCCCAAGAAACTGCAGAAAGAGAGAGAGAATGAAAGGTAATTATCTATTAATGCTGAAATATTAGTCAATTCATGAGTTACACAACAATTTTGATGCATGATTTAAGTCATTTATAAAACAAAATGTCAAACATTCTCTGGTTCCAGCTTCTCAAATGTGATGGTTTGTTTTCTGGTTAAATGGCTGCAAATTAACTTGTCAATGTAAAAACTATTGGGCGTAGAAAACATAACTGTTGTTGTTTTTTCTCCATGTTTGAAAGGTCTTTTTAATACAGTGACTGTTTTTTTGTGAATAACCGCTGCTTCGCTTCTCGTTAAATTTTGGTGTTGGACTAACCTTTTTAATCTTTTTATATTAGGATCATGAATTGTTTTTTAAATTGTGAAGGATGAGCTCTGAAGCTTTTTTTTTTTACTTTACAAGGATGAACTGCAGAAAATGCTTCCTCAAGGGAGGAAAACAAAACCCTGATATCTCCAACTGTGCAGGACAAAGGGAACAAGCAAGAAAACTGGAAATGTTACCCTTCATATTGGAAGTACAGACACCCCCCCCCCCCCCAGCTGGGAAAACGTGACTGTACCAGATAAAACTCAGACTTTGACATCAGGATACGTTTTTAGTCTTACTTGCTCCTGTTCAGCTCATGAGCAGCTCATGTAGGATTTAAGGTAAAATGAGCCAAATTCATACATGATAGATATATTCTTTAAACTTTAAAGGGATACTTCAAAAAAATATGTGGTTACATATGTAGAGCTGAAGTCATGTGTTTTTTAAACAAAGGCCCAAGCTCAAAGGTCCTCAAAGGGGGCCCTGCAGTCTGAATAGGAGGAAATGCTTTGGACTTAAAGCCATATGTTAGTGACGTTTTTCAGGAAAACACCTGCCTTATTTAAGAGTCGGTGGTCAAGGCGGATTCTCAGTGGTTCATTGGCTTCACACCCTCTCACGAGCAGACCTGCAGGTGCTCGATTTGACGCTGTACTTCTTTGTAATAACCTTTTTTTTTTTTTTTTTTAATATGCAATCAAGACGATGTCAGCGGAGTCTCCTTCATCCTCTTCACATCATTCTCACCATCTAATACACTGCAAGAATTTTGGTGTCACGAACTTAGTCGTGTTGTGCCCCGCGGCGCCGGCAGCTGAGCTGAGCCTTCCTCACATTCTCGGGGCGCTGGTTTGTTCGTTGAGGCTTTTTTTTTTTTTTTAATTTGCTGGTTGAACACACCGCAAAGAATCATTTGTGTGCGCATGTGATGTGTTGTTTGATTTGCTGCTCTGTTCTAAATTTGGTAGTGTAGGGGGGGAGTAGTGTAGTAAAGACGTGAAGAAAATAAGAAGCTAAAGCAGGAAAACGGTAGAATAGCCTAATTAGTAGCGGTAAAGTGTGCTAAATAAACGCCATGCAAGTTTAATGAAGACAGGGCCCTTTATCTAAACGGTAAGACATGCGCATTAGCCGCTGTGTGAAAGTTGGCTTTTAAAGCATAGTGGAAGTTGACTGGAAAATAGAAACGTAACTCCGGGCCCGGAGGAATTAAATAAAAAAAGTTACATGGTAAAAGAGGTAATGTAAAGGAAAAGGAGGGCCGTGATTGATGGAGCCATAAAACCTGTAATGTCAATAGGGGGAAGTCTCAGGTCAGTTCTAAGAACTGGACGTGCAGAATGAGAAAATTCAGTTGTAAGCTCCCAATCCAACAATGTCTGAAGCAGCCTCTCATTAAGGTAGCATAGATTTAGGTAAAGAGCGGCACGAATGCGCATTTAGTAGGGAAAAGTATGAATGAGTTAACTCTGAGAAATTTGGGGATGATGATTGAGTTTGTTGTGAGCTTTTGCTTTGTGTGATCTGCTACGTGTCTTTGTTTGTTCAGTGATTTGGTCTGTTTGTGTGTGCCTGCTGCATGGTGTGTCAGCTGTGTTTCAGCTGGGTGTGACTGGCTGCGTAAGGTTCATGTGTGAACGGCCACACACAGGGTGTGGTTGAAAAATGCGTGATTTATTGATTCATAAGGAAAGATGTGTTTTGCTTTTTAATGTTAAATATACATGAGCCTCTTTCAGGGGGAGGTTTTGATAAAAATCATGAGCCTCTTTGAGAGGACATGAAACTAATGATCTGAGTCTTTAAGGGGACTTGAATTGTTGAAAATACATACATGAGCCCTTGAGGGACGTTTGATGATATTTATGAGCTTCCATTGAGAAGACGTATTGAATCTGCTAAATATGAGCCCAGAGAAGAACAATTTGTTATTGGGGAGAGAAGTAGGGAGAACAGCGAGGATGTTTTGTGTGCATAAGAATGGAAGGGAAAGACAACTTTCTGATAAAGTTTACCAGTATTAAAACACACATACTCAGATCCAACACCCCCTCCCTCTCTCTCTTTCCTTCTTGTGTGAATCAGCTGCCTGTTTTTTTTCTTTTTTCTAAATGCAGTATTGGCTTTTGGCTTGTATGTTGTTGTTTGTCCCTTGTGGGAGCTTGCGATCTTCTGAGGTTTATTTTTGGATAGGATTTCTTTTATTGTGGGACATTTTGGAAAACTTCACATGCGACTTCAAGGATTATTTGTGTGTTTAGCTAATATTATATGCCGACATAATGTCGTGATTTTGCTTTGTGTCGAGACTTTTGATTCTCTGAAGTTGGCAAATTTATTTCACTTTCTGTTACTGATTGTGGCAATACAGTGGTTTATAATTAATTTAAATTGGAAAGTAAAGAGAGGAATAACTAAATAAACTTTAATAAATTTGATTTGATTTACAATAAGGGAACCATTACAATGTCAAAGAAGGACGCTAAAACTTCGGAAGCAAATACTCCGGTTGATGATGTGCAGAAGAGTAATCCCCTAATGAGAGGTATAGAAAAAATTTCGGAAAAGTGGCATAAGCGTTGGCCTGAAATTGAACAACCATGGCCATTGGAAGGGACTCTCAACCCAGATGTAATTTAAAACAATGCAGGCGCTTATATCCACACAAAAGGGACAGAAACACGAAGAAAAAAGACAAACACAGCTTGGCATTCTCCAGTTGTTTGAAAATGAGGGACAGAAATTATTGGAAGCTGCAAAATATAAGAGGGAGAGAGGCGCAGAAGAAATAGAAAAGAATGCAAAGGAGACAGAAAAATTAATGGCAGAAACTAATACACCATTCTCACATACGGCCCCAATAAAGAAACCCCCACCTAATGAGAAGGAGGTGAAGTTTGAGGAGATTTATCCCCAGCTTCCAGTGATTAGTCAGGAGGGTAACTATCACATTACAGATGAGAATGAGCGGTTAATAGAAAACGGGAAGAGCAGAAACAACCATAAAGATGTATCCAAGCACCAAAAGTAAAAAGAAAATGGCTCATTTGGAAACTAAAGGTGGACTAAGGATCAAGAGGACTAAAATTGGAGATTCGGATGAAATTATGGATGGATATGACCCAGCATTCAGATGGATACTGGCTAAAGCGGAGAGAAGAGGAGTCAAAACGTGGAGGAAAAAGGACCGAGGAGATGACAGCCCCAATGAAACTGAGAATGGAAACAGCGATGGGGACTCGGAGAGCAAGTGCCATCGTATTCGAGAGGGTTTGTCCCGAGGGCATCCGGTACCAGATATGGAGAAGACAGATGGCAGGCTTTAAGAGAGGTTGAGGAAAATATCGATCAATGTCTTTTTGACATAAACAATTCTACCAGTCTAGAAAGCCAGGAAACACTGGAGAATCAATTAAAGGAATTGCAGATAGCAAAGACAGAGTTACGGAAGAAAGACTCTAAAACGTCAGACACTATGAAATATTCATTACGCCCAAAAAGGGGAGAGTCACCAGATAAGATGTGTCCAGTGGTCATTCGAGGACAGAATCTGGAGTATAAGCCTTGGCAGAATACAGATATGTCAGATATACTTGAGAAGTTTCCTACTGTTAAAGATGGAGCGCATCCTTGGATTTCAAAGTTGGAAGAGATTATGGTAGGAACACAGTCTGCCATGGGAGATATTAAGAGACTTGGCTAACCTCCTTGGGGTCCCAGCTATGGAAGAGATTTTACAGAAAAAGGGACTCAGTCGATTTTGTGGGAACTTCGGTGAACGATCGAGAGTTGTTTGCTGCAAATATAGGTCGTGTGTGGAGAGTGCTGAGAGATACATTTCCAACAAATGTACATCCTGACTTTATTTATTTTATTTTATTTATTTATTTATTTATTTATTTATTTATTTATTTTTGAACCACTGGGTCAGGAAGAGAACCCAAGGGGCTTGTGTGTCAAGGGCCCATCAAGTGTGGAGAAATGTGCAATGCAATCAATTTTGCAAGTGAAAATACAGAAGGGGTTGCCCCTACCAGTGAGGAGCAAACTGGCAGAGGTGGTTGGTCTTGGAAGCATGGCAAAGGGTGTCTACACGGATCATATAGCACATCAAGTGGAGCTATGTCGGAAGAAGGAGTATGACCAGAAAGAACAGGACCAAGAGACTCTCAGAAAACTCCATCAAATACAGCTGGTGGATAATAAGGACAAGAAGCAGGTTTTGATTATTCAGAGTCAGCCTCCACCAAATCAACCACCACCACAACTGCAGCCGGACCAGATCCTGTTTAAACCGGCCCAGCCGTCATCTGTTGCTCCCATTGCTTCCTGCCCACAACCAGTATTTGGTCAACCAAAGATATGGAGAGGAGGAGGTCGAGGAAATTTTAATTTAAATTTTCAACAGCCTCTGGAAGTATGTTAGAATTGTGTACAGTTTGGTCATTTTGCTCGTGAATGCAACAGGCCAGGAGGTTTCAGAGGGAAACTCCAGAGGAAACTTTATTGGCCCCTGAATCCTCCTCCTAAAGGCCATTTGGGGGCCGGTGAACCCACACAGGGGCACAGAGCCTGGATTCTAGGGGTGCCCAGAGGACCCGAGAGGGGGGTGTCAGCTGGTAGTGTCAGGGCTGGAGCAAGATCCAACAAGAGTGGTGAAAGTGAATGACCGAGGTGATGGCGGATTGCAGAGCAGCTTTCACCTGTGTTCGGCCTGAAGACGCTATACATCTCCCAATGTCTGTTCAATTGATACCAACAATCGGGTTTGAGGGAGTGAAACTGCCGATTCCTCTCACGGAACCTATTGAGCTCTGCTATAAAAACTAGAAGACTACAATATCAATATTGATGTCAGAACACACACCCATCGCACTTTTGGGAAGAGATGCTTTGTCCAGACTGAACTGTAAAATAAGGTGTACATCGGACGGCTGTCTGGAAGTGCCAACAGATATTTGTCACCAACTTTTGATGACAACGGAGACTGAAGCTTCTTCAGTGTTTTGGATTGGAAATCTTAGTCCAAATCTTCTGGAGCCAGTCAAACTGTGGGAGAAGTTTTATTGTAGCAAACATGCCTGATCCAAAGCTTCCAGAGTATCCATTTCATTGTACAACCATGTATTACAAGGATGCTGCCCAATCAAATCCAGAGGAGTGGTTGAATCGTCAACCAAAGCAAGTCCAGCTCAGTTCGTGCTGTATAATTTTGGGACCACAAGGAGCAGCTATGAAGATAAACAGCAATGATTATTTGGATAAAGAGCTATGACATTGAGAAGAGTGTGACACATGTGACTTTGATATCTGAAGAATATAAAAAGAAACACATAGGAGAAATGATGGCAGAAGCAGAGGAAGTTGTTTTTACTCCGGTAATAGGGAACCATGCCCTCTGGAGGAGTGAAGGTTTATTAAGATTATGATCTCTGCTCAAGGACAGGGACAACCACAGACGGTGCAGATGACATGAGTCAATTTTCAGTGTCAAGATGGACCCAGACTCTGAGAGAGGAGTTGCTGTGACAAGTTGCAGAGTATTTGTGGTCTCGACATAGTACTGACATAGGACTTGTGAAGTCAGCCCAACCAGTGAAAGTTGAACTTCAACCAGGAACCAAACCACCTTGGAAGAACCAGTATCCACTGAGAGAAGAGGCAGTCAAAGGGATTGAACCACAAATTGAAGGACTTTTGAAAGCAAATGTTTTGAAGATAACCCAGAATCCTCAGAGCAATACGTCTCTATTGCCCATGAAGAAACCAGATGGCTTTTATCGCTTGGTACATGATTTAAGAGCAGTGAATGAAGTGGTGGCTGATGAGTTTTTTGTTTTTTTTGTTTTTTTCCCAGCAGACGTGCCGGATCCACATACTTTGTTGGCCCAAATCCCTCCAGAGGCTACACAATTCAGTGTTAGATCTGTGTGGGGCATTTTTTCAGTGTTCCGCTTGGTATAGAAAGTCAAGGTTTATTTGGATTCACGTACAAGGGACAGTTCTAAGAGTACAAGAGATTGCCTCAAGGGTTTAAACATAGTCCTCACATTTTTAATTAAGAATTGAAGGATGATTTGGAAAGAATAGATCAGATACTGACAAGCACTGTTGTTCAGTATGTGGATGATATAATCATCTGTTCACCGGATAAGGAAACATGTCACAGGGATTCAATTAAATTGGTACAGATACTGGCAGAAAAAGGGCATAAGGCTTCTCTGAAAAAGTTGCAGTATTGTCAGGAGAAGGTAGTTTATTTGGGTTAAACAATAACGCAAAGACACAGAAGTATTTCTGACAGTCATTTAGAAGCCATTCGAAAGGCTCCAAAGCCCAGAACAGTTAGAGAAATGATGACATTTCTTGGTATTTCTTGTTATTCTTGGGTAGAGGATTATGCTAGCCTAACAGCGCCTTTTAAGGGCTATGATTAAAGACACTGGGAATGCCTAACTTCCATATGAAGTTCTTGCGGTCCAGAGGGGACAAGCACCTGATGATGTCAAATCTACTGCTGTTCCTGGTAGTAGGAAGAAAAGGGAAATTGCACAATTTCATAATCTGGAGTCCTGCCATTGGAGGATTAGTCTTGAAGAGAAATGGGGTATAGGAATATTTCCATGGTATGGTGTAACATTTTTGGCTGATCATGTTGATAATATCACCTGCACTTTTACAGGGTTTTGCAAATGAGACTATAAAAGGATTTGAATACTTGTTAAAATACTCAAAGGAGTCACAGACTGACGTTGCTGAAACATGATATGGCTCTTGATTTATATTTTGGCCAAACAAGGTGGCCTATGTGTGGCTTTGAACTTAACTGGTGATGCCTGTTATACTTTGATTCCTGACGACTCTGATAATATCACGTTGTAAATGCCTTGAAGCACATTAGGGGATGCATTTGGTGCATCGCAAGGAGCTGGATGGTCTGCTAATGTTTGGTTATGAGACAGATTCGGAGTGTTAGGTGCAGCGTTGATTCAGATTTTGATAGCAGTTCTTATCGCTGTGTGTGTGATGTTTTGTTTTTGTACGCTGCTATTGACCTTTTGCGAAAGCTTTGATATTAAGATGGGTTGGAGTTGTGATGCCTGGAGATCAGGTACAGATGCCACTGCTACATAAGACTGATCCAGACGACAAAGATGAGGAACTGGTGGTAGAATGCAAATTGATTGAGAAGTATCCATTTTGATATATAATCTCATTATACTTTATGCATTTATTCTTTATTATTTTGTAGTCTCTTACTATAGGTGGTATAATCAAAGGGGGGAAATGGAAATGTGAATGTTGGAATAATGTTGAAAGTATGATACTGTGAATTTCACATCTCATTATAATGTGATAATCTGCATCTGATGATTTTTTTTTATTTATTTATTATTATTGCAAGATACTGATTGGTGTTTTTCTTTCCTTTCTCCTAGAGTGGTATTGGGGAAAACCACTGTGAGGGTGGCTGACTGTTCAGGGACCCCCGATGTTCTCAAACACTCAAAACAAGGATAGTGGAAAATGGACGAAGGGCCCTGAACAAGGTCACTGTGGAAATAAAATGTCTGGACTCAAAACACCATCAATACTACGAGAGTCGACGCTGCTGAGGAGCTGCAGTGTGATACCTTCTTATGTCTTCTCCTATTTATATACATTCTACAATGTTAGATGTAATCTGTGATCTTGATAATATACGAAGTAGGACATTTATATTAGTGAGTCCAATATGATATTTTGCTTTACTTACTTTTCACTTTAATGGCTTTAAGAACGTTGTTTTCTCTGTCAGTAGGTAAATACACTGGGACCTCATTTGTTTTCTTTTTCTCTGTGCTTAGAGAGAGTGGTGCTAGGCAGGGAAAGGTCCATTGGAGGGTCAGATGGGACCACCAGCCTGAATTCGGACATTATTTAGTTTTATTTCTGTGAGGTTTCCATATGTATTTGCTTAAGACACATATCTACACATTTTTCACAAATCCTTTTTTTTTTTTTTTTAACTGGCTCGGAGTACTATATGTGGCCGCTTAAAGGCAGCGAGGACCGTGAGAAGAATTTCCAGTCTTGATTGATTGATTGATGGAACTTGTAAGAGAGGAAGCTGCCTGACAGGTTTTTGCTCTCACACTCCACAAATTTGTTGTCTTGCTAAGTTTAAGCTGCAGCAAGCAGTAAAGGAGGAACTGTCATTCTTTTTTTGAGGCCCCGCAAGCCTCAAAGGCTGGACATGAGGTGTATGGTTACATATGTAGAGCTGAAGTCATGTGTTTAAACAAAGGCCCAAGCTCAAAGGTCCTCAGAGGGGGCCCTGCAGTCTGAATAGGAGGAAATGCTTTGGACTTAAAGCCATATGTTAGTGACGTTTTTTCAGGAAAACACCTGCCTTATTTAAGTCGGTGGTCAAGGCTGATTCTCAGTGGTTCATTGGCTTCACACCCTCTCACGAGCAGACCTGCAGGTGCTCGATTTGACGCTGTACTTATTGTAATAAACCTTTTTTTTTTATATGCAAGCAAGACGTTGTCAGCGGAGTCTCCTTCCTCCTTCACATCATCCTCACCATCTAATAAACTACAATAGATACACACAGGCAAACGTGCCGCCAGAAATGTAGTCGCTATGCTTTAACATTACATAGACTAAAGGATTATTCAATAAACAGAGAAACTACTTAACGTCAAATAAACCAATTAATGAAAAGAATTGTTGGTTGCAGCCGTAGTCTAAGTATCTTTGGGATTTTCCCCTTCATTTCAATAGTAATTTTTTCCCCCTAGAGGTCATTAGAGGAACTGCATTTTCTCAACTGCAGCTGGTCGGCCAAGCATGTATTTGTAGAAAACTCTTTAACTCAAGGTTCACTCACTATGGTTAAGGCTCTGCAAGACACATAGTAAGGAGGCCTTGAGTGAAGACTGTTGGTCAAACTGCTACTTTTGAGGTCAAGAACTCTCACTCAACTCCTGTGTGTGTGTGTGTGTGTGTGTGTGTGTGTGTGTGTGTGTGTGTGTGTGTGTGGTTTTTTTTTTTTTTTTTTTTTTTTTCTTCGTGTATCTGGGTGAGCACACAGTTTGAAATATAGGCGACATCGTCATTATTTCTGACCCCAGGAGCAGATCCGAGGCTTGTGGAGCCAAAACTCCAAACTTCTACTGCTCAGGTAGCTTTGGTGAAGTAGTGAACTTGCTGCAGGTGTGTGTTTTTGCCTGCGCTCAGACTTCCTTAACCAAAAACCCGCTGTGGTAGGTGAACAGCCTCATGCAGTCACCCAAGCTTCTGGGTACAGGTTGGCATTGAGGAGCAATAATTGTAGTCCACAATCTCCCCTGGGAATAATGGCATGTTTACATAGATTCACACCACAGTTTACCTCCTGTGAACAGCTCTGTGATGCTGCTAATTGGCACAATAATGAACGTGCGCTCTCTGTTCTCTCTGTGTGTGTGTGTGTGTGTGTGTGTGTGTGTGTGTGTGTGTGTGTGTGTGTGTGTGCAACAGGGGCTGGGGATTGACAGCTGTTACCACGGGGACAGTTAATACCAGGGATTTGGGAGATGCTGCTGTGTTGTTATTCCCAGTTCATGAGTGTTGACACCATCTGTAGTCTGAAATTCAGTCGATCACAGTCTGCAAATGTTGGCTCTGCAGTTCTTAAATCACCAACACACACACAGTTTGCTGTTTATTTACATTTGTGGGGGGGGGGGGTCTGATTTACAAAAATATAGGTCAAATAGTTTTGAAGTTGAATAATTTTTCATATGGCTTCAGATCGAACCTGTTCAAAGCGACACAAATGACTGGCATCACACTTCTCCCAGCTTCGCCCCCTGGAAAACAGACTCAAGCCCCATTCAGATGTTATAACCATCAAGTCCGTGAGGGGGGTGGGATATAAAATATTCACTGTGTTCCTCCATATTCCACATCGTTCCACCTATTTTTTTGTCTTTTTTTTTTAAATTTTATTATTAGACATGGACATTTAGCAGGACAAAGCCAGACGACATTACAGACATTACAAGTACCCACCTGTAGCTGACGGTACAACAGCTCCTTAGAGGAGCTCACGGGTTCTTGCCCTCCAGCTGGATTTTAATTCTTCTCCACTGTCATATCGGTTGGTTAACATGTTTCCATCTATCAGGTCGGCAGAAACATATTTTCTACTTCAAGTCAAATTTCCCACTCAGCAATTTTTAAAAAAAAGTGGGGTGGGGGGGACTCAGAGATCCACTTCAAAACACAACACGCTCTGTTTCCGTTGCCATCGTTCGACGCACGGGAAGAAAGTCAACACAGTGGCGTAGAAACCCCACCGCCAACTAGCGTTTCGGCAGGGTAATCGCACAGCGGCATAGGACACGGTGAAGGGACTGCGTCGATCCTACAGACCCGGCCTTTAGACCCAGTCTTCTAAGTAAAGGTTGTTATTGTTATTGTTATAAATAAATAAATAGATAAATAAATAAAGAGAGAGAGAGAGAGAGAGAATAAAATTTATTATTTAAAGAGCCATTTATGTCTTAGTATCGCAGTTCATAAACATGAAAAAAACCTTAATATAATTCAGATCCACATCTTTATTATCAGAAACGGTTATGATTGTCTTTGATTATAAAAGAATTCTTTTAACACTGGAACCAGGCAAAGACTAAATAGCTCAGCAGAATGCAAGGGGACGGTCCCATCGGTGTAAAAGTCAAGCCAATAAAGACTTAGTAAATTCAGAAATATCTATATACCACATGATACAGAAATAGTTTTTTTTTTTTTTTTGGCATCCACAAATGTCTTCCCTCTGGAGCTGAGAGGGGTGTGTGTGTGTGTGTGTGTGTGTGTGTGTGTGTGTGTGTGTGTGTGTGTGTGTGAGAGAGAGAGATGCCATCTTTGTGTCTAGGTAGATGAATTATTGACCTCTCCATTCTCCTCTGCCCTGCGTCACACAGAGCAGTAATAACCTGAGGCAACAATATTGCCAAGCCCATAAAGGGCAAGAACTGAAACTAAATGAAAAGAAATAAATAATAAAAAAAGAATTTATAAAAGACAGGAAGATAAAATTCCTTTAAGCCTGCGAGGTTTTTCATCACTGAGGTGCAATCTTCTCAAACACCGATGGTTCAGTTTTGTGGCTGAATGGAAATTCAGCCAACCACTGTCTTTTATTATACTCACTGTAATGTTCAGACTGATTTTAATTCAACGGCAATGACCAAACTTTGAGATCCTGCTTCCATGGAGCTGACAAGGATAAACACCGAATTGATTATCAGTAGCCAGACTAACTGTGGATAGCAGGCCTTGATTTTTTTTTTTTTTTTTGTCTTCAGTCGAGGGGAGAGAGGAGACGGGCGGGAAAGCTGCTGTCAAAACCAAACCCGTACTGAGGACATCATGCGGCACCGGGCCGCCCCCCCTTTGTCATTCCACCCATGGCTGTCTGGACACATCAAGAGAAGTGGGCGCTGGAGCTCTGAAAAAAGCCGTGACACTCGCCGATCCCTCCACTTACGTCCTGCCAGCATCGAACCGCATCGGCTGGGTGGCCCCAGCGCGAGGGAAGTCTCGTTCAGCCTTGCTGCTGGCTCAGGCGTCCCTGACCTGCTGGAACCCCAGAGCTGTCAGCGTGTTTCGGATGACGTGATGTGACAGGGGGTTGTCTGAGGACGCTTTACCAATTAGGATCTCCCTAGAAAATGCGGACTTGCACAGCACTGGCTGTGCGTCGGCTTAGTTTTAGTTTTAAGGTCGTGCGAGGACACTTCAGCGCTGGTGGTCGAGAGAACTAAGAGAGAACTAAACGGGCCCCTGGTGGAAGAAGCATTCGAGTCGTTTTGGTGGACAACGACCGCTGTGCAAAAATAGAAGTCCTGCATTCAAAATTTTATTTTGGTCAATGTACTCAGGTACTTTTACTACTTATACCTATATTGGAAAATGATCATCTTCAGGTAATGTGTATGTAGTATTAGTCTCTGTGGTGCTTAAGCCGAACTACTTTATTATTCCTTCCATCGAGGAGGGTTGTTCTCACCTGTGTCTGTTTGTTTTGTCAGCAGGATTACGTAAAAGGTACCGAACCAATTTGCACCGGACGTGGAGGAGCGATGGGGCATGGGCCGGGGAAGACCCCACTAAATTTCGGTGCGGATCCAGGGACTTTCTATCGCCTTGCTTTACATTGCGAGAGAGGGCGTTTCACGACACCTCTGTCAATTTCTCCGTTTTTCTGTCACAAGAACTGACAGACGTGTAGGATTGTTCCATGTTAGTTACTGTTGGGTTCAAACTACAACAATGCATTTCATGAACTTATATATTTTGATATGTAAGATTATGATTTGGAAAATCCGAATTTGGTGAAGTAATTGGTATCTATAAACATTATATACATTTTTAACTTTTTTTTTTTGCGTCAGTTTATCAGATTCAGTAGCTGCCACACTGGCCCATTTCCACTTGCACTCTGCCAGATTGTCTATCATGCCATCTCAGCTGCAGCTTTCCAGCTTTTTTTGTTTTTGTTCTGTACCTGCCAGTTTTTTGACCTCCTGCATAACCTTTTGTTCATGTTGTTGTTAAAATATTTTGTTTGACTTAGATTCTGTCTTTTAATGGCATTTTTCTTTTGATTAGTGGACAGTTTAGAGATAAGACATTATTATTATTAGTACTATTTATTTATTTATTTTTAAATATTGAAAGAGAGCAATGTAAAAACACTCAACTACTCTTCTAGATAAAGACAAATACTGTGCACAGAACACACAGATTCACATTAAAACATGTTTCTATTCTCTACAAATGCAAAAAAAAGTCATGGAAAAAAAAAGTCTGTACATCTAATTTTGTTTTTCTTTAGTATTTTAATATTATGAAATACTGGATAGTTTGACATCTAATAAGCTTCTAAAATCTGTTTAAAACAATGTGAGATGGAAAATCCCTGCTCAACCTCTTAGGACGGGTCACAACTAGACATGGCTCTGTTTGTATGAAGACATAAACTAGAGCTTGTGCCTCCGCCCAGGCCAATCCTACGCATCTGTCCAGCACTTACACTAGAAAAATAAAAGGCACAAGGAAGTAGGCGGATAACATTAATCATTTATTTGTCATATAACATAGTGAGTACAAGGATTTTTCTTCCACCAGATCCAGACTTTTATCTGGATCTGCACCAAATTGTACAGAGTCGTAGATCTCAACATCAAGATCAGTAGATTATTTCCTGAGAAACTGACAAAAGCGTCAAAAAATGCCAAAATCTCACAGTATTAAGGGAAGTAATGAATTCGTGGATCTAACCCTTTAACCAGATCTGCACCAAAATTTAAAGTGTTCTTCCCTGGCCCATGCCCCATCCCTCCACCAAGTTTGGTGCAAATCAGTTGGGTAGTTTTTTGCGTAATCCTGCTGAAACGTAAACAAAACAGACACAGGTGAAAGGACAAACCTCCGTGGTCTGGGGGAAAAGGTTCAAACTGCAGCGTTACATAAATCCAGACAGACTCTTAGTGTCTCGTCCCGATTCACTGCCTCCAAGTTGACTCTTGGGGCCCCCGTTGGTGTAATAACTGTTCCATGTGGTAAAACACCAGCGATGGGGAAAATAAGAAATCCAGTCTCCACACCACGGGCTTGGTTAATGAGTCAATAATGTGGTTTTCCTCTTCTCATTTCACATTTCTGAGCACTCTGCCCACATATACCCACTGAAATAGCTGCCATCTAATGGTCCTGAGAAAACAAACACCACATCACATCCTGTTGTCGTCAGAGTCATTTCTCCTCAAACTGCGAGAGGCAAATAAAACCTTGACTCTCTTCTTGCACCACATGAGGGGCCACTGATATTAAAGGCCATCATATATATTTATGATTTCAAATGAATAATCGAGCATCATTGGCACCGTGGAGAGGATTAAAGATGTCCACTTATGTTTGGTGTTGATGCGTATAATCACAATGAAGTCTAGTCGCACTGCTGCTTCCGACACCGTTTCCTGTGGTGATTCAGGACTCGCTGATGATGGTTCTGGCCCAGTCTCCACAAAAAAACTGATCATGATTTAAAAGCCCTCGAATGCAGATTTTATTAAGGTTATTCGAGGTTCTCACGATACTGTGCCCAGCCAGTCTTGTCCAGCTAATGGCGATGTGGTGAGATCCATCAGCTCCAGCGCTGAACACCCAAACCTGATAACAGCTGTGGAAGCAGCCACCGCTGTCACGCTTGAAACCAGTTTAGTGTGAAATGGTGCTTGAAAAATAGTCCATTATTTTAAACTGCTTGGAGTAACTGATTGGCGGCTTCAGATTTATCCGACGTAAACCGAAAGCAGACTAAATTGACTCCCCAATATTGTGTGGCCAGAACCTTTTATGATACACTCATGACTATAAGAAAATGCCAGGTTTTAAATGCAGCTACGGTTTATTTACTTTCTTTCCTAAGGTAAATAAACTATGATAGAAGTGGCGGGGAGCGTCAAATTTCTGCAGGACATGTCAAAAATGTTCTTTGTCTTTTGTTGCGCTCCAACCAACCAGTGTCCAAGCAACTAATTGTTGCAGTAAAAATTATTGGCTTAAATTCTGCCCCCCCGTGGCTAAAGAGCACAACACGTTACCTGCAGCAGGTCGAGTCTGAATCCAGTCTGGAATCTGTTTCTTCAAGTGAAACCAAATGAAAACACAAAATGTACAGTGGTGGAGGAATTACTCAGATCCTTCTTTAAGTAAAAGTACTCCATTACAAGTCAGAGTCCTGCGTTTAAAATTATACTTGAGTAAAAGTATAGAACTAACTCCAGAAATGATAAATTTACTAAAGTATTAATACTTTTGTATCAATGTGAAAGCAGCATTTTACTGTTGTAGCTGCTTGAGGTGGAGTTGGTTTTAACTGCTTTATATACATTTTTGTAGTTTAGACCAGTGGGTCCCAACCAAGGGGTCAGGCCCCTCCAAAGGGTCACAAGATAAATCAGAGGGGTCACGAGTATTGGGAGAAGAAAGAAGCAAGACTGAGTTCTGCTACATAAATGTGGATGATTTTTCAGACTTTAATCTTTGGGTTTTTTTTGTGTGTGTGTGTGAAATATTTAATTTAACCTCTTTGGACCTCCTAACAGTTGTTTAAATGAAAACATCTGAGATGTTCAGAGGGGGAATGTCGTCTTGGTGGGACTGCTAACGATTCATAGACAGTTGAAACATAAGAACAACTAAACACTACTTTATATTTTGCGAGGGGTCACAAGCCAAGAAGGTTGTTAAAGATTAAATCCGTGGTTTCCAGAGCATTACATTATGTTAACTCTTCACTTTTTTTTTTTTTTAAAAATGTAAAATTTTGCACTGGCCACCAGCTGAATGTATCTGCAGCTGTAGAGTGAGCAGATGGAAACCTGAGGCCCTGCCACCGACGGCCCGACATTCAACATCTGCCACAATTCCGTAAGGCAGCTGTTGGTGACAAATGGTCCTTTTCATCGGTATACAGAGCGCTTTTTTTTTTTAACCCTCATTTCTTTCCTCATCATCCTGCCATGGGTAAAAACTCTAAATGACATAAAAATGAAATCATTAAAAAAAAATCTCAGTACCTGGAAAAAAAGGAAGCAACTCACGGGGCCAAAAAACTGAAGACCTTTCACTCGCTGTGTGTTCAGTGAGAGTAAATCCGGTCGATTCGTTGCTCTGCTTCTCCTCTCACAGTTGCCGGAGGAGGCGGCTCAAAACTGCCTCTACCGTACGGTCGGTTTTGTCTTCTGCAATCCAAGTGTCAAACTGGCAAGTTTCTGTTAGACTACTGCAAGCCATCCCTCCGCAGCAGTCTCTCTTTTGTTGTTGTGAACGGTTTAACGGAAAAATCTGTACAGATGGTCAACGCAGCTATTCTGCAAGCAGCAAAATAAAATGGAATAAAATTGATCTCTATCCGCTTGTACGGTAACACTGAACATGCTTTTAGTTATACTTATTTGTCTGAATTGGTTTCACTCCCAATTTTGGATGACATCTAGCTTTCGCTCCTACATGGTCTTGGTCTCGGAGGATAAGAAATAACAATGGGCCTAACGTTTATGAACATCTCACAATATAATGAGACAACCGTTACTGTAACCATTGGTGCAGTCATGTGATATTTTTTCTTGCTTTCAAACTAGGATCGAGTGCTGATTGATTTTGTGTATATATATATATATATATATTTTTTTTTTTTTTTTAAGGTTTTCTTTCAAAAATGTTTGGACATGAGAGGTTGGCTCAGTGTTGGTATAAAAAAAAAATCTTTGCTAATTAATGAGCCAATCAGCTTAATTAGGAGTAAACTGATTTTTTTTTTTTTTGCTGTATAAAACCAAAACAATGGGATAAAAGGGGCTAAAAAAGCTCCAAAAAGCTGCTGAGTCAATGTAACGTCTTTGTGGTTTCATCAATGAAAACCTTACACATGGTGATTTGATTCATTTATATAAACAACATTTTTGATTGACGGAGCTTTAAAAGGCGCCATCAGGGTTGTTGAAATTTCATGATGGAGAATATTTTACACCTGCGGTGTGCGTGACACACTGTTAATCTATTTGAATGTGAACAACAGAAAACTTAAACGAACTACAAAAAATGTCCGGGTTATAGCAATCATGTCAGACTATAGGATCACAAGAAATTTGGAGTTAAATATCCGGTGCTCTACATGTTCTACCCTTTCAGGCGAAACCAATGAATCACTGCAGCGTCAGGGGCACTTTTAAAGGCATTTATTGATGAAATACACACTTAAGTTTTGACAAAAGCTTCTGTAGTTTTGTATGTAAGAAATTCCAGCCCCATTCTAGACCCAAAACTCCTTGAATTAAATGTGGCAATGGAAACCAGTTAATTACATGTGCAATAAATAACAATAATACAAAATGAGGCAAGGAAAAGGACACCTGAATAAGTGCCTGTGTTAACCTGGGGGGGGGGGGGTGAGAAAGTTGTCACAGAAAAACAAAACGGGGGAAGGGGGGGGGCAGAAAGACAAGACTAAAGTAAAATCCAGTCGTTTTTGTATTTCGGGTGCATTAGTGTATGTTCTGAGATTTCCTGGTCACCCTCAGGACCAGAAGGCATTTAGTGACCTGAGGAATTGACTGGAAAAAAGAAACAGTAAAAAATAAAACATTGGAGTTCTACACTGAAACCTGGAACCATCTGAGAACCGTATATTGCACATTTTCCTTGCAAATACAATAACCACATTGCCAGATTCACACAATTCTGTTTTTTTTTCTTTTTTTTTTTTTTTTACTTAGAAAAGAACACACTTATGTGTTTTGTTATACATAGACAGAGCATTGCGTAGACATTAACACACTAAGAATACAAAAAAAGGGGAATTCAATTGCAAATTCATAATTTAAGCCATTTTATGCAGGAGTCCAGTATAGATTTCACTAAAAAAAAAAAAAAAATAATGATAATAAAGAGAGAAAATACAAGTTGAGAGCAAAAAGGAGAGCAAATCTCTTTTCAAAAATTCATTAACCAAGAATCTACTGCAGAAGTCGCTTATTCAGCATAAATAAATAACAATAATACAAAACTGGACAGATTTATTGATGACATCTGCTATGGCTCATGGGGGCGTGCCACTGTGAGGTTTGGTAGCTGATGACCAATTTCCCAGTTCATCTGGGAATCACTGAGGCCTGCAGTCTCAATCTAACACTTGTACACAAAATGTCAAGTCGTTTGCTCTTCAAACTGCGCCACCCATGGCGACGCGATTCAGTGCACTTGAGCCGTGGTACTTTTCAGAGCCGTGGAGCCTTTTCAGAGCAAGTGGCAGCAGCAGCGGTGCAGCGCCAACCCGGCAAGACAATCTATAGTTTTTTTTTTTTGGAGTGTGTTTTAGTCCGTGTAGCCGTCCGAGGGATCCTCGAGGCCTCCCTCTCTGTCACAAACAAAGCCCGGCTGGGAGTTTGCTGAGCTTTACAGAGAACTCGGAGATGAGAGCGAGAGAGCGAGCCGGGCAACAAAGAAAACTATCACACTCTCAGAGTGGACACTTATTACAGCAGAGTAAACACAGAGGAGCCATTTTAAGTAGCCAGGAATGACTCTGCTGCCGACAAACTTGAAATGAATGTTGAAATGAATGTTGCTGCCTTCAGAGAGGAAGCTTCTGAGATGTCTCTGGGTTCAGAAACCGTGTAAAATGTGGTCCAAACGAATCGTTTACTTGTCTTCACATCACGGTGGTAAACCACGATCTGCTGGTACTGACAGTCCACGTGAAGCTGTGAAAAGGCCTCGAATCAAGATTTCACGTGGCTCACCCGTGAGCTCCACTCGGATCCTAGCAGGAGATATCAAACAGGCTGACGGGTGTTCGAGGTCAAAGCGGAGAAGACGGACGCGAGAGCGGAAACTCGGACAGATCCCGGCCTCGCCAGAGGCCGTGCCAGAGACCTTTCGGAGCCGATACACCGACCCCCAGAGCCGAGCCTCTTTGTAAGCCTCTTAACTTGGCTGTCAAGCTCAATGGTGCTGCCGACTGAAAAGCGTGAACACTGATCTGTTCCGGTGCATGGGAGGGGAAAGATGCAGCCGGCAATATTCACGCGGTGGTGGTGAGAAGGTCAAATCTCCATAGAGCTCAAGAGAACTTTGGAAATATTTTTAAAAAAAAATAAAAATGAAACCCCCCCCTCCTTTTTTTTTTTTTAAAGTTATGGATGTTTTTTGTTTGCAGGGCCAATTAGGTGTTAGAGATTGATGCAAGTCTCACTCAGTGGCTCAAACATCTCACCAGAGAAGCCTAGAACAAGTGTGAGTTTCTCTTAGAGGCAGGAAATTGCAGCTAGCATACCCAACTCCTCACCAGTTTTTTTTTTTTTTCACAGCATCAGACCCATCACAGTCTATAACTTATTTAAAACTCATTCTGTTTGCTTTCCATAGTAAGCTTAGGCAAGTGGGTAAACCAAACCCAACAAATCAGAGAAAAAAACATAATAAAGGAAAAGCCAGCACCTTGAGGCAGCTCTGACAAGAGAAGACACCCGGGGACTCAGGTACAGAAAAGAGGGGGGAAAAACACACCGTAAAATATAAAAGGCGACAGGAGAACTTCGCAACACACAGCGCCCTTCTGTCTCTGAATCAATCTCTCTTGAAGAAGTCTTAAGTTTGAAACAAGGGAGTTGTTAGCACCATAGAAAGCACCAGAGACAGAGACCACTGATGACCGTCACTGTGGCAAAGACCCCCACGAGAAGACCCCCCCGCCGCCCCCTTTCCATCAGGTTCCCCCGTCCGTCAAACACATCACAGGAGCCCCGCTCAAAACCTACAGCGAGGGATTTTGTTCACACTGCAGCCTTCTGTAAAACTGCCATGTGATGTTCCAACTGTGCGCGTTCATGTCTGCTGTGACGTAGAAGAAGAAAGAAGCAACGCAGACGTTGACTGCTAACTGAAGACAAGAATCGTTTACTTTCATTATAGTGCTAACAGAAAAGCTGCAGTCCATCATCGATTTCACAGACCTGAAATCTTGTGTGCACATTTTCTTTTTTGCTCTTGTTTTATGTCCCTAACAATATACAAGTAAAATACCATTCGAGTTTTTGCAGTTGGCCTCTTGCTAGATTTTTTTTTGGGAATTTCTTTTTGTTTTTTTTTCTTGTTTCGAGTCTTTGAACTTATGCACCTGAGCTTTTTTTTTTTCGACCAAAAACAGGCTCTTTGGCCCTCTTTCCAATGTTGTTTCTGTCTCAACACTTTTTTGCAACGAATCAAGACAGTTTTCACAGGTAAATTCATTTCCAGTTTAAATGTGGTTCAGACTTTGTACCAATGATCCACTCTTTTTTTTTTTTTTCCTCCTCACAACGAGTGAAGAAAATCAGATGTGAACAAGAAAAAACCCGAACAACAGTGTAGTGTGAACGTAACCATGCGAAACAGGAGGGGAATAAAAATGCACAAATGTGACCTTTGTTTCAATGCCAGTCCTCCTAAACAGTACAAAGCAGTGTTTGGCTTGACACAGAAATTGTATGAGTTGATAACATTTTGTTTGTAGTCATCGTTATAGTAGCACCTTGCTGGGTGTTTTTTACAGCTTAATCACCTGATGAGAAAGGTGATGTACACATCAGAGATTTGATCATAAACAGGCTGAATGCTTACAGGAGGCGACGACACTTAAACATGACGAGGGCGCTGACCTTCGCTTCACAGAACCAAAGATGGAAATTACAGATATCGGACTGTCAAAATAACATTTAAAATGCCGGATGAGTGGCTCCGGGGTCGGGGCCATTTTTTACAACTTAAACCACTTGAATGTGTACCTCGGAGGAAATTACCTTGACACTGGCCTCTTCTCTACAAAATGACCTGTGAAAACACCAGGTCTGCACTTACAAAGACATAATAACACACAGCAGTTACATTGAGTTTGCGGGGATTTTCGCCATGTACTAGCGCAACACTCCTCCGTGACCTGACAAAACATGTAAGGCTCCTTGTTTTTGGTTTTTATGATTTTCAAGAGCAGATCGGCGTTTTAAAATTATTCTTTTAGCTTGGTTAAAAACACCAATTTCTGATTTTAGTTTGTTTCTAAGCTTCAAAATGTTTTTTGTTGATAGTGCGCAATGGCAATATTCACAGAAGTAAAATAGTAGATAGAAATGGGGAGGAAAAAAATACGAGGCTCGAAATTAAATGGCTAAAAAGGCAGAATGTTTGTGCTGCAAATTCTATTTCTATTATCAGATTTTCACCTAGATCTGCGAGCATGTTATACCAGGGTCCAAGCGTCCGGCCCAACTCGAAACAGAACAGCAGGCTGTTTGCATTTTCACCCCTCCCCCCCTTTTTTTTTTTTTAATTTTTTAAAAATTTCTTTTGATTAAAAACCTATACTTTCCATGATTTTAGGTACGATATGGTATCAAAAACCAAAAAGAAGGAAGACCTCACATGGGTAAGTGGATCAAGGGCCTTGAAACATAAAGGTTACCATCAGAAGTGAACCGAACCATGCAGAGAACATCAGAGACTGTAGGAGGGGTTTTGGTAGAGCTGTAAAAACGCTGATTTTTATACACAAGTCATACTGTAGCAGGGTTCCTACACATTTTTCAATTTCCAGGTAGCGGACAGCGGTGGATGACGTGATTGAGTCGTCCCGACGATCACTAGACAAAACTGCAGACAGATCGATGCAGGGACCGAGAGAAGAGGACTTCCAACGAGCTGCATGTGTACCACGATTGGACCAAAGTGTCTTTTTCATTGCCTTATGGACTTGTTACCCAAATTCAAAGTTAAGACAGTTTTAAAATTACATTATTTTCCCGGACTACTGCAACCTAAGGATGCATAGGAACCCTGCACGTGAACATACAGACAGAACAGCTTGTTGTGGGCAGACACAATGCAAAGGGAAAATAATTGTCATTTAATTACTGACCGGACGGGCCAGTGAGGTAATACTACTTGAGGTCTGACATGGCGTTTTAAGGATCCAGTTGCTGCGGTAAGGTTGAAGACAGTTTAGGTTTGAACGCTGTGAGTTAAGACATTTTCTCGTTTGACTGAACATTGGTTTGCTGTGTCACAGTTAAGAACAGCATGTTCCTGAGGAAAACTCCTCTTCAACATTAGAAACATACATTTTATAAGCACCAAATGACCAAAGAGTAGTCATTTTACTCAGAATCTCATTATCAAAATGTTCAAAAAAGCCTCAGTCCCCGTGCGAAACCTGAATTTGCGAGTTATTTCTCAAAAAGACTCGTAAATTTGTGTCATGTGTAGTCAACAATATTGAACGCTGGCTATTCTGCAGAAAAAAAAAGAAAATCCAAGTTTTATACTGATTTTTGTGGAAAAAGAACAATATTCATCGAACTTCCAGAAATCTTCTTAAATTGATTTTTCTTAAACATTGTGCAACTTTGAACATCTGCGAGTCCAACTGGCAGTGAAAAGTAACTGAAATATACCTAAGAAATGCAACGTTGTGACATCGGTAATCTGCACTCATCTTTACCAAACCGGCCCATCTGCGGTGCTCCGCGGTTTATACTGGAAGTGTCAGTCCGCTTCCTGGGGGTGAGAAAATGCCAACACTTATCGCCAGAATTTAATCTGGGCAAAAGGGATTGACATGCTCTACCGAGGCTGTGGAGACGAGTGAGACTGGTGTGTTTCTTTACATATACAAAAATCATTTCTGTTGCAGCTTTGGGAGAGTTTTGCATTAAATCTTTCCAAGCGTAGCACAAGGGGAACGCGTGGCGTGAGGGTGCGAGGGTGCCACCGACGTCTGCGGCCAGCAGCTCAAACTAAAAGCTGTAAACACGTGGATGTATCGGGGTCTGCCTGCCTGCCTGCCTGCCTGCCTGCTGCTGCTGCTGAAACACAAGGACGGAAACTAAAGTGGTGTGAAAATCTATCAAAATCGACTCGTTCTCTGCCATTATATTTCAATTTTATGTCTTGCAAGCAGTTGCAGACATGAGCGTTTCGTGTAGCATTACGGGTAAGATAGAATTTGTTCATGATGTGTAAAAAAGAAAAAAAAAAAAACTAACTGTACTCTGTTGAAGGCAGGTGAGATGAGGAGCATGGGGAGGGGAGGTTGGAAGCTTTCTCCTTATCTGCCCTAAAGTCTTGTAATGCTATGAGAGCAATGTAAAATACTTAGACCCCACATACACACAACTGGCAAAGGATTTGATATATTTGTTTTGTGTCTTGCTCAGACAACATAAAGATGCATTTATATATTCTGATACTGATAGTGAGTCTGTCTTTAAAAATCCTAATTTATCACCTCCGGACACTTCTGCCCAACATATAGATAGCACTTCTGGGATCCACTCTTTTTTTTTTTTTTTTCCTTTTCTTTTTTTTTAACAGTCTAAAGTCTCTCTTACTCTCATCAATCTCTCTCACTGTAATGACATTTTATGTACAATATTGGTATATAGAACATAAATTACTACACAAAATTTTTTTTTTAGCCTATTCACAATTGACAATCATCAAGAACCCAATAGCAAATTAGACAAAGTCAACAAAATGAAATGGGGGGAAAAAAAAAAAGATTCAGAGACAATTTACTTGATAAACAGCTTAAAATTGATGCCTGTTATATAACCTTTTCCATATACTTTCTGTGCTCCCAAGATGTGTCGAGTGTATTATGATGAGAGAAAAAAAAAAACAAAACCAAAAAGAAAAAAAAAAAACCCACCTTTTTTTATATAAAAAACTTCCTCCTCACCTCTGTCATTGTCCCAGGAGGATGAAATCTGCACAAAGCTCAAAAAGTCACGTGATTCCCGACATCTTGTTTGCGTGTAAACAGAGCACCAGTAGTGTCTTGGTTCCATGTGTCTCTTCTGTACAAAAGTATAAATATATGCTTTCTTTCCATTTGTTTTTTTTTTTTTTTTTCCTTTTGTTTTGTTCACATATCTAGGATGTAGCGGACAAAAAAATGGTTGTTTTAGTTCCTAAAAACACACCAGTGTTGCAGTATCTGTGCTGGAGGTTGCCAGTTTTGTGTTGTATGTGCCCCCCCCTCCCCCTTTTACATCCCGATTTGCTGGCTTATGCTGACTTTTACCGTCGGGCGTTTGCTTGGTGTTGGTTGATCGTCTTTGCATAAATAAAAAAAGTTTCGGCACAGTCTGCAGCCACTTGGCCAAAAGTAAAAAATAAAAAGAAAGAAACAACCGTTGTGTCCGTTTTAGCTACAGCAGATCCATCTTGGGTCTGTAATGGAGCAGGAGGGGGGATTTCTGGAAGGGAAGAACAAAAACACAACCTCAGCAAGAGCAGCTTTTATGAAACCCCTTCACAGACTTATTGCTAAACCCTCCCTCCACACAGCAATTAGTTATTATGAACGGTACCTAAGCACGGCTCGCCTGTCAAGCTTCGGATTTCTGCGCATGTTGAGGCGAAGTGAATGGAGCTCTGGTTAAAAACAAGACTTTGTATCCAAAGAGTTTGGAGGGTCGTGTCTTTGTTTTGCCTTTTCAAAACCGAACATGGAAGGGCAAAAATGTAAGGAATCGATTTTGACGGTGTAGTGTGTTGTCCAGCCTACTGTAAACCATTAATATCAGAATGCCTGGGTAACTAAATTAGCCAAAAGTTTGCATATAATAACCAAACTGCATTATATTCTGGAGGTACAGGTTAATGTAAAAAAAAAAAAAAGTCCCATTCAGGACTGACAAGTCTAGTAGGAAGAAGCACAAGCAGTGTACAGGTTAAAGTTAACAGGTCCGTCCTACTCGATTATCAATAATATCAGCTCATTCCGGTGGCCTCTTCTCATGTAAAAGTTTTTGAAAATACTGAAAATAAAGCATAAAACTCAACTTTGTGTTGTTTTTTCAAAGTTTTTTTTCAAAGTAACTTTATGTATTTCTCCCAAACATCTGAACGGTGTCCTGTGCTATAGAAAAACACTAGATCAAACTAGTGGCCAGACTTTAGCTAGACGTCTAAATTCATCTGCACAAAACCTTCCAGGCCTTGACTATCTTAAGCAGGACTAATTCCCTCGCGGTTCTGCGAAGATTAAGACTTTTTTTCCAAACTTAAAAAAAACATGGCAGATGGAGCAACCACATCAAACCGCTCAGCTCTGTTCCCTCCAGCAGACTTACGGAGAAAATTCAGGGAAGAGTGTACCGACACCGAAAAACGTCCACTATCATAAAATCTCAGTGCAGAGCTGAGACACTTGTGGCGGGGCTCAGTAGTTCTGCTGACTCATCATGGCTCAGGGGAGTTTCGATGTTCTCACCTCTGTACGTTTTCAACAGGTCACCGCAGCCTCTAACAAACAAAATTAAGACTGACCTAACACCACAGCCTGGTCTAAACTATCCTTGTGAAACTGTCCCCAGAGACGGCGTTTTCAGCCAACCGACTCACGCAGAATTAACCTAGCCACCGATAAGCTAGCTACGTAGCTAGCTGCCGAAACTAAGAAGCTGCTTTTGCCTACTTCTGTCTGAAATCAAGGACGCAATGGTTGCAAAGATTACCGAGATTTCCGAGTGCGAAATTTGACACCGTCGTCACGGCAGGCGGCATGTTCGGGGTTCTAGAATGTAACGTTTGACAGGCATAGCAACAGTAACCGTGGGGGCGGGGCTTCATGAGTGGTCAGTTGTCGAGGATACCTTCCAATAATGCAGTTCAGTTAAATCAATTAGGCTTAGCGGGGTGAAATGGTTACGGAAACTAAGGTTCAAAACATAATTATAGAGCTCTGTTTGTTTTATTTTTAAATGTTGGATAAGAAAACATTTTGTTTATAAACACTTTTGAATCAGTTACAACCGTCACCACATTATGCCACAGTATTTCGTTTCTCTGGAGCACGAGTTACCTTAAATCTCCATCTTGTCACAACAACAAATTTCAAAGTGTGGTCCTTCCCCAGGATTTCCTCATTGCATAAAATGTCCAGCTGGAAAAAGACATCAAAAGAGAGAAATTATTGAAACAACTTCTGACCTGCGAGGGTTTCGCCTAACAACACGACGTACTATGACTAACACCGGTTTAAGGCTGCAGCCGAGTGGTGTGATGCAGAAATACAACACTCCACCAGCTATCCTCTGCCCCTCTGCTCTCATTTTTCAGTCTGACTTATAACGTTGCTTTCTCTCGGAGATGTAGCTGGGGGAAGATTATTTTGACATGGAGTAGCCCCTGGCCCCTGTGCCGCAGCGGGGGCTTTCTGGGAGCCAGAAGTTCAATGCTGAACACGAGGCTGGCTTGCCAGAGCTACCTCTCCTCCTGTGAAGTCAACATTGATATTCTGCTGAGCAGTGCCTTGCATCTGCATCTGCCAATCAATACTGTTGAGACAGAGGGGGGAAGGGGAGAGAGAGAGAGAGAGAGAGGAAGGCCTGAGACAAACACCGCCACAGCGTCGCCTGCTGGCTGTCACTGGAAGGACATTCGATGGGTAAGCACCAGCCAGCCTTTATCAGCACCGACAGAGTGTTGGAAATAGTCCAGGTTTGTGATTAGGAAGATACCAAAATAATCCAAAGGAAGAGCTGGAAAGCTTTCATCTTGAAAGTCGATGAGAGAGTTTAATACAAACATTTAATATCTAAATCAAAAAAATATTGGGCAGATTAACGCATAATGAAAATAATCGTTAGCTACAGCCCTATTTGCTATAGAGAGATTCATTGTACATTATATTCAGAAAGAGATGAAGGCATTCTCTGAAACACTCGTTCCCAAACTGGGGTGCTGGACCCGATGAGGGCTTGTAAGGTAAATCTGAGGGATTACAAAATGACTGACAAGAAAAGAACGAGGACGAAAAACTTTCAGCTACTCAAAATTATGCTATGACTCTCCTCTTCTACCTGTTCAGGAAACTTCAAACTATCATAATAAATCACCTGAATGAGATTTCAAACAACAGTCTTTCACATACTGGATCGGACCTGTCTAATGAAAAGGTTTTCACATAAACAGGGATCAAGGTTCTTTTTGGGTTGAGAACATTCTCTTACTTCTTGAGCTAAATAGACAAATTCAAACCCTGTTGGATTTTTGGAAAAATGCATGGTTGCAAAGATTTAAAAAAACAAAAAAACAAAACAGGGCTGTTTTTCTTGAAAAGCTCATGTTTTGGAAATAGATGGTTTTCACATCACAGTGACAAAGCAACCTTCGACAAGAGGTTGTGAGAAGGTGGTGCTTTGCTAAAAACGATCAGAGGCCAAAAAAGTTTGGGAACCATTGCTCTAAAAAAACATGAGAATCTTGCAGATCTTCACATAATGTAGGTTAGAATTTTAATGACATCTCCTACACTTGATTTTAACATCTACAGTCGCTTTGGAAGATTTAGTAGAGCTCATTTAAAGAGGTTGGTTTGCTTAGTTGGGGCTTTTCTTCCTTTCACTCGTCCATTTAGTCATGCGTTCAGTTCCCGCAGAGACATTTAGACGGGTGACAGGACCACAACGGTGGGTTTGCAAACACGACGAATGAGTAAATGGCACACTGTTCCTCGACAAAGCGACTTGTTGTAAAGCTCGATGCAGAATGGGTCCGAACAACAACTTCTGATAGCCGATAGATAGCACAACAATGGCTGGCGGGGAGAGTGGCCGCCTCGCCAGAGACTCGCTATGGAGGCCGACGATATGATGGAGCCTGCCCACTCATCTCCGTGACAGCCCGTAAAAAAAGACACACAGAAAATAGAAAAATAGACGGCAAGAAGGCGACTGTGATGATTATTCACAGCATCCCAAAAAATCCATCTGTCAAATTATTGCCCACACTCCCCCCTGTTGCTCTGAACGGGGCGGTAAAGACAATAAATAGCCAAATTACCACAGTTAGATATCATAGGGGCTTGTTTCCTGCTAAATATAACAAACACAAAGGCCTTGTATGACTCAGTGCAGAAAAGTATACTAACGGACCTTTATGTAATTTCTTGTGATTAACTAAACTTTCTGATACAGGTGGCCCACACCGCCCAGCTGGTGCTTCAAACCAGTCAAAACAAGTGCCAAGAATTGAGAGATTTTTTTTCCAAATTGCAACAAATCCATTTTGGTCAGTCTTTTATAAGCATGGATGATTGTATCTGCATTATTTCAAGACTCAGTGATCCATAGTCGCTCTCATTTGTCACACAATGCTGTGAAATTAATTTTGGACTGAAAACCCGTATTTTCACTCAGGTCACTTTCATCTTGCCATGTCATATATTTCCTTTCCTTTTTTAAAGAAGACTGATGTAAAGTTTCAAAATGCAAATGTGGCTTTGAGCAATGGAACAAATTGACTGGTCCCTTATGCCAAATCTTTGTACTTTCACATTTTCATACCTTTACCAAAGACTACGTTTAGCGTGTGACAGATCTAGCAGTGGCACGCGTTTTTTTGTGTACCTCATTAAATGATGTCAGGTTAAGCTTTTTGGCGATGAACTTCTTGAGGTGGAGGACTGTGGCTTGTGCTGAACAGCGGATCCACTTGCGCTTCAGACCTCGCAGCTTGCTGCTGTTGCACTCCAAGCAGATGCTGACCTGTCAGAGAGGAGGACACACAAACACAGCGCAGAGGATGAACATCCCCACCCCTGTGTCAAACAATTAAGACGGCAAGAGTTTTTACAGTCGGCACCAAATACAGAATGGTTGCAAGCTACAGACGTGAAAACATCAGAAAGAGAGTTTTTCATTTGTACTTTTTAACAAGACTCTAAATAAACATCAAACGCAGTTTAACGATAGAAATAACAGATTTTCCAAATATTACACGCGCAGCAATTTTTAGTTGTTGAGGACACGTAAGGCTGATCAGGGAAATTTTGCTCTGACTGTTTCTGGTCCGACCTGGACCTCAGACTGACAAAAACCGAGCCAGCTCTGATAATGTAGAGGTGTGCCTGACGAGCTGTGTCTGAAATCAGCAAAAATGGCAACAGCACAGAGGATAGACACTTTTGCTTCAGTTAACAAAATGGCCTCCAAGTCAAACTTTTTATTGCACCAGTTGTATCTGAGGAGCTATGATTAGTATCTGTCTCTCCATCGTCATCCATTCAATGATATTACTTTTTTGCTGTGTAATGAGAACTGCAGCCTCATACAACTGCTAGCCTGGCTGTGGACTTCTAGTCAAGTTCCAAATCAAAAAAGAGGGAAAACAGCGAGCGTAGTGCTGCTGTTTGTGAAAACAGTTTCTGACCTGGCAGCTAAACACGAGAGAAGCCAAGTACACACTATATTCTCAATCAATCGAATATCTCAAATGCTGTTATAGTCTTGTGAAAAAATGACACGATAGTTGCTTTTTTCCCTTATTCATCATGGAAACAGACTTCAGGATTAACGGAGAACGGTGTTATGATGGCTGGTTAATTCAGCCTGACGCTGGTGCTGACTTCCGCTTCTGCTTTCACTGCACATCTCACTGAACCAGTACTGTCTGATTGTCTTTGGCTTATTGGCTTCTTTCAAGCGACCGAGTGTCGCCGCCATTGGCCCGTGCGCTTGTTTTTCCCCCGAAGTGACACGGTGGGTGGTTTTGGCTGTCGGTGGTTGCAGGAGTCAGGATGCATTACTGCCACTGAGCCTCTGCCCTCACACGTCAAAGCACAGGAGCGGAGGACAGAGGCTTTGTATGTCTTCATTTGTTGATGTCCTTCTGTCTCTCTTTTTTTTTTTTTTTGTATCTCTCTCTCATTTGAGACAGGAAGAGCTAACATTACCCTGGTTTCTGCTTAAACGTGGAAAATCATTTCTGTTCTCAGATCAACACTGGCAACACTGTAATATGTCTGCTTTCCATTAGCCCTGGCAATGAGGGAGGCTCATAATGTGAAATAAAAGCCTCGGCGTTGATTTGGACGCCACAGCGGCTCGATGGCTGCCTGCGAGGCAGTTCCATTACATTACAGTACATTAGCAATGACTTTATGAAGCCAAAGAGTCCTGCGACAGATATACACACTCTCCGACGTGACTGATGCAACCGTGAGGCATATCGAGAAAGTATCATACATGCCTCTTTGGAGCCACGCAGAGAAAACTTAAACGATATTTTACAGGCTCATTACTGAGTCCTGAATGCTTTCGCAGGTGTTTCTATCCATATCGTTTTGCTTAAGAATTTGCGCTGTCCTGTGAGCAAGAATAGCTTGACGCCGTCTGTGAGAGTGTTGAGTTTGGACCGCTGATAAATCAGGGTTTGGGCGTTCAAAGCTCGACAATATAATTCAGAGCAAAGCTACATTCTCCCATTTCTCCAAAGTGGACTCTTTACGCCTAAAATAGCTGTAGTTTATTAAATTTACACAATCTGTTCTCACCCCACAGAGATCTTATCAAAGGTTGATGAGAGCCTGAAGGTGACCCTATCCTCAGACTTCATACCCCATGTGAAAATGTTGACCTATGAAAATCCACCACTTGGTGCTTTGCTGAAGTGTAGGTTTCTCTGAGTAATTGTGGTTTTTGTTCTTTTAATTCTTTTTGCGGCTGTTTTATTTTATTTTTATATTTTTGGTGTGTCACTTCTTTCATTAGCTTTTCTGGCACTGCTTTACACCCCAAGGTTATCTTCTTAAAGGTCGTCCAGAAGACAGCAGGGAAGTGTTCTGGAAACCGGCCATGCGTGGCAGCTGGCCTGCTGGTTCTTAATCTGAGTGGCTTCTTCATCTTCAGTGACACCATAATGGGGGGCAGTTGGCTCTCCGGGACAATTTTGTCCCTGGTGTTCATTCTTTCTGATTGCAACTGCTGGTATCATTCCTCTGGACTTTTTCCTATGCTTTGACTTCTTTCTCTTCTCTTCACTTTTGCTCAGATTTATCATACCACTGTAAATCCCTTGAGATGCACCCTCTCATTTTGCATTTTCCAGTCTTCTCTCTTCACCATTCTCAGCTTTTGTCTTTAATTATAGCATCATCTGCTAAACAATATGTAACTGGTTGTTATATTTTGGGAAAAATATTAGGGCTCTGATGGACATTTACAAGTATCTGTCCTCAGTTATTTCTTTACTGTTTTTAGAGTTGAATGAAAATGAGTATTGCCCAACACAAAAAATGTATACCTCAAGTAACTTGTTGCAAGAGGTGGGGGGTATGGATCAAATCCTCTATCGGGATATATGTAATTTTATATCATAATATTGATATATATTATGATATAGTCAAGTTTCTGTAAAATCAAAATCAATTTAGAAATTGATCCAAACAACTTCTTGCTCATGAAGATAATCTGCAATATCGGTTTGGGAAGTTAATACTGACTGAGGGACCTCTGTAGTCACAAAATCTATAGATAATCTTTAGGTAGTCTGCAAACAAAAAAAACACTTAAGATTCCCTAGAGAAGGCCCGTATACAGTCCGTCAGTTAACTTGTATTCCTTCCTTCCTTCCCCTCACTCCTTCCCCCTATCCATGGTATTTGACATGACTGCATTCAGCTCACACAGACTCCCATATTAGCTATTCTGAGCGCATTCTGCACTGCTGCTGAATATTCAAAGGGCAAGATCTTCACCCTCATCGGGGCAGCCTGCCTTACCCACATGGCAGTGAAGAGCTGTTTGTTTGGAGACGACTGGCTTGTTCTTAAGATCTGCCTGTTGGCTTCTTTATGTCTAAAACCACAGCTAAAATGGCACAGAGGCAACTTTCTTCAGCATGTGCAACATCAAGGGAAGAAGCTTTGTGTTCCCGATACCGTCTGTCCAGCACAACAATCACTCCGCTCTCTCTGTATGATTAATATCATTTTGCAGGGCTTGGGAATGTGCCAGAATACAAATGAAATCAAGAAAAGCCCATTTCCATTTTAAATGGATTCATTTAATGGCAGTTGTGTGGCGCTGTGGTGTCTGTCACTAAATGCATCTTAACAAATCAAACACCCACAAAACCAATGACGAGAGAACCCATATTGTAAAACAGCCTGGTGAACCCCAAGGGGGCCACTTTTACCAAGGCAATGATTGAAATGAAGGCTTCTAAGGTAATTGTCCCAACAATTACCAACAGTATTTTTATTCCTTTGTGCCTTTGTTCCTGATCGACTGCTGTGCTTGTAAACCATAATTATTCATCTTTTTATCAATATTTTTTCAAAGACAAACTAATTTGCACTGCCTCTGAAATTTCCCTAAAACGGGTTTATTGCTAAAGGGCCAGGTCACTTACCTTTTAGTGTTATCTAACCATGCAGATAGCTGTGGTTTTATTTAACCAGACTCTTAGATATCTGTCTCTGAGATTTCCGCCTCCATACTAATAAAATGAAGCAACAGTATCGTTATTACTCTGAATAATCCCCAAACCTCACTGTCAACAGCTGTTTAATTCTAATACTGGCAAAATCCATGTTCAACCAGGTATCTCAAAACCAGAGCAAATAAAACCAAAACCAATTTTTATAGTAAGAAACTACTGGAGCTATTTGACCGTAAATTTTTTATTCTAATTTGGGCGAACCCAACTAAGTAAAAGGCCAAGGCTGTCACTAAGGAAAGGAGAAGCATAATTTGCAGTCCATCAGTATGAAGGCTTACCTGCTCGTCGCTACGGTGATAGTCATTGTCCTCTTCTGGTTTCTCCTCTCCTGCCTCCTTATTGGCCGTGTCCTCTGATTTTGCGTCACCTGTTCAGAAAACCAAAAGGAGAAGTATTGAGTGTCCATGTGTTCAATTCTGAATAAAAATGAACATTTGCTCAGAGTAGAGCAGAGCAACAGCTCAAGAGTACAGTGACCCAGTTCCATTGGCAGCCACACAAGCCCATACCATAACACTGCCTCCACAATGTTTGACAGATGATGTTATTGCTTTGGATCATGAGCCGTTCCTTTCATTCTCCATACTCTTCTCTTCCCATCAGTCTGGTGCAAGTTAATCTTTGTTTCATCTTTCCAAAGAATCCTGTTCCAGAACTGGGCAGACTTTTTTTCTACAGGGGTTTCTGGCAAAGTCTAATCTGGCCTGTCTCTTCTTGAGTGTTACCAGTGGTTTGTACTTTGAGGTAAACCCTCTGTGTTTACATTCATGAAGGCGTCTCTTGATTGTAGACTCTGACAATAACACACCTGCCTCCTGAAGAGTGTTCTTGACCTGGCCAGTTGTTGTGAAGGGTTTTTTCTTCACCGAGGAGAGAATTCTGTGATCATCCACTTTTGTTGTCTACTCTGCTCTTCCAGGCCTTTTGTTGTTGCTGAGCTCGCCAGTGCATTTCCTTCTTTTTAAGAATGTACTGATTGTTGATTTGGTCTCTCCTAAAGTTTCTGCCATCTGTCTGATAGGTTTGTTGTGTTTTTTTCAGACTAATGATGGACTCCTTCATTGGCATTGACACGTCTTTGGACCATATATACAGAGTTCCCATGAACAGCTACCAGATGCAAATTCAACACTTGGAATCAACTCGAGACATTTTATCTGCTTAATTTGTCATGAAATAACGAGGGAACAGGCCACACCCGGCCATGAAAGGGATTGTCAGTCATTATCCAATTACCTTTGAGCCTCCAAAAATGAGGGACTATGTATAAAAATCGCTGTAATTCCTAAACGGTTGATGCAATATTGTTGTTAAACCTCTTGAATTTAAACTGAAAGTCGACACTTCAGTCACATCTCGAATGCTTCGTTTCAAATCCATTGTGGTGGTGTACAGAAGCAAAATCATGAAAACTATGTCACTGTCCAAATACTTATGGACCTATGTGTACATGGTAAAAGTAAAAACTGATCACAAACATTTCTTTAGTGTGTAGTTCTTGGACAAACTGTTTCAAACTGCATAGCTCTGTTTCTATTTTTGCTTGAGTCAATCCAGCACTCGAGCAGCATGTTTCTCTCATCATGCTCAGTTAACTTAAGTCAAGAGGCTTGAGCTTAACTGACATCCATGGTAGCCCTCTTGGAGAAAAAAAAAGACTTGTCAAACACCAGGGAATGCATGTTTACATACATGCAGTATTTCAATATCCTGTGCCTGCTGGAGCATAAAAATGCCACTTGCAGGGTTCCATTATTAGGCAATTACATACCCAAGAGAGTCCAAGCATCCTTTCAATGACTTATCTGCTGTCTGGGCTCTAATACACTACAACTTCTAATCAAGGAACAACCCTTAGTCATTCTCCATACTGATTAGCCTACATGAGGGCCAGCATTGGGCTCTGCCTTGATTGAGTTCATCTGGTTTTGCCATTTGTGCCTTTCTCAGGAAAATGGAGGCAGATATGGTGGGTTTTTGAGACAGCATCCATCTCTGGCAAGTGAACAGGAACATAAAATAGGAAGAGAGAGACTCTACCCCCGGAGGAGGCTATGACGGCAGGCTTTTCACCCTGCCCTCAAGTGTGGCCATAGTTTTGTAGTTATGACCAAGCACTGCAGCAGTCAACCCAAAACTCCGTCAGCAGTCAGTCAACCAGCTGACTGATTGTCAAGTACACCTTCAACAGCAAACGTGCCCACCAAAGTGGCTGATTAAACTCTTGCCGGCACCCAAACAAATATGAACCTGATTTTGTTACCGACAATATGTGTATGTACCATTACCATGCCATTAAGTAATGTGATCTGTTCTTTCTGCTGTAACCTTTAGAGGTAAATTTGATTGTTCACTTAATTGTGGTATGGGATTAAAAAGAAAAATAGCTGACACATCTAGAGTAACAGTGGATATAATACAGGTGTAGCAGCAGAGCAGAGAGGATGCATCATTACTTGTAGCAGTGTATCTAAGGCAGCAATTAACACTTATCCTCATTACCAATTAACCTGACAATCGTTTTCTCAGTCAATCGATGTGAAAAAAGCCCATCACACAATTTCCCAAGGTCCATGGTATAATCTTCATGGTTTGTTTTGTCCAATCAGCAGTGTAAAACCCAAAAATATTCAATGGTATACAAAAGAAAAGCAGCATATCTTCACTTTTGAGAAGCTGAACGTTGGAAAATGGCTTAAATGATTGAACTGCATTATCAGAATTGTCTGCCAAACTAAAACTATGTTTTTTGCATCTGTGTAGCCACGAGGCAAATTTCCTTATCTGGTCCATAATTTGTGATGGAACGGACTGCATGCGCTGTAAACATAAGTGCAGAGATCAAACATGTTATCCTAACCACGTGCCTGTCTGGAATTCCGGTCTGGACTATATCGGGCCATGGGTTAATAATTTTAGTTCTAAACTCGATACTAATATATAAAGTTCACCTGTAGCTGAAACAGATAAGTATAAGTATTTGAGTTTCCACAATGTCACGCTGTTTCACTACAGAGACTCTATAGAGAGTTCCTGCCTTAAACCCAAGTGAACGTGGTTTCCAGTGTGGACAGACACCTAAGCAACTTTTAAAATCCCACGTGAAATGGCTGCTACCAAGTTGTCCAGAGCAGTTGCGGTTTTATATTTCTTTATGGATTTTCTTCTTGGCTGTCATATTGTAAGTATTGAATTTTTATATATGAAACTTAGTTATCAAAGTCACTATTATGCTGCTGTTGCAGAACTGCTGCACAGATAGGTATTGCTTTTCTCTAACCTTTTACAAACAAAGAAATTCAGTCTATGCTTCCTGGTTTCAGTGTGTGTAATAACGTGTTGTGTGGACGGTTTACTGCTCAGACTGCAGATAGGATTGCATTCATCCCTCTGTGACCCTTTTCCGTTTGGGCTAACTGTCACCAATTCCACAGAGTATTACCGGGAAAGGTCTGAGTTTGCTCTGGTGTCTCTGCGGTGATTGTCTCCGGAGTAGGCTACACTGATTGCTTATCAAGAGGGGCTTGCTCTTATTGTCGTGTCTCACCTTCAAAACAATCCCCGAGTATCTTGGTGACTCTAAACAGACATGTCGACCTGGTTTGTGTTTGAGGTGGCAGCATCAGGTAATGCTGCTGATTGCTTGCGTCTGGGGATTTTAAAAACAGAGCAGCCTGTCTTACAGAGATTTTTTTTGTTTTGTTTGTTTGTTTCACCCAGTTTAACAACCCAGTATGAAAAGAAAACATTCTACTGGCTGACGGGTTCGTGATTTATGGGGTCTCTCGCATGCAATCGAAACACAAAGGCATGTACAAAAACATTTTCAAGTGTGGGTAATTTGGGAATGAGATGGGGTAAACCACCTGTTTGTGTGTTAGTGTGTGGGAGTTTGTATTGTCATGAAAAGAGAAAAGTGCACTCAGCAGACTCATCATGGTCCAACGTCCCTCCATTTTCTTGCTTTAGGTGTTCAGGAAACCAGGCAATTTAGAGAAAATGAGTCTGTTGTGTGCTGGCGAAAACCAAGTTTTCGTTTTGCAGGTGACAAAATGGTTACGAGAAAACCCAGTGCATGCACTTGAAGGCAAAGTGACTAGAGCTTAGATGTACAGTGTGTCTGATGCCTCAAGTAGTGCGAGGTTATCTCTTAATGTCACAGCGCTATCATTGGTTGAGTGATGGGCCTACAGTGCGTACCAGGTGTTTTATTTCTGTCCCTCTGTAAGTAACAGGGAACACTTCATTATTTTCTTAGTGTCAAACACTCATCGACAGTAGGCTTTCAAGGCGGCTCTCAAAAGTTTGCAGTTTGCTCCTTTGCAAATGGATTCCAATGGCGACACTGAATCATGGCAGAGCAGTGGAATCAATATGTCCAGGGAAACTCGTAGTCAAACTACTCGTGGAGCTTCATTTACTTTGCTGCCATTGATCCGAATATTCAATGTGTTTCAAACAATCAGAGTTTCACGAACATATAACTCAACATACTACCTCTTGCAGAGCTTTGGAGCTATGAGAAAGGAACGGAGGGACCCGGAAGCGCTCTATTGAACTAACTTGTGGAGAGACGGTTAAGTGTTTGGAACATACCAATCAACGGTGGACAGGTGGATTGTGCTGCTGAAAACTTTGTATGAAGAATTTAACATTTTGTTCCCTTTTTACTTTGCCATTGTCTACCAAAGAACAAGCTACAAACTTTTCAGAGCGACTTTTAAGCCAAGTGGAAATTACTAACCGGGCAAAATAGGCTACTGCCCTAGGGGACCAAGGAAACCCAGGTTCATGCCTTTACACTTGCCTTTGTTAATTTGTTTAATTGCGAATTTGTTACGGAATTTGCACTACTTAAGTCAAAGTTCAACTGAAGCTGGTGCTGCATTATGACAAAATGTTGTTTTAAAACCCCCTGTTACTCTGTTTTAATTCCTGTTGTGCTCACTTGGTGGATATATTATCAACAGGGGCCCAACAGCAGATGTTTGCCCTTCAACAGGTTAATCTGGCCTTGCCAACAGCGGGCGAGTCTTTGATACTTCAAAAACAAATATATTTTTTGTCTTGTTTTGTCAAAAGATAATCGTTTAGGGAGAAAATATTTATATCTGAGAGGCTGAAAACAGCTATTTACGGCATTTTTGCTTGATGAATGATTTAAATGATTAGTTAGTTATGAAAATGTCTGCTGATTATTTTTCTGTCTGTGAACTAATCAAACAGTCAACTAATCGTGGCAGCTCTATGGGAGTCATTGCATAAAACAAATGAGGAGGCTCCTTTTGAAAAAGGTCTGTGGCAATGCCGGTTTTTACAAAATTACCTTGTCATACTAAGCTTAAAGTGCATGCATTATTACCACGATAATATATTCCTATTAAACTGTGTTTTTAAAAAAAACAGTATATTTTTGTTTAGGCCTACACTAAAATACTGTAGGTAATGACAGATGACGGTAATATGACACCTTCGGCCTGACATGTCGTCTAGCTTCCGGTGAATGGAGTTGGGAGGTGGAAGCCAACCGTTGGACCAGCTTTGAGAAGGACTGAAGTTCGACAGCAGCTTCCACAGTTCACAAAATACAGAGAACTCAGTTATCAATACACAATAAAACATCTCAAAAGGCTGGTAGAGGAAAAAAGTTTCCTTAGTTTCCACTTTGGTGAGCTCCTGGTCAATGAGCCTCCAAAAATGAGATTTTCTACAGTTTTTTCTTGTGTCTAAAGTCAAAAAATATTTTTATCACTTTCCGAAGCCTGGAGACATCACGTTTGTTTGCGTTTTAGCAAACTGAATGCAAATGATGGTGAAATGCAAGTCGGGAGTTCCTGGGTTTCTATTTCTGTTGGCATCTGTGCAAATGGTCCTTAAAGTGTGTTTGTGTATGAGCCCGTATTTGTGTTTGTGCATGTGTGTGCGTGCTGCAGCTAAAACTGACTCCGAGCGACGAGGCACAGGAAGCCGGAAGAGCAGTTCCACTTCCATTTGAGCCTTAATTACCAAAATCAGAGAGGGGGATTAAGCGAGCGATTAGGCCTGCCAGCATTACAGCCCTCTGGGCACACATTTACACCAGCCCTCAGAAGCAAACTGGTTTGGAAAAGCCGCTGTGCACAACAAGCAGGCCAGGGATTCATTCTGACTTGCTAAACTGCCTTCCTCTCTGTTGCTTAATGGCTTCCCCTGTTACACGTGGTCATGCTTCTAATGCTACTCATTACGGGTTGGGGGGGTGTCATTCTTTATATAGCACAATGAGAGGAGCAAGACACGGTAAAACTTGGTCTGGAAAAAAGTTTCAGCTGTCTGATGACAGCAAAGGAGCACAAGACAACGGCTTTTAGCCTTCCCTAGCCCTCCATGTCTGCTCCGTGCTGCCTTAAGGTCATGTTGAACTAGGGAAAACCCGGTAGGTCAACTGGTAGATCATGCCACTAGACCCAGCAGGGGTCGTTACTGGATTCACACGGGGGGGCACCGCCCTCACTGAAACAGTTTGCATATTCAACCAGACAAAACCAACTACTTACTACCTCTATCAAATGGAATACGTTACCACTCCAGGGGGAAAGAGATGGATTCTAATGAGTCTGGTTACATTTTCCAGTCGGTTAAGGTTGAAACAATTCAAGATAAAGCCCAAACATGAGAATTCATCCACGACAGTAGTGTGAGGAGCGAGCAGTGTGCGGTGCCGACCGTACCATTGCGCTGATCTAGATGAGTCTTCATGTTGCAAAGCTCCCCTTTAATGTCTCCAGGCACCTCCATCCCCAACTTCTGATAGAACTCCCTCTGCTTCTTTATCTCCGCTGCACAAGAGGGGAAGGAACAGAACAAAATAAGAGAGGGCAGTGTCTTTTTTTTTTTTTTTTTTCCCCAGAGGTCACCGCTGTCACCAGGGTTTTGAAATTCAATTCAGCTATGACAAGCCAATTTGTCAACATGTGCAGATGATAGCGGACACAAGCAAGGCACAGTGAAAGCTTAACTTTTAGGGTTGTTAGATGGATCTCTTCTGGGGTGCATTATAAAGACAGACAATACCTGACACTTACCCTCTTGAAGTCCCGGTACCAACTTGTAGACAATGTCTTGCATTGTTCTGTCATGGCTATAAAAGAACAAGAAAACAATTAGCTACCTTATTAGGTTATGAGAACTGACATTATGGGCCAACGGCACCTGAATTTTACACCCAAAGACGTAAAGTACACATCTGAAATGTTACTCATACACTTAGTGCTGTACCTGGGGGTCAGACCCCACCCCTGGGGTCACAAGATTGGTCGGAGAGGTCGTGAGTTGATCAACAGGATAACAGTGCAGGAAAAGACATTTCTGCTACAGAATCATCATGTTTGAATTTTTTCAGACCTTTCTCTCATTTTTTTCCCTTTTCCCTTTAAATAATTGCACATATTAATGCCTCTAAATGCAGCAACCTCAGAAGGAAATAATCACTCTTGGGTTACTCTGGAGACGTATGCAACCTGTGATGAGGGGTTGCAACTAGACAGAGACTAAAAAAAGTTGGGAAGCCCTGACATACGGTGCAACTGTGGGCATCCCAAACCGTGAAAACCATGTCAAGATGTCATCTGTGGAGAAAAGTCAAATGTGTTGCAAGGGACTGAAAAATTCAAATGACACCAGCTCTCAGAGGCCGTAGGAGCAGCATATGCTCTGTCAGTTAGTGTTAAACACTCTTTCCATGTGACGCAGTGCAGGTGACACAGGTGCAGAGTGTGGGCCCAGGTCTGCCATCGCCATGACGATGCGTTTTGACAACCAGCCGCGGCAGCCAGCTAACGGACACGACACGTTGGGCTTGTTACAAAGCTACGGAGGAAAAACCCCAGAAAAAACGTGGCACGTCAGTCCACCCTGCCGCCCGGCGGGAGACTCATTGCATGCCGGGGCCAGGGTAAGCCGCGCGCTGACGAGGGCTCGCTCCAAGAAGCGGCAAAACATTGGCCCCTGTTGGACTGAACTGGTATTACGTCCTCACAGCCAAGCGTGGTGCTGACATCTTCAGTGTAGCAACTGTGTTAAATAGGCCACATGCTTTCTAAAAGTAACTGATTGATCTCTTTTATGCTCTTTTGTGCTCTTGCTGCTCATTTATTCTGACTTTATTGCCGTGACACTGTGTTTTTTGGGTTCTGCCCTCTCCGGAGAACAGATTTTAATCTCTAGGAGACTTTTACCAAGTTAAACAAATGTTATATGAGGAAAAAAGCACTGTAAGACGACGGGTTACTAAAAAATGTCCTTTTTAAGAGGGTCTGGCGAAGAAAGAAGACATTTTGTGCGTTTGCAGGTGTATATTCATCCAGCAGGGCTGCGTCGCTGCAGCAACACCCCCCCTCCCGCTGCCACAGACATGGAGAGCTCATCATCTAATAATATGTAATGTATTAATAATTAACTTCATCGTTCCTTCATATAAAGTGTTGCCGTGGCAATTAAAACGAATGCAGGGCAGAATTCATGTGCTCGCCAGTTTGAACATCCAGAAAATATTAAACCACTTTCTGAATTTGGAAAGATAAGACTACGCAAAATCCAAAATAAAATGACCCCGAGTCAAAAAGCACATATAACTGCAGAAGAGAAACTGCAGCTCGTGGTGGCAAGACTGTCTATTAATACATCCTCGCCCTGGTTTATAAGGAAGTTGTGTTTGTCACAACGCTGTGGGTTTCAATGCCACTCAAGAACTTTACCACATCCCTCTTAGATTTCTTGTCTCTAAAAAAAAACAAAAAACCGATAAGGTCATCTTAAAAAAATGAACTTAGTATTCATTTCTATACTATAGATAGATAGATATCACCCACAACATAAGGTGATTCCCCTCCCACAGTTGAAGAACGGCAGGATTTTGTTTGCAAGCCTTTTGAGTATGTTATGCTGCGCACGTTTTCTGGGATGGCGTTATCGTCATAACCAGGATAATTTCAAGTATGTGAAAACACAATGGATTAAAACCATCAAAGAAAAAAGCCGCACTTGTACAGAACAAATGGCAGGATTAGTTCAGCTGAGCTAATTCTCCGAGAGGAGATGTCTGAGTTCAATCTCAAAAATCAACTTTGATCGGTCCTCCCGATGAGAAGGTGGGAATTATCTGTCATCTGTCGGGCTTTTTGCCTTCAAATCACTTGTGATGTTTCCCCATCAACTCCGATTCCCCTGCACACAATGAAGCAAAAAAAAAAAAAACAAAAAAAAAAAACAGCTGCGTGAAGAGCTAATGTGTTTGAAATGGAGCATTTCCTGCAAAACACTGAGTCTGCAGACAGCACGGTTCAGACGGTAATGACTAAATTGCTGGTAGGCATTAAGTTTGAGTGTCGTATTAATCAGGCATTAAACGCGTGAGCGCTCAGAGGGGGTACGAACGACGCGATCCCTCACTGAGCAGGATTCCGTCTGGCAGAGCGAACTCCCCGAAAATAACAATAATAAAGACCTGACCTCCAAAACGCCACCTCTTCACTTTAACGTGAGGAGCGAACGGGGTCCACGAGGCTCGCTGGTCGAATGTGTGGACGCCACGCGGTACCGGATCAGGTCTGTGCCTGCCACGTCAACGACAGTATTACAGACAAGGAAACCTTTATTTTGTTTTTCATTTTAAGGGGTCGATTATTACGAACGGAGGCTGCAGCTTTTTTCAAACAGTTTTGATGTCTTTTTATTTATTTTTTGTCTTTTAGGTGTTTTGCGGTTGGCTTTGCTGAGGTCCACTGCAGTGTCATAATGGTACCGGTCATAGCAGTGGTGACAGACTTCCAGTAGTTATAGCGACTGTGCTCAGTTTATTTGAGCTATGATACATTATTATTATCATTATTATCTTGTTTTTATCTGATTTAGCTCATTTAAAGACATTAAAAAAAAACATTTTCCAAGTTCTGATCCTATATCCTCGTGTTAAGGTTTGTTTACATTATTTAATATATGTTTTGAATGTATTTTTAGATCAAAATCCTTCTCTTCTCTCTACCTGGAAAAATGTTAAACTATTTTTGACCACTCATCTTGAACTTCAGCTTCATGTACATAAATTAATCCAGTGGAACAGCTAAACCCACCCATCGTACGAGACCACACTTGACTGTTGTCTTGTGGGTCGCAGCAGGTATCGGAGCGCTGTCACGGGTCAGAGTTGCTACAATAACAGTCTAAAAGGGGCAAGAACGAAAGGATAGCAGTGGCGACGCCGTTGTTAATCGCTTCAATCTTTTTCACCTTAATATTTAACAAGGACATTTAATTAACATACGTTATGTCATTCACAAGATGCGACCTGGAGCATGAGATCCAGTACAGTGTCTTATTTTTGTTTGTTTTTTGAAGACCTGCTTTTTCACTGCATACTGTTTGTGTTTTTAGTTCATGTAGGAAACTGAATTGTAAATGAGCTTTGGCTTCCAAATGTCGTTGTTTGTAGCGCTTAATTTTTTTTCAGTGAATCTCCTCAAGTTCCCGATTTAAAAACGCACGGAAACAGAGACCGCGCTCGGCAGAGCGGCCACAGAGGTCCAGGGTCAAGAGACCGCAGGCGAGTGCCACAGAGGTCCAGGGTCTTGTTTTTCAGAAAAAAAAAAAAAAAAAAAAAAAAAAAAAAGAAGCCCTTTGTTTCTTTGGTTTTTTTTTATTTACTGTGCCCTGGCGGCATGAGTAGCTCTCCAGGAGGCTGAGAGCACACACTGACCCGAGCACCGTCGACGTGTCCGTGTGTGTCTGTGTGCTCGCGTGTGTGTGTGTGTGTGTGTGTGTGTGTGTGTGTGTGTGTGTGTGTGTGTGCTCACTGAATGTTTATGAGTGAATGACTCAGGAATGGACCTAGGGAGAGGAGGGGTGTACTGTAGACAGTGAAGGAGAATGGAAGAGCATGGTACTGAAACACAGCGACTCACTGTACGTGTGTGTGTGGGCTTGTTTTACTATATTCATGGGGTCCAAAAAACCGGGAACCCACTAAACTCGTGGGGGCCGACAGCTTTGTGTGGACTAAACTACCCGACCTCACAAGTTTAAATGGCTGTTTTGGTTAGAATTAGCGTAAGGGGCTAGGGAATGCATCATATCAATGATGGATCCCCATGAATATAGTACAACAAGGCCGTGTGTGTGTGTGTGTGTGTGTGTGTGTGTGTGTGTGTGTCTGCAGCGGCTCCCTCACTCACCCGATGTACTGCAGTGGATGGCTCTGATGAATAACAATCCTACACGTGGGGCACGTGTTGTTTTCCTCCAGATACTTCACTAGGCAACTTCTACAGACTGGACACACACACACACACACACAGACAAAGACACACACACACAAGGGACATATGGTTACTCTACATTTATACATATGTATAAATTAAGCCTTTGGCCAGTTTATTGAAGTACGTTTTGCAGACAACTGTTTTAAATGACAAATGTTTCCCTTTCACTCGCGACGACTTGAGGAATGAAGTCTACACCACATCATACATTTAAAAAACAATCTCTCATCTCAGAGTGCGTCCACATTAAGCCGCGCATTTCGTAAATGCACCTTTTTTTTCTCCATTTCAGCCCCCGTCCAGGCTAACCACCCTCCCCCACTCCCCCTCCCTGTGTACGCCAGCCCGGCGAGAGTCAGAGGCCGCGTGCCACAGTGCCGCAGAATGACTGCTGGGCGACGCCTGGTGTTGAATCCCCATTTCACACCCACGCCGCTGTCTGACAACAAAAACAGAAAAAATACGGAGCTCGCGAATTCCCCTGCAGGGGGAGACTGAGCGGAGGCGTACCGGCCCGTCGCTGGGCAGAGGGAACAGCTGCGTGGCAGCAGTTAAGGACGACAGGAACTTCTACCCAACTTTTCCTGTAATGGCGCATTTTAAACGTCAGCATGGCCGATGACGCAGACACAGACACAGGTGTTGTCACTACACTGTGTTTATGTGGATTTAGATGAAATGATGACTTGTCTGCCCGAGTCCTCGCCAGATGTTGGCTGTGATCGGCAGTTTCGTTGTTTGCCGAGTGAAAAGAAGGCGAACAGGAAGAGCCTTTGCCGTTTTTATGCCGTTCGGGTGTTTCAGTGTGGACAGAGCTCTCCGACCTGGAAAAAAACGACGTGGAAACGTTGACGTGGACTCGCCTTCACGCGAAAACTGCGTTTTTAAATTTAGACGGCTCGACGTAGACGTAGTCTCGGTCTCGGCTGCGAGTCAAGCCCAGCCTGTTGTCGGCTCTCTGTAACTGGAGCCCGCCCGATAAGGCGTCTGGGCCGGCGTGGGCTTATCAAAAAGATATGTCGGCGTATAATTTCGGCTGATGTGGAAAGACGAAATTGCAGTGCAGAAAATGCCAAAGATAAATCTGAGCTAACTTCTTCTCCAGTCCCCCACCAGAGAGACCTGACAAGTTTATTTTCAGTCTGTAAAAAGCCCTTCACAATTTCCCAAAGCGCGTGTTTTGTCTGTCAACAGTCTGAATCCCAAAGTTGTTCAGGTAATAATGAAATAAAACAGGGAAAAGCAGCAAATGCTCACGTTTGAGGAGTTGGACCATTTTCTGTAATCGATTAATCGGCTGACCAACCGATCGCTTCATTGAAACAAAGCACACAGTGAAAGAAAAGTAATTAGAGGAAAAATGAAATGAACACGTTGAATTTTGAAACGAAGTTTGACACCTGCAAAGACCAACTGACGCCTGAGGAACAAGCTGATCCTGCAGGAGGTGTTTATACCTAACAGAACTGAGCTCTCATCTCTGAAACCCTTCACGCGCACAATAAGACGATTCTGTGTAAAACCGCCACTAATTCCCCGCACGTGCTTCAGAACAGCTGCAGCGGCGGTGCGATGTGAACCTCTTTGTCTCCGCTCTCCGGTGGTGGAGCCGCTTCTTCAAAGTGAGGGGGGGGGACATCAGTGTTTGCAGCGAGCAGAGCGAGTCCCGTCTGTGGTGGAAGAGCTCCCCCGAGTGTGCAGACGGGGTGTTGCACTGCCCGCCCTGGGCTCGCCTCACAGTGAGTGAGGCTGGGAGGCCAATGAATGAATGAATGAATGAAGAGACTTTTATTTAAGTTTGATGCCCTCACTGCTTTTATAAGACACCTTCACATCAAACGTTAAGACTGGGCCAGTTTATTTTCCCCAGGAAAGAACTTCCTGCAGGCCTGTCAGATAATGACTCATAAAAATATTATATATATATATATATATGTAATAAATAACAGATAGATATATGAGTGAATCATCATCGTCATCAGCTACCCATTACTGAAGATCTGCTCCTGAACTCCCGTACGTTCCTTACATAAGAATTTAAGCTTCTCTTTTTCGTACAACTATTTTTGTCGTTGGAAACTGATGGTGGATATGAATCATTCATATCCGTCAGTTTCCAGTACAAGGGCCAATTAAAAAAAACACATTAAAGGGTGCTCATTATCAATTTCCCCTAGATCACACACTGGACAAATTCGACTTTCTTTTTCCAGACGGTGTAGCGACCCGTTTCCATAAGAGGAGGCAGTATACCAGCTCTCAGTTGAGCACAAATGCATCTTTTTTATTATCTTTGATAGATTAAAAAAAGCGTGGTTTAGTCCAAAATCCCATTTGTCCGGTCATATTTACGCCTATTAAACACCTTCTCCCTCAGAGATACAACCTCACTTTGCCGCCACTTAAAGAACTCGTCTTCAAACCCGTGTTTACAACACACATGATACATGTGTGTTCGCCAGGACTGTAGCAAATCTATGCACAAAAAAAATACCAGGAGGTGCAACTATGGAGACGTCTGATGCAATTTAAGTACACGTGAAGGTTTCTCCGCATTCTGTTCCAGGAGAACCAGGAGGGACTGATTGGTCCGCACCACAATTTGCTTAGATAATTCTCTTGTACCAGGAATAAACATGTCGAGTTCAATTAAACCGCTCAGAACGCAGCGGCGGCGAGATCGCCTCGGGCTCCGAAACCCACAGACCCCTTTCATTATTCTGCAGGACCAGACAATTATGATTTCACAACAAGAACCTCAAAAAAAAAAAAAAAATCAGCTGCGTACTTGGGTCAGACCACCGGGATTTGGCTTGATGTCAGAGCGCTGTTAACTCTGCCCTCCAACGACTCACCCAGATCTCATGTGAGCATTTAAGGGCACTTAAAGTTGCAGAAGAGGTAATCAGGATCAACGCGGTGACGCCCCCCCCCCCCCCGGGGGGGGATTACAAAACAGCTAATTCAAGGTCGCACTACTTCCTTTTTCACTTCTGCAGGCAGGGAAAACAGAAGCCGACGCATACTGCAGAGGGCTCTCTCTCTAGAGGCCCTGTGCTACCGCTTATCACCGTCCGGCACGACCTGACCGAGCCCGCGATGCCGCCTGAAATACTGAGGCGGCAGGACACACGACGCCCCGTTGGTTACACAGGAAATATCTGGCTAGATGGTTGGGGAATCTAAGAGGAAGCGCGGCCCCGAAACCCTGTTTCGCAAGGGCAATGAAAAGTGCCAGGCAGCCCTCAGATGGTCAGCAGCTGCATTTCACAGATACTGTTTTATCTGCAGTTACTCAGACCTGATTGTGTAAACGCGAGTTCCACGGAGAACGAAACAAACAAGACAAAACACAGTCATTTTTGAACCCATGTGAAGTGAGTGGTAAAAAGTTTTACATCACACTTGCACAATCAGTGGTAAAATCTTCTGCTTTCTTTGGCTGTTTCTTGGTGTTAAACCTGTACTTTTTGTGGCTTGTACAATAAATCGCGTTTTTCTGGTTGATTTCCTCTTTGACTTTTCTCCCTTCTGCAAAGCCTCTTTGTAAAATGCTCCATAATTCATAATTTGTTTCTTGTAAAGTGCCACACAAAGTTTAACATATTTACATTTAAGGCTGATTAGGAACCACAACACGGGACGACTTGAGTCCAGCTGCTGGACCCACTTCAATGACTTCCTCACCGATCAAAATTCACAACCACATTGGCTGTTTATTCAACTCTCCAAACGCATCAAAAGCGCTTTTGATTCTTAATTACGCTCCTATTCCAAATAAAGTTAACGGGCCCATGTGGTCCTTATCCTTTTTAATTTTTCAGCCGCTACAACTGAAGCAAAGTGAGTATTTAATTTCTATTTCTCTGTGGCTCTGAAGAACGCCAGATTTGTTCACTCACAGCCTCGGCTAAAACTTTTTTTTTTTTTTTTTTTTAAACCGACACAATCTATGTGTTTGACGCAGAAAACCCAAAGTATTATACGTTTCGACGACGGTGCATCACATCTGGTTGTTTTCCACACACAGCTACCAGAACAATCTGTTGAAGGCAGCGCTACACTATGGATCTACTGTGTGTGCTCCGCGGTTCTCTCTCACACGTCGTGTCCCTGTTGAAGACCAGATGGATTTCAGCCACACAGATTTAAAACTCTGCGAAAATTATGAACAGAACGTGTGTCACACTCCTATTAGAGCATCTCTACTCACTCAGAAAAATATATATATAAGTAAACTACAGTAGCACAACTGCAGTTCTTATATCAGGAAAGCAGGTGAAAAAAGAAAAAAGAATTTTAAAAAAAAAAAAAAAAAAAAAAAAAAAAAAAGTAAAGTAATGTGACAGGATTTGAACTGTCGAAACAAACACTGTCACGGAATCAAACTGAACCCATTTGACATCTGTCTATAAATGCCCACACTGCCCATCCTCCGCGGAGCGCTGAAGGCCAAGTCAGGCCAAGTCAGGCCAAGTCAGGCCAAGTCAGGCCAAGTCAGGCCAAGTCAGGCTGGCCACAGAGAGAGAATATGTGGCCAGCTTCACACACCCTCTCTGTTTTTTTTCTCCATTTCTGATTTCATTTTAGGATAGAGAGAGGTTCAGGAAGGATGTTGACGTGTAAATATTCTAAACTTGTTACAATGGCAGAACAGCAGGCATCTTTTTTTGTCTCTGAAACTAAATGAAAAACAACTGCGACGTCTAATTATTCAAGTTAACTTTGTTGGGGCTGCAGTCACACATAAATAACAAAGTGGACTAACTACTCTGAATAAATCATAACTGAACATCAACAACAAAAAGGGACTAAACTTGACTGAGAACGAGGGGTTCTGCATGATTAAAACATTTTTTTTGTTTAAATATTATTTTTACCCTGTTGCGGCTCTTTGAGCAACTGTTAACAGATTGTTATAAAATTCATTAGGATAAAGGACACACTCCAACATAAATTCAAAGGTTTTTTTCACGGTGTATCGTGATGAGAGCAATTAGAAATAAATACACGCATCTTACATTTTTCCTCTACCAATGCAAAGAAGTGTATTTTTCAGAGAACTCCGAAGACGCCTTTGGGCTGCAGGAGCTTTATTCTGTGTGACAGCCAGACACTGCACTGTCTCTAACTGCAGACACACAGACGGACTGCATTGCCCTGCTTCGTTGAAAATACCCAGCTAATGATGTACCGCTGTGTGAATGAGGGATGACATCTTGTCACCTCCGTCTGAAGGATAATAAACGTGTGAAAAGAATCCCGTTTTCCGTGAGTCCGTGCGTTTGGTCACCGCACCGCGGCATAAAACTCCTACACCACACGACCGTGCCGCGCAGCCAGCCGGACCCACAGGCGGTTCAGGGACCTCGCAGCTGATGGTGGAGCAGACTTCGCAGAGCCGAGGCAGCGACGAGAGTCACAGAGCAGCTAGAAAGCCAGCGCAGGTCACCGAGGCGTCGCTTCGCCTCCGGGGCTATTCCCCATCAGGAATAAATTCCTGCAGGTAGCACCTCTTTGGACCAAGCAGGAACCCTGGGAGACGAACGCAGTCGAGCGCGTGCCGAAATAAACAAGAAACTAACCAGACAGAAACGAGGAGAGAACTGGCGACGAGGCAGGAAAAGAGAAAAGAAAAAACAACAGGCACAAAACAAAGAAAGGTGAGAATGTTTCAAAGGACACAGAGGGTTGGTGTGTGAGGAGGGACCTACAGGTGTGTAAGCACTCGGTGACGGTGGTGGCGTCGATCAGGTAGCCCTCACACAGGCGACATGTGATGTGGGCGTTGATGTGACACAGCTTTATCTTCCTCGTCAGCATGTCGGGGTTCTGGGGAAGAAGAAAACAAATCAAGGATTACAGACTAGGACAAGTAGCAGAGTAAAGCCGCACACGTCCAACCGACACCTCGCCGACCTACAGCGACACCGCAGCCGCCGCGGAGCGTCATTTAGGCCGCGTCGGATATTTTGGAGTTCGATTTCTGTTGGTGATACTTCGTAGCATTTCCTTTGCACTGTCACAGACCGCTTTCCTTCCTGCATTCAATGGTATATTTCAGTGGAAACTACAACGTTAACGTACCTTTAGCACATGAAAACATGAATAACGTAATCAGTGAACGGGACCAGTCCTCCGCAGAACATTTAACCATCAATACTTTCTTTGGCAAAAGCTTCTACAAAACTTGTAAAACCTGAACCTGATTTTTTTTTTCTTTACAGTGCGTCTGTAATGGAAGGAAAAAAAAAAAAATCAGGAAACATTATCAATGAATAAAGCGATGTAAAGAGAATTCAAAGACCATAAACTATTTTAGTTACATGCCCTCATATAGTGTCATACACTAGAAAAGTGCCACATTGAAATATTAGGTATGCTCATCCAAAAAAAAGTCAAATATTCTGTTACTGCAGCTCCTCAGATTCGCTGCTTTCCTCTGCTTCATGTGATTGTAAACTGAGTATCATTGGTGACAAAGACTCGGGGAAACTGTGATGGACATTTTGTCACCATTTTTGGAAATTTTAAATAACTGTCACTTGCAGCCCCATGTGAGTCCGCAATCTACAGGCAAGGACTCGTTTTCTTTTCTTTTTTTATACCTTCTATTACTGTGTGCGTGGGTGTTTTAGACTCACAGTATTTGAGCAAAGGATTGATAAGCCAGTTTCATTCTATTACATTTTGGGCGATACATAGGCAACAAGACAAGGTCAAAACCTGGTACGTGGCTGCACCGCCCTTTATCTGTGTGCTTCTCTCCCACTCTCTGTGCTCACATATACGGTATTTTGATACAGCTGAATTCCAAACGAAGCTGTTCTCACTTAACGGTTTTTCCGTTTCCGCTGTCAGACAACGGAACAAGAATGAAACAGTGGCTGAAGCGCGGCCCATTAGGACCAAATGTTAACCGGCAGTCGCTTCCAAGCCATTTCCGAGCTGCTGCTCTGCTAAAATCCTGATTTCATATCCTCGAACTTCGTCTGACAGAATCACCAGACGCGCAAGGTGAAGACAACGGCCGTGCTGTGGTTTCGGCTGTATTTGCTGGCAAAACGATCACTCAGAGAGAAAGTCGGAAGCTCGTTCACGTCTCTGCCGGCTGGCGTGCCTTCACTTGAATCAGACGCACAGAGAGGTGTGCGGCTGCAGAGGGAAGGTGACTCTCTTCTACGGAAGGAGGCCAAGGTTTGTCCAGAAAGGCGCTAGATTTGTCGGCAGAAAAGAAAAAAAGCTGCTAAAGCGGGTGTGAAAAGTCTGTAAATGTAGTGACGAAGACGCTAAATTATGGCAGCACTGCCTGTAAACAACCCCCCCCCCCGATCGTGCAATAGAAACTGTTTGCGCCATTTCATTTCGAAAGAGCAACGGCCAACTGCGTAACTGCAGCGCTTAGTCACGTGCTATTCGGGTTGACCATTGGTGTAACCTTATCACTCAGGCACTAAATGTCAGTCGAGGACATTCGTGTTTATGGGGCTGCCCCCGCTGTTGCGGTCCTGCCAAAAAAAAAAAAAAAAACGGGGATTTATTAACACACGGACAGAATTATTTATAAATCAGATACATCCTCAGTGATAGGAAGGTTAATCAAGCACACCTCTATGATGGCAGTGAGTGCAGGGCATCAAAAGCCACTTCACCACATATAATATCAACCATTTAAAAAAAAAAGCCACAGCCAGTACAACACTGCCAGCGGGGGTGATACACCCATAATCACTACTAGTTCTGCGGCCCTTTATGTCAGCTAGCACAGCTTCACTGCTTTCTGTGCCTGCTCTCATTGCACCCAGGGAGCTACTCGGCTATCATTCCTGCTTTCCTGCCTTTCTTCTTTCTGTCTTCTGGTTCTGTGCCCCCTTGAGGAAAAACCTTCAAGAGTCTACTGCAGCAGTGGGGGGCCGTTTTGGTGCTGCTGTTTTCTCACCGCTGTACTATTCATCCTGACCCTCACCTGAGACAAAGTCACCAACGAGGCAGGTAGCAGCGGTGAATTGTCGGCAGTGACGTCTCACTGCCAGTTTTGAACCGCAGGTGGAGACCGTGAGCTGCGCTACGACGAGTCCTCAGCTCAGCATGTACCTGCTCGATCAGAGTCCGGGGAGCAGGGAGAACGGGCTCCGACGGGGATCTCAGCCGGTGATTCACGCTTTAAAAGACGCCCACGATGGCAAAAGCAGCGATCTGCTTTACAGAGGCGCAGTTCAGCAGCACATTCGGTTTCCGAGGGACCCACCACTAGAAGCTGACATGTCATTAAGTCTATAAAATTGTAAAAAACTTTCTCAGAGGCCGAGGCGCTGTCAAAGTCATCCGAGAAGCTGAAACCAGAGAAAGTTTTACAGTTCAGCTTAAGAAAATGTCTGAAATGATTCATCGATTATGAAAATAGTTGCAGATTAACTTTCTGTCGATCAGTGAATCGGTTAATAGACTAATCGCCGTTTTTCTTTATTGTCTACATGTCACATTTCACTGAATGAAAACCATAGGAAAAAAAAGGGGGGGGGCACAGCTCATTTTTTTCCCCGGGGCCCCCAGGTGGTAGGATCTCATCCTGATGGCTACTAGTTACAGCACAATTATTTGACACATCAGTGCGAGATTTTGTGACAATAACACTTTTCACACTCCATAGCTTCCAGCTAACCTATCAGCAGTAACAATAACGATGAGGACATATACTGTAGCTTTACATAATAAAGCCGCACTGATACTGCAGTTCAAAGGCCCCTCAGGTGCTTCTGACTGTAAAAATGATCCTTCGTCAACGTGATCGCTCCGTTCCAGCCACTAGTTTAAAACATTTTAACGATGTTTGGATAAGCTGCCAGCTACATACGCCTACATTGTGTGTGTTTTATTTCTCTCTCTCTCTCTCTCTCTCGTCTTTCAATTCAATTCAAAATACTTTATTTGTCCTTCAAGGAACAATTCGAGGCAAGCCAGCTTGCAAACAAAAGCACACACACACACAAAAAAAAAATCAAAAATCCTTCGACCGAGTCAGAAGCTGTTCTGTCAATGCAAGCTTGTGGAAATAGTGAATTGTGTGTGACGCCCGGCCACCGCGCCTCCTGTTCTTGGTCGTATGGCTCTCCCTGTACCTCCTGAACGCGGCTGCAGCTTGCGTTTCAGCCCGCGTTCGGAGGCCCACCGATGCTCTTGCACCCTCTCCCGCCTTTATGAAGTCTCAGGGCCACGTCTCTTACGCGTTTCGGGCAGTTCCTCGCCGCGCGGGGCCGCGTGGCATTAGACACAACCCGGGACCGAAACGGGGGAAGCCGCGGTGTTCGCAGGTTCTTTTATAACCTTGCTCACGCCGTTAGCCCTAATTCAGAAATCACAAGTGTGCTCACTTTTGCCTCACTGAGGTCGCACTGTGGGGCCCATATTTTCCAAGCAGTCTACGTAACCTGCTGTTTTTAATTGAACATAAGATCAAATAACCTGAACCTCAACTTAAAAGTAAAAACAACACAACAATCGCAAGATGGTACCATTTTGAATCACGTGACATTTTAAGGGTATTACACCAGTTTTGTACTCGGTTTTGTTGTACACTGTATCTCACGAAAGGCTGTCCATGTCTTCTGGGGAGATTATCATTTCTTTAGTGTTGGATTTATATAAATCTGAGGGGGGAAAAAAAAAGATCTCTCGCAACAGTCCACAAATTCTTGACTTACTGATCCATGTGATTGATCTGACCGACTGAGAGAGACGTACTAAGACTGTCGACAGCAAATTTTGCAATACGGTGATTTCTATGTTTACCACAAGAGTCATCTGTGTGCAAGATTAAAAATAAAATGAAACGAAATAAAGGAGAAGGGACCCGACCCTGCAGTGAGCCGGTGGAGATACAAATTGATTTAGAGGTTACATGCTCGTGAACTACACTTCTAAAAACGTCTGCTGCCCCCCCAGGTCACCAGATGAAATCAGTGAGTATAAGGGCACAAATGCATAGCCCCTATAACCAGGCTGAGAGTTTCTGTTTCTGTCTGGCAGAGATAACTTCTAACATAACAAGAAATTCAAACAGAATGTCTGAGCTGTGTTTTTTAAAGGAAGTTATCTCTCGATGAAAGTGGAGGCAGCCCTTCAGTATCGTCGCAGACGCACCCAGAGACACCCTGAGGAGAAGGCTCGGCTGTCTGGCTCCAGCCGCGGTTGTGGACTCCAGGAGCTCTCCAGGAGTTTTACAGTGAAGATATCTGTGTGTCAGACCATCAATTAATTCTATTGGTGTTTCTGTCCACCCTTCCTTTTCCGGAACTGACTGCTTCTGTCGCCACTATCTGCCAAATTAACTCTACCGCCACCAGTTTTTTTTCCCCCCTGGATTTCAGAGCAGCTCTGACACAAAAGAATGGGTCAATTTTAAGACGTTTTTCCATTCAACCTCATTTAACAAGAGGATCCAAATAATGCACGACCGCTGTTTATATCTGTGTTCCCCACGGACACGACACACAAACCGGGTTTCTTGTGGCGTGAACCCGCGGTAACTGACTGACTGACTGACCAGCTTACTGTCTCGAATGTGCGACAAGGCTAACCCATCAACCGACCACAACAGCCGACAGCTGCAGCCAAATGCTCAGATGTGAAATTACACCCAGCCACCGCTCGGATAATGGATGGTTGTGTCTGGTGAATAAGACACAGAGACAGCAAACATCCATCACTCGAAAGGCTCCAACCTGTTCTGAAATCCTCGCTGACTGCTAACACTGTACGAGCACCTGGACGCCGAGGTAGATAGAAAGAAGATAGAGACACCAGACGAATGCAGAGGCTGGATGGACAAGATTCAAATCCTCAAACATGTCACCCTTTACAGGAGCTGAGAAAATGTTTGGTTTGATTTTCAGACAACCAAGATGTCACAGATAGAGCTGAGAAGATTAGTCTTAAGCATTTAAGAAATTTTTCCAGCTAAATATTTCAAATATTCCTCATTTCTAGCGTCACAATTGTGAGGATTTGCTACTTTTTCTCTCCTGTGATAAAAAAATGTAATATCTTTGGGTTTTGAAGAATTGGTCAGACAAAACAGGCATTTTGAAAATGTTGCCCTGAGTTTCAGGAAATTGTGATGGGAACTGTCACTATTTCCTAAATGTGTTTGAGTATTTAAGATTTTTTTTTTTTTTTTAGATCAAACAATAAATCAATTAATTGGGAAAATAATCATCAGAATAATAATAATGAGAAGCCCTAGTCAGAATATTCTCTTAACTCCCAGAGGGGTCATGCAAGCTTTTAAATTGAAAATCAACATCCGAGCGATGTAGTTTCCGTTTCCAAAAATCAGTATTTATAAAGCTAAATTCAAATATTAAAGCCTTTGGTTCTCTCTTATTAACTCACTGTTAATTCTTAAGTAACACATCGGTAAGTTATGGCATCAATATTTGGGATCCACATAAACAGAAAATCCCTTACCGAAGTTTACCCCTAAGAAGATTTCTGCTACCATGCCCGACATTGAGCGCCATTGACCCATGTCCATTAAATGTCTAAAACGGTCGGTGACACATTTCCCTTTCATTCTTGAGGCTACGGAGGCACCAAAAGGAGCTCTGTGGGTTTTCCAGTACAGATAAAGAGACAAGAAACAGCCGAAAACAGTGTGGTTCATACCCCTAATACCGCCATGCGTCGACTGTGGATGGTGCAGCGGCCACGTCTCTTCTGCGGTTGTGCGGCCGACAGTGTTAGCTCCTCATCATGGAGAGCCTCTCATTGGAGCCTAAAGAGAAGAGAGGGGAAAGTAAGAAATCTTTTTTTTTTTTCTTTGCTTGTTTTTTTTTTCAAGGCCATAAAGTGGGCAACAATGGCGACCTCAAAACCATCCAAAACTAGTATTCGTGGAGACTAAATACTCCCTGTACGTACTATTGCTGAACACACAATAGAGATTCAACCTATAGCCAGTTCAGCTTCAAATGAATAGTTAAGACATTTTGGGAAACACAATTATTTGTTTACTTGCCAAGAGTAACGTGAAAGGAAAAAAAAAAGGGGTTTAGGTTCGCATCAGGATTGGAAACGGGGAGAAACAGCTAGCCTTGCTCTGTCCAAGATCTGCCAACCAGCACCCCTAAAGCTCACCAATTAACATTGGGAAATCTCATTTGTTTGATCCACACAAAAAAACCAAAGGGGAAAAACAACTTTTTGACTTCGGGATATGTGCCTGACAGTCTGCAAGGCAACCAGCGGAGACTCCAAGATGGTCCTGGCCAAGAAATAGTCTGTCACAAAACACCTGTAAAATCTTTACACTTTTTGTACAAAATAAATACACAGTGATGTAATGCTTCGATCAGTGGGTTTAAGAGGTGCCGGTATGTGAACTTTGTCACCTTTGGCCAGAGCCAGGCTAGCCGTTTCCCCCGTTTTCAGTCTTTATGCTAAGCTAACTGGCTGCTGGCTCCAGCTACACATTGACCGTAGAGACATGAAGTGATATCAGCCTTCTCATCTCACTCTCAGCAAGAGAGTGAGTGAATAAGAGCATTTCTAAAAATTTCAAACAATTCTGATAGCTTAAATATTTGGTTTGGGTTTTGGCGAGAAACCCAAAGAAAAGAAAGCTTCTACAATGGAAACTCCAAGGGACAATACTTCACAGTACCATCCGCGCTGTTTTATTGACAGGCCAAATACCACAGCAATGACTGCCTGGCGACAAAGAGCGCACAGACAGATGAGGACCTCGTGTATCAGCCCTTCAAGACACAAGTTACACAGGCGTTCCTGAAAGTTGCAGTCGTCCTTCACAGAGGGCAACAGATTTTCTGTCTCCCGGGCCGGGCAGCAGTATCTAGTCGTGCCATCACTTTGTGTGAGTCACTGCTTAATTGTGGGAGTCCGACCACTCCGGTCACGATGGGAGAGGGAATGACAGACGAACACCCACCGCTGTTTCCTTCCTCCTCCAAACACACATACACACGGTTAAAAAAAAAAAAAAAGGAATCAAAACACTGCCTTTAAAGTCTCCAGTGACCACGGTAAGTCTGCCAGCCTGCCTCTGTCTGCTCATCAGACCATGAAATTAGCCCAGTTAGTCGACAGAGATGAAATGCGGCGGGGGTTGCTGAGGACGCACACTGGACCGCTGCCTATTAGAGAGCCGTCACGCGCCGATGGGCTTCACACAGATGTTATCGTCACACGACGCTCGGTGACTCCTCTGTGATGTAGTGTTTTATATTTGTGCATCGGTGGGGTTGAATTGAGGTCACGCTCACTCCAAGCACGTTTGAAACAGTTGTTTTAAGCTCAGGAGCGTTTCCTCTTTTGGTTTGGTTTGCTCAGACAGGTGTGAAAACAAACTGTCTGCACTGAAAACGACGCCTAAATGTTAAGGATTTGTGGATATTAAAAAAAAAAAAAAAAAAAAACAGATGTTGACATCTGCTTTCAAGCAGCCATGTTGGAAAAGTTCAACGCGTCAACAAGGGCACACGTGGAATCAAAATGAGTTGAAATGCCTCATGAAATGAGCGCAGAGGCACATTTTCTAGAAGATTTTACATCAGCTAAAACCACAGCGAGGCAGAAAGCCGAAAACTCTCCTAATGAGCCGCCAAACACATCCTGACACCTGAACATTGTGTGTGACTGTTGAACGTCTCATTCCAAAACAACTGGCATTAATCCGCTGCCACAACAGCCCCCGCTCTTCTGGTTTCGCGCTTTCCACCAGATGTTGGAACCTGGCCGGTGTTCATCCTACCAAGGTGTTTTACGGGGTTGAAGTCAGTTCTTCCACATCAAACTCATCATCATCACCAGAAAATCATTTATTTATGGGCCTTGATTAACTGTTTTGTTTATTAAATGTCAGAAAACAGTTGTCTGCTATAAATTCAATCAGGCCAGGGTGACGAATTAAAATGACTTGTTTCCTGTAACCAACGGTCCAAAAGCTAAAGACATCCACATTACTTTCAAACAGTGTAGAAGAAATAAGAAACTAATCCCTCAAATGTAAGAAGCGGGAGCCAGGGAATATTTGGCATTGTTGCTCTGATAATAAAAACACAAGTGGCATCTGAAATAAGGTTGAAACTGAGCCCCGAACCAGAGTGGAAAAACTGAATCTGTCACACTTTAATATTTAGTTTATTTAGAGTCATGTTGTGACTCTAAATAACACTACATGGCCAAAAGAATGTGGACTAGAGCGGCAAGGATTTAGTCCAGTAATCGAGTAGTTGATTTTGGTAAAGGATTCATCGTTTTAACGTATTTTCTATTTATTGTTGTGGTTGCGGTGCTAAATCGCTTTGTTCAATGGACAAAATAATGCCCTCAGACAGTCGGACCGCAGATGTTTTCTTTTCAAAGGATATCTGTTCACTTCCTGTTCTCCGCAGCAGCGGCTCCTGAAACCGCCGCTGGATGACTAGAGGGAAAGCACCCGGGGCGATGTACGTAGAAAAGATGAAACATAATCAAACCGCCTCTGAATCCAGTTCAGGTCAGCTCGGCTCCAAAGCGAGGCTGCGGCATTCAGCGTCTTTTGAGGCGAACAGTGATATGAAAGCCAGCACAGGAGCGCACGACACAAGGCAGCCTACGCAGAAGAGAGCATGCAGTCACACCGTCGCGCCCAAAACTCTGCCATCGGTGCCAAGCGGCAAAGATTCACGCCAAGGAAGTGCAACGTATCGGGTTCAGTCCTGGCCGGGGACATTGCGCTACATGTGATACCCCTCTAGAGCCAGGTTTCCATCCGGACGTAGCACAAATATGACACAAAAGAATATGCACTTTAATGTGCGTTTCCATTCACTGCTGTAAAACAGCGTAGGAAATGTGATGGAACTGTGGCCTCTCAGCGGACATTCAAGTTGCATGCTTCATATGTGTCAGACTTACTCGCTAAACATTTCCATTGCACTTCATCGTATTACCTTTTTAAATCGATCCAGCTCGGCCGAGCGTAAAAATGTCTTTGCGATATTGTTTGACTTTTGAATTTCCTGAATTTACCTAGTTTTCTTCATGTGCAAAAAAAAAAAAAAATGCACAAAAACTTGTAGATGGAAACCAGATGTTTCTCTCAATGATGTACAAAAAAAAAAACAAAACCAAAAAATGCTGTGGAACTGCACCAGCTATGCTGTAAAATGGGAAATGGGTCTATCCTATAGCTTGCAGAGCATATAACCACACAAATATTCGCTGCTCCTTTACTTGTCGGGGAGGAAAGGGCAATAACTTTTGTTGTCTCTCATATTCACTTGAGAATAAGTTCCTGAAATTCTGTGACTGCTCGGCAACCAGAGGCTCTTTTACACGATATATTTACTGGAGCCATCTCACTGTCAGAGACCAAAGGAAACACAGGCCGAGGCGGAGAGGCAGGAAAAAATAAATTAAAAAAAAATGTCGTGATGTTTTCGGCTTTCTAGGCGGTTTATCATCTGCTGCGCGATTTGTCCGTTCACCTGCAGACCCCGTTCAAGTCTGTGAACGTCACCGGCTGATAGCACAGCTTGAAGAGGGTTTTGTGATTTGTTAGGTCGCTACGCCCGTGGCCTCCGGAGACAGAGGTAAAATTAACCTCCATTACTGTGTTTACTGCTCAGTCCCACTTCTGCTCCCTCTTCCCTGTTTAATGACTCTACACATAAATTTCAGCAGAATGGCAGAGATTTATCTCGGCGGCAGCAGCGAGGAGATATTTTAACCACAGCCGCAGAAGCACTGCACGGTGCTGTCTGGTGCAGGGGCACGGAGACCAAGACAATCAAATGATTACCGTCATTATCGATTCATCTGTCGCTCATTTTTTTGGATAATGAATTACTTATTTGGTCTATATAAATATCAGAAAGCAGTGAAAAATGTCTACCCCCCTTTCTCCGAGTCCGAGACGATGTACTCAAATGTCCTGAGCTCGAAGAATATTCAACTTGCGTTTTTAGAAGACTAAGGAAACCGGCAACTATTCACATTTGAGGAGCTGCAACTGGAGAATTTTCACTTCGAAACCGACTAAAATGCTCATTAGAGCCGATGACGGTTTGTTTTCAGTGGACTAATGAATTGATCGACTAAGCGCTGCAGCTCTAAAACAAATATATCCAGACACCACCATACAATCAAAACATCCACAGTAAAATTTAAATATCACTCTACATTCAGAAATATTAAGTGATCAAAAAGATAAAGTGAGAGCATCAGATGAAAGTAAAACTAGCGTCTGATTCGTGGATGCCTTTCCCACTCTGCTGGCCTTTTTTTTCATGCTGTGCTGATTCGGGATGAGACCGCGGAGACCCTCGTCCCACTGAAGCCTGACGAGCAGCAACGGTTTCCCCCAAACCCACAGACAGACTCGTTCGCACTCCTCCGGAAACCATTCGCCGTGGTTTCATCGTCCACGTTCTACAACCGGAGAAAACATCTGCGAGCGTCTTGATCACAGCCGACTTACTTCCCCCGTCTGCTGGAGCCCGCGCACGGTTCGGGTTCTGGGGGATCAAAGCAGCACAAATAACGACCAGCTAACATGATGTTAAGTCTGTAGAACGTAAATATAAAGAGGTCGTGACTGCAGATAAACACTGCTGTTGATGCTTAGTGTCCTGTGATGTAGTTCTTCCAACGGCTCCAGGAAAACGCTTTGAGAAAACCGGCGGAAAGCAACTTGAGTTCGCTCTTGGAGACTCGAGTTGATAAATATTTAGAAACGATCCGGACGGCTGACGTTTCATCTCGCGCTGCGCGCCTCGATGCCATTTGCTCGGGCCTAAAGAGGAGAGGTTCTCATGGCGGCGTGTTTGCCTGATATCCGAGGCATCTCATCATACCTCGGCTGCAGAGGCTGCGGCTCACTCGTCCTCTACACCACTGGTTACCGAATTGGGGGGCAGATCCGAGGAGGGAAAATCTCTCTGCTGCTTCTCAAAAACAAAAAAAAACAAAACTCGTGTCCACAGTGAGGCCATCACCATGGTGATGTTCCCCGGGGCCTCACGCAAGAACATTTTCACTCTCTTATTCTAAAATCTCTCTTGCTCCTCTCCAGCGGTTCACCAAACTCTCTTAACTGCACAACCTTGTCATAAGTCAGCCAAACGTTTCAGTCTGATTTATGCCACATGTTCAGGGAAAAGGTGCAGGTTTATTTGAATGACTGACAGAAACTAAAATTGGCCCGACGAGGCTCGTTATAGTCATTTGTGGACATTAGTTCATTCATAAAAATGTTACCGAAGAGTAAAATGAAGACTTTGACACCGAGGAGCTTGAGGGTCTGCTGTTGGAGATCAGTGCAGCGGTATCCAGTCACTGATACATTTGCTTTTAAAAAAACCTTCACGTGTTCCCCGGGAGCGTTGGCTGTGCACCGTACCTCCTCAGAACGCTGGGCCTCCGCGGGATGCGACTCGGCACATGTATCAGCGGGGTCAGTGTCGGGAAGTGGGGCCAGCGGCGGCTTCGGCTCAACCACAACAATGGCGGAGAGTGCCGGAGAGACGCTCTTAGGGCCTGTTCACCAGACGTACCATCTTACAGTGTCGCCGCTGCCGTAGTGTTCAGCGGAGGAGTGCTTCTCGCTCCGGACCTCATATAACTAACCGGCATTCCTTTACAAACGGGCACGATAGGCTTAAGAGGATAACTGATAATACTGGGGCTTATGAGTGAGACCATGCTGTCAAAATGCTGGGGGTGATTCACTACAATTAGTTTGACCTGAAACAATTCAAATCAAAATGCATTTGTTTAAATCCACTTGAAGTGAAACGTGCTCCTTGTCGCGATTATTTCTGAAGTCACAGCAAAATTGTCTGGGCCATGACAGCTGGCGAATGGGAAACTGCTGCACCTGTCACTCCGGCCAAGAGGATCAGCTAAACGCCTCAAATGTAAAACGTTTTGAGGATTTGTTTGAATTGTTGGCGCTCTCAATTAACAATGTGACAGCGGAGCTGAGTCTAGCTGCCCCCTTGGAAAGGCACGAGCAGCGGCGCAGCTGAAATGCGACGGTTTAAATGGTCTAACCCTCTGCCAGGATTGAAAGGTTCGTCGGCCCTCTTGACCCCTGAGAGGAGCGAACCGAGTGTATCAAATGACCTCTCGCAGCGGTGCGTTCCTGGTTGCGGTCTGCCAAGTACCACGACCGTGTACCTCACAGTAATACATTTTGCGCTATGACTTTGTCCGTTTAAAATAAAAAGTGCTGCACAAATAAATAGAAACCGGTCCACATTGGTGAACTGGGGAAAAGATTCAGGGCCTATCATGCAGGCTATCAGCCCATTTGAGATCTCGTTTTGCAAAAATACTTACTGCTATATGATAAAGAGGGTATTTCATTTATTGACTTATTCCCAGAAAAGCCCTGATTTAAATGGCGAGTTCAGAAGACAATATCCAGTTGGCAGCATTACGGCGCTGGTGGGCAAACTGTATCCTGTGCACTCATCGTTGCAAACACTCTGCGGCCACAATCACGAGGAACCCCGAAGCAGCAGCTCGAGCCAACAAATGCAACTCTTGAATCCTTGAGATCACGAACGGAAACTGGTTTTTCTGTCAACGGGCCAGAAAATGCTGGGAAATACCAAAGCTGACGGCCTACGTTAGGTATTTTATCAGTTTTTTTTTTTATAACAACTGTGGTCTGTCTGGCAGAGCCGGTATTATGTGGCAGACGCAGCAGAGGATTTAGCAGCATTGGCTTTCGGCTTCTGTAAATGTCAGTTTTCTTTAATAAGCACGACCGTAGCCGCGTGCAAACACCTGCGACTGAGGCGCAGAAATACAGAAGTGAGAAACAGTGAAAACTGCATTCCTAGGGGCTGCTCTGTGTACCGATGACAGCTCTTGTCGCTGTGGCAGCGGAAATCTTTTGGGACCTGATATTTATTTTCTAAACTTAGTTACCTTCATTCTTATACCACAAAGAGAACACATCCTTTATTTGTTTTTTTGTTTTTGTTTTAATCAGATCCGACTCAAATAATACTCGCTCAGCTTTGAATCGCAAGGGTATCAGATCCTCACTCATTTATCTGCATCATCTTTTAAATCAGGTTGTGAACCATGCTGCCCTAAATGCACGTTGTCAGATCATGTTAGGAGGGACAGGTTTACATCAGTGGAATCCGTGGCTGGACGGCTAACCGGCAAAAAGTGCATTTACGCGCTAAAAATAGCCCCGAAACAATTCATCCACAAGTCCACTGGCAGAAAATTTAGTCAAGTCGATTTTCTTTATGCAGCCTGACATTACAAATCAAAAATCCTCGGGCGAACGACACGCTCTATCCTTAGACCGTCGATCCGGATCCTGCGGTTCGGTGCAGCGAGGAAGGCGGTAACGCCGCCACACAGCAGCTTCTTTAAGCCGCTAACGTCCAGCAATGCACAGGTAATTCATGCCTCAGCCAAAGCAAACACACACAGATATAAAGACCTCAGGACACGGCCAAGTCTGACGATTAACAGCATTCGCAGTCAATCATTAGCCGAACAACTGTCTCCGTGGCTGATAAGTACACACAGAGACAGACACACACACACACACACACACACACACACACACACACTGGCATCACAAAGAGCCCCTGTTGGTCTGCCTGTGGGTATTGGAGTGTTTGGCCTCAGTATAAGTTGGCTGCCAGCTGGAGCGTCGGACACTGAAGGCCTGCACCAGTGGACGGAGCCAGGAGGAGAGGCCTCTGCTTGTTTTGGAAGCTTTGGCTTCACTTCAAAACACACACCAGCACACACCAACACACACCAACACACACACACACAAACACACAGACACACAGACACATACACTCTCTCTCTCCCCTAGGCCACACACACACTAAGACGCATGACAAAAAAAAAAAAAAAAAAAGTCCACCGTGTACACAAAAATGGAAACGCACTCTTCTCCAAGTTCACACACCAGCATGCACACATCCACCGTCACACACACACAGTTATTGTCTCTTCTTAATTTTCTTTGATGGCCCTCCATCCTCCTGCCAGCACTCGGTGCCCCGGGGAAATCAGTCAGACAATAGTCGCGATCCAAAGAGAAGCAGACTGCAGCAGGGCCGGGAGGCCCTGTGCTGCTGCCAGGACGCGGCAACACTTGTATAATTAAGATTTGAGTTCGGGTTGTGAGGGCCAGCAGTGGGGTGAGTGCCGCTAACGCGTAGTGCGCCTCGCAGGTCAGACACAACACGGAGAGAACGCACCTTGAAACCGAAACTCGGGTGATGTTTGAGGGGCTGCTGCTGCCTAGGTTCGGAGCCCTTTTACATTTAAGTTTTAGGTGTAAATTCAATTGAAGGGTGGCCGTCGTAAAGGAGGACACGTGGCAAATTATACGTCAGGTTCGGAGCAGCGGCACAGCAGATATGACAGAAAGTTCTCCTGCCGTGATCATCAACCGTACGACACAGAACTGGAAGCACGGCCGGGATACTTATTCTTCTTTTCTTTTTTTTTATACTTCGAGCTAGGCGTGTACCAGAATGAGCAGTGAGGAGGAAGATATGGAAAATGGTACACGGAGCGCTTCTGCGTGTCAGCAAGTCTCTCCCAGAGGCAGCAGGCAAGAGAAGCCAAGATTCCTGCATCTGATCACACTGACAAGATAGAAAGTTGAACCAGCAGACAGAAACTTAGTCAGTCACTTTTCCAGATATCTAAAATTTCTGTGGCAAAAATCAATCTGAAGAAACAGAGACAGTGGTTGGAACCCACCATCCATGCGCAATTTCTGAATTTGTCAGGCGACGTACGAAAAAAGGTTTATTTTCCCTTGGTTGTTTATCAGGGAACAAAAGCTCAACTATCACACCCAGAACAAATGTGGACTGTTCTTGGACACTGACGACACTGTGGGTGACTCTCCAAGAATAAAGACAGGGATTAATGTTCATGTAACAGAATGGGTGAGGTTTAACAGGTTTGATTCTTACCGGGGTAAGCATAAACCTAAAGTCACTGGAGCTGAAGCAATTCGATCGACAGGAAAATAAAACAAACTGATTCACGTAGGACTCGAGTTTCTTATCTTCTACGATTCTGAATCGATTTGCTGATGACAAACATTGATTTTTTGTATTAACACGACTTAACAACACTGTGTTGGTGGAACAGTGCGGCACCTGGACGGCGTACAGTGGCACGTGCCAGAGTTATTTCAGTTCATCTTCAAAAACAAATGCAGAGTTTGGCTGAACTCTGGATGACACCACTAAATAATTAGATGTGCAAGATACTGGGGGACTCTGCGCCCTTTTTACCTACAGGCTAATGTTAACAGGCCGGAAAGTCCAACCAGCTCTGGTGGGGCAAAGAAAATAACTCGGCCCAGAGTATTTTTTATTTTAAAGGCCCTGCTGGAGACACACATTCCCCACTTCACAAACTTGTCTTTTTTTACAAAGAAACGACACAAAAAACATTTCAACAGTGACGTACCACTTTCAATTCATGACTCTCAACCGGACAGAAGACTGTAACATGGTTCCAAATTAATGCAGTTAACTTAAAAATAGCTTTAATAAAAAAAAGCTGCGTGCTCACAAACAACTCTCTCTGCCTTTTCTGTTAGTCGAACGCTGAAGCTCATCGAGAGCAGTTAGTTTAAATATCCGGTGTGTTTCATTTGCAGCTTCAGTGGGTAACGGAGGGGAGGGACAGTGCCCCTCAGACTTTTCTTTACTTAGTCACCTTAAACACACAATTTGTAAATTTCTGCCGGTTAGAATTCCTTCAGCGTTAATCGTTCGGGAAGTTTTTAGCGGGAGCCGGACTATCCCCAGGGATCTCCTCTCCTCTCCGAAACAAACGGATCAGGTGAAAACACCGAATAAAGCAGTTTCACGCCAAAAATCGGTGTTTCTCCGATGCCGTTGGGTGGACACGGGGCGTCTCGGAGGGGCTGCGAGCGGAGGGGCTGCGAGCGGAGCTCCCGCCAACGTTTGCTCAGCCTGTTTCACTGATGAGTTAAGATCCAGACGTCCGGTGACTAAAATCCTTCACCCAGTTAAAATGTATAGCTAAAAACGACCAAGAACTAAAAAGTGCATCGTAAAACACGTGGCTTAAAACGGACTAAAAAGTCAGTTTTTGCCACTTCTGGCAGTCGACCACAACACCGACGCACGCGCAACGAGGATACCAAATGAAACGGACCGTTACCTTGGCCAAAGTTACAGATTTCTCCAGGTTTGAAATATGCTGGAAACATTCGCAGTACACGACTCAGAAAAATATATAGCAGAGGCAAGTTACGTATTATACCTCAAAGAGAGGCGTCTTTGTGATCAGTGAATTTATGTCTGAAAGGGCTAGAGGTCACTTTTCAAAAAAAAAAAAAAAATTTTTCAAGTGTTTCCATGGTAATGTTACTGCTACCCATCCCTTTCATACCAAGGCTAAAGCACTTCGACGTGAGCAGAGATTGCTGCGTTAAACTTCGGTCAGGAGCAGATTCATATCTAACCAGGCTGGATAACTTTTTGCCAGGTCCTTCAGTTTGTGCCTGCCAGATGCACCCAAATGGGTTTGTAATGTTACTTGATAAAATCTCAAACAAACATTTCATGACTCAAGCCTCTTCTTTATCATCAGCGCAACCTGTGCATTCATGTTAAAAGCGCAAGATCACAGCAGTGACGCATGCCGCCTCTGTTTTTCGGCTGTCTGGCTGGGCACCTATCTATGAAGGCCAGAAATAATCCTGTATCTGATCGGAAGACTCACTAGCATTATGCGGAGCTCCTGTTTACTTACTTTAAGGGTCTCACATGTTTTCCAAAAAAATCCAATACAACCAGAGATTAGACAGTCCAAAAAAAACAAAACACAAACAAAAAAAAACCTCTTTAAAGCCGTTTCAGAGCGCTTATCTCTGTGTTTAAACATGTTGCTGTGCTGCTTTTCGTGACACGCGGAGATAAAACAATACAACTGTCTGGTCCGGTGGTGGTTTTTATCTCTAGCATCAGTTGTAGTCAAGTGAAACTCCGAAAAAGGGATGAGCCAAAATTGATCCTGGAGGGGGGGGACTGGGTAGATTACAGCAGTAATGCTATCTGGGTTAGTGGTTTCTTTCTGTTAATAGCTCCACGGGTATAAGGCAGCGCTCGTGCTAAAAGGGTTAGGGTTTCCCCATCGGAGCCACTAGTACAAAACCTCATACACTCATGACGCCGTAAGGAGCTTTGGATAAACGTTTTCACTAAATGGCATATGCTATTAGCATGGCCAAATGGGCTTGTTATCCAGCTCCTTGGAGTTATCAAACACGGGCGCTTATGGTGGAGCGTGCGGCGGTCCTACTGTGCAGAAACACACAAACGGGGCCTTACATAAGGAGAAGATATCAAAGAGTAAACAGTCTTCACACCCAGAGGCTCAGGACACACTGGCCATCCTGATGGCAGAGAGACAAAAGAGATAAGCTTCAAATGAGGAACAGAGGCTCTGAAGAAATCTGTTGAATCATGCTGTGCACGCTCTCTCCTTCTTTCCCCCTCTGCTAAAAAATATATAGAGTCCTGATAATTACATCGTCTCACGTCATCTTAATTAGGTAGACTTCAGTTAGTTTAGTCTTTGTTTATGACCACATGCCCTTTTCAGTTAGGTTTCTGTTGATTGTACAACCTCCACGTTTTTTTAGCCGTCAGTCTTTTTTAGTCTAATCAATATTTTCACAAGAACAATGGGTCACGTGACCGTATGTTATTTTGAAGGAGGCGCTCACGGTGACCAAAACCCACACAGAATTATCACCTTTTAGCATCTTTTAGCTCATTGCTTTGGTTCAACAGCCGGCAACGCTTTGGCTCGATTCACTCTCATTGCATTGTTTCCAGCTGCAGGAAGCCGTTTCCAACAAAAAAAAAAAAAAGAAAAAAGAAAAAGAAAAGCTGTAAACTACCTGCCCGGCACTTAACTGCAGACACACAGACAAGAGACAAGCTGCTAATTAAAAGTGGAGCATTTAGCAGTTAAAGAACCAGTCACAGACCCGGTGGAGACCAAAACAAACAACCAGAGTGAATACTGGACTGACACTGATCAGGTGGCCAACAAGACAAGGTCAAAACCTAGTACGTGGCTGCACCGCCCTTCATCTGTGTGCTTCTCTCCTACTCACTGCGCTCACATGAACAGTATTTTAATACAGAAGGATCCCAAATGAGGCTGTTGTCATTTAAGTTTTTCTGTTTCTGTTGTCGGACAACGTAACAAGTATTAAACGGTGACTGAAGCGCGGCCCATTGGGACCACATGTTAGCCATCAGTCACTTCCAAGCCATTTCCAAGCTGCTGCTCTGCTCTGCAAAAATCCTGATTTTATATCCTCGAACAGAATCGCCAGACACGCAAGTTGAAGACAACGGCCGCGCTGTGGTTTCGGCTGTATTTACTGGCAAAATGATCACTCAGAGAGAAAACGAGCTCATTCAGCTGTCGGCTGCAGTGTGGTCCACTGAATGAGACGAACAGAGGAGGTGTGCGGCTGCGGAGGGAAAGCCCGACATTGTGCTCGCGGGGCAACACTGGCGACTCTCCTCTACGGAAAGAGGCTAAGGTTTGTCCAGAAAGTCGCCAGATTTGTTGCTAGGTGCTTTTGAAGAAAAGTCGCTAAAGGGGATTTGAAAAGTCGGTAAATCTAGCGACAAAAGGCGCTGAGTTGGCGCCACTGCCTTCAAACACCCCCCTGATGACGTAACAGAAACTGTTTGCCAATTCACTTCGAAAGAGCAAGTTTCAAAAATGTCGACGTGTTGACCATTAGACTTCACAGCTCTGTTAAGCTCATGGTTACAGGAGGGACCTTGGTCGACCGCACCTATTAGCTGCCGCAATCCCCAACTGCTGATAACACTGATAAAGCCTCCTGAACTTAACCGCCTTTTGCTCCAGTGGTTACAGACTGACCCAGTTCTAGCCCCTGATACATGCTGCTTTTACTTTCTATTTATGACAAGGACAAAACATCACGTCCATAAACTCCTCTCTGAAATCTGGAAGATTAATGTTGTCTAGCTTGCCTGAGAGCTTCACTATTAGACCTTGTAAAATCATCATTACTCAGTAGTTAATTTGGCATCCATGCAATCCACTAAACAGACAACCGATACCAATAAACAGTCAACTTTAATTAAGTCATTAAATACAAGTAATGAGCACTGCTGACTGCAGCTCCCGGGGTAAAGAAAACCAAGGGGATATCGAGCAAAGAAGCTGTAAAAGCTGAAATTACTGTATGAAAGAAACTGTGCACTGGAACAGGACTAAAAATTTCTGTAGCTGTCAAATTATTGAATAAATCTCTGAAGACACCCAAGTTTTTCTACAAAAAACAATATGATAACAGGCTCTGCGCACTCCTGAGAATACTTATCACAGATATTTAGGCAGTCAGATAACCATTATCATCGTGATGCAGTACAGAAAAAAATACAATGAATTTCCTGTGTTGCAATCCAGTATTTATCTCGTCTCTGCAGATAGATGAAAGCAATGACTGAAAAGCACCTTGAATAAACAAATGAACCCGAGTTAACTACATCATTGACCTCCACACAGCCGTTGAGTGATGTGATGAGTGGATTAAATAAAAGGCTAACAGAGGACTAAATGGGCCTGTTGTTTTCTCAAATATCAAATGCCAAATATTTCCGTTCTACTTTCAACTCGCAGCAGTGGAGCAGGCTTTGGTGCAACAGTGTAATCTTGGCTACGTGTTGTCAAGATGCAAAGCGGCTCTTCTCCCATCCCAGATAATCATCCCCGGGACCACCAGCAGCCGGCCAAATGGGGCTTTATTTTGGCCGCAGCTGGTGTATTAATCACGTGTTGCTCACCAGTCCCATTGGAGGGTAACTAACTGGCCCCTCTTCTGGTGCAAAAAAGGCACTTGTTTAGCGAAATATCTTGGCAGATGAAAACATGGCTCCGCCAGTCAAAGGGTGAACAAATATTTCCAGCCCTGACAGCTGCATGGAAGTAGTTCAGTTGCATTTCAGATAATGTGCTTGTATAAGCTTTGCTATGAAGGAAAATGTAAATAATACGTCCAACTGTTTTGCAGATTTGCACATGTACAGAGAAATTCAGTTTATATATGTCATCTGTGAAAACGTGTTTGATTTTATAACGCCGCCAAACACAAGATGCACTGCGGGGTCTTCCGCAGTCGACTGGTCAGTGGAGGTGCTCCGCTCTGGCTTATTACTGTCCTTGTTGCTACAAGACACAGACAAACTGCCTAGACCTGCAAAAAATTAGTTGATCGATCAATGTCTCAAGGAAAAAACTGCAAAACATTTACTGTTTTTCTTTGTTTTATATCCTTGTAAACTGAATATCTTTGTTTTTTGGACTGCTGATCAGACAAAACAAGAATCATGAAGAGGTCACCTTGGACTCGGGGAATCCGTAATTAACATTTGTCATTATTTGCTGATGTTTTGAAGTGACACTGGTAATTATCCTTGGCTTAATGCAGACTTTTCTGAGTATCGTGCGACCGGCAACTGGTACTTATCACACTAACTTCAGTCTGCTGTCTGACTGACCGTACAGCCAGTCACAAATCCTCAACGTGAATATGACCGATGGAGCCGTTGGTCTCAACTTTTCCCCAACTTGTAAAAAACTCAAGGGAGTTTTTCTTTTTTTCACCACATTGTGACTGGCTGATCCGATAAAGTTGTGTGAAGCAACGTGAATGTTATTGATCGATAAATCATCTGCTGATCTGAATGTGAGAAATCCTGACATATCTCATCTCTTTATCACTGTAGTTACTAGATGACGGCCGCTGCACTCATTAAAAATACGGACTCCGCTGACTGATGTGGCTGCTCTTCTCATTTTTCTCTGGGCTTAATCTGTTTCATAAAAGTGCAATAATTCCCACTGTAACATGCGGTAGGAAAAATCGTGCGCTTGTACTCGGAGCAGCTTGAGACGAGTCAAGACAAGAAGGATCAGTGCCCAGTCAGTGTTTCAAGAAACCGAGGGCAGGTGAGGGGGCGGGCGGCGCACCAGTCACAGATGTCTTCAACTAGAATAATCTTATAGTCGGTGCACAAGACACCTTGTCTGAGATCAGTTGTGCAGTTTTTGTGCACCCCCTGGTCTGGGACTGGGCACTGGCCCGCTGGTCCCGTTAATTCCAAGATCATTTAAAGCAAGGCATTGAACGCGCTCCAGCTTCAGGGTCACCGCTGCGTAGCTGGCCCTGATCTCTGAGCCAGGATGAGGGAGTCGGCCAATTACACCCCAGGACCAGCACAGCATCACATCAAATAAAGATTGTGTTTATGATAATGGCTGCAAAGATGTCGATGCGCCATGAAGGCGCAGACGGTTTTAGCAGGGTGCCTCCAAACCGCCGGTTGCTGGGTGATTTTTTACAGCCTCACTTAAATTAACTGTCTGCAACAAGTTTGATCTTTACAGGGTGTCCTCTTTCTGTGACAGTGTCCCGAGGCCCGGAGGTCTTCCTTCCTGCCATGCTCAAAACAATCTGCATAAAAGCATGATTAGGACTGAAACGAGCATTTGTCTGCTGGACAAGATCAAGGGATTAGCTTTTTTTTTTTTTCCCCGGAGAGAATAGAGTCCAGATGCAGTTTCAACAAAAAACAACAAAAAGGCCATAATTTTATGAGTTAATGCTGAATATTATTATGAAATGTCACAGGTTAAGCTATTATACTTCAGTGCCAAAAGTTGTTTTTTTTATGGCTGCTGATTTTGAAATGATGCAACAGCCTAAGTAGTTTTAGTTTAAATTTGCTGCTAGATGTTGGAGCTATGGCTGAATCGTAACAGGCTCAAAAGTAGTCCAAATTATACCACAGTTTTTATATAAATTTACAGTATATTAATGAATGGGCACAATGTAAATGATGCATTATAACATTTATTTTACTGTGAAAATTAAAACTGTGATACTGATTTTTTTTTACCCAATTTACCCACATGTTCGGCTCTGGGTATACAATGACTTAATTTAGGTGCTGAAAGGTCTAAGTTTTGTGGTTACCTACCAGGTGTCACTTCCTAAAAGGACTTCAGTGTGACAATCCACTCACCCTTACCCTGCCTGTCAAAAGGCCCCTGTCAGAAATGCCTCCTCTCTAATAAATTCAGAGTGCTGACCGTGTCCATAATATGTATGTGTGTGTGTAATATATATATATATATATATATATATATATATATATATATATATATATATATATATATATATATATATACACATATGTATACACATATATATAAATATATAAAAAAATATATATATGCGTACACACACTCAAACACACAAACGTGTATGTGCTGTGTTTTAGACCTTTATTCTCCTACAGAGGAATGGTGACGATGTATTGTCTTTCAACACCCTTCTGCTCCTTATTCTCAGTCACACCCAGTAAAACCACAACACCCTAGTTTTTTGCAACGTTGCAGTTCCAGTGGTGCGACTGGGAGTTTTGTGTTTTCAGATCTACAGCGGCGAGGCCTTCCTGCCTACGTTTTCTGAGCCAGAGGAGGTAGTCTTACAGTCAGAAGCTGCAGATCGACAACCTTTGGCCCTTCAGGTCACAGCCTCGACATACAGTATTTTGTCTTTTTGTAAACACGAAGGCCTCGTTTCCTGTGCTTGCATTGCAACATCAAACTTATAGCAAGGAAAAGGATCTTATGGCAGCCCATGATAAAGATAATGTGAAATTACTATTCAGTAAGAGAAGTAGAAATGGAAAAACGTAAAATATGGCTACAACCAACGGTCATTTTCATTATTGATTAACCTCTTGATTAATTTAAAGATTTATCTTTTATATTAAAAAATGCTAAATGTTGCTGACCAGAAGCACAATACCTCAAGATATTTAATATTTTCTATCATCATACATTTGAGAGGCTTGAATCAGCAAATGAGTATCTTTGCTTTAAAAAAATTACTAACAATTAACTGAATCAAAAGAATTGATTTTCTGTTGATGGACTCATCAACTAATTGATCGTTTCTTTTGACGATTCCCGTTTTGTACAACACAGCGATCCATCTGACTTCCTTTCAAGTCCAACCCAGTGGATCCAAAATACGGCCAATAATGGCTTAACTATTGATCTCAATGAAATTCAGGGGGGATTATACTTCATTAGGGGATTCAAAGAACTGGAATAAATCTGTGTATTACAACTGGAACTGGTGTATTAAAACTGGTTTTTCTTTTTTTTTTAACCGTAAATCGATGCAGCAAATTTCGAGCGTAGCGCGTAAGTGTCAATCTCGAAGATTTTCATTTAAATACATGTCTGAAGTAGGACAATGGTGACTTCGCCTATGGCCCACGGATGAAAGTACTGCAGTGTTTATGTATTTTGCCGTGTTACGGACCGGGAGCCTGCAGCTCTTCATCTAACAGCTCACTGTGGCTGCTTCCCTTCCAGGTAAACAACTCCTTTCAATGCGCCCTGGCTGTTCAAGGACTCGTGCCGTGCGCAGCATAAAATCAGACCGCAATTGCTCACAGAATGATGGAGAAAGGACAATTACTGCCCGACTTCTTTATTAAAATGACAATAGTTTTGTTTTGCTGTTGTTGTCAAATCAACCAGGACTGAAATCTTCCAGGCTGCCACCTTAAGCTTTCAAATGTATTTTCATTACTGAGTAATCTGCGGATTATTTTCTCAAGTAGTTGTTTAATTTACACATTAAAAAAAAAAAAAAGGTCAGAAAGGCCATCAGAATTCCTCAGAGGCCATGGTGACGTCTTCTGATGCCTTGTTTTGTCCAACCAACAACCCACAATCCAAAGATATTCAGTTTTCTATCATATAAAAACAGACAAAAGCAACAAATTATCCCATTTGAGACACTGGGACCAAAGAATGATTGGTATTTTTTGTTTGGAAAAAAAAAAAGAAAAAAAAAAAATCACTCACTTATTAAACTATCATAAAGCGTTGCCGATTAATTTTCCATCGATCAACTAATAGACGTAAGGCTCTATTCATTTCAGCTCTAAATGTGACATCTTCTTGGACCTCTGGGGATGAAGTGTGACATTTCTGTTTTTAAATGGCTTCAGCTTTCACTCCTCACGCTAACTTCGCTTCTTCCATTTTATACAACACAAAGTAAAACACAGAGAGTTTCACGTCCTGCGCGGCAGAGTAGTTTTCCCGAGAGAAAAATGCACCAGGTGTTCTAACTAAGAAATGTAAATGCTTTCATTAATTTACTAATACTATAACATTGACGATTATGTATCCAGAAACAGAAACCACATACTGTTGACAGAAACCACATACAGCTAAGAGAAAAACCCTCGGGGGTGGGGACTGTGTGTGTTGTGTGTGTGTGTGTGTGTGTGTGTGTGTGTGTGTGTGTGTGTGTGTGGCTGTGGGGGGGGGGGTGTCTTTAAAATGCTTGTTTTGACCAACCAACACTCCAAAACCCATCAGTTTACTATTATATAAAAAGACAAACAAAAGTAGAAAAGCCTTCATTTGAGAAGCTGGCACCATTTCCACTGCCGAATCTGCTGACAGTTGTTTTCATTAACTGATTATTAATTTAGTCTGCAAAATGCCAGAAGACAGAGAAATGTGCCTGTCAAAAATTCCCAAAACCCAAACTGAGGTCGTCAGATTGCTCATCTTGTCCGGACCACGAGTCCTAAACCAGAACATTTTTAATCTACGATAACAGAAACGGAGAAAATCAGCGAGCGATAATCAAGATTATCATACATTATAATCAAAACCGATGTCAGCTCATTTTCTGATTGATCAACCAATCTCTCAATCAACTTATCATTTCAACGCTAAGCCCCTCCACTGAATTGCTTTCCTAAATCCTCATCTGGTGTTCAGTGTTAGAGGATGTATATTTTGGTTGGTAGGCTGCACTTATTATTACAGGAAGGAATTGAGAATTACAGATTAATTTTTAGACTAAACAAATGGTAAAAAAAAAAAAAAAGTTCCTGTTTCCATTTCACAGAGTAAAAATAAAATATTCAAATGCACCATTCAGTCTGCGTTGGAGGAGATGAGGATGCAATGAGCCATTACACGGGTTTGTTGGTTAACAGGCTCGCAGCAGCACGGTCGTGTCGTGCTTCTCCAGCTTTAACCACAAACTGTGAGCTCCAGGCCTCAGCCAGAGACGGGGTGAGTCGCACACAGACCCAGGGAGGACAGTTGTCACACATTTACAGTTAAATCTGGGAAGGGTAAGGCGAGCTGGTAATCAATTCCTCATTTGGCCCACCAACGTTCATTTACAAAGGCCGGTCGGGGGCTTGTTAAACCCACAGAGACGGTCTGTTTTACAGACTTTCAGGAGACGTTAGTGCAAGCGCAGACCTTCGCTGACCCTTGGCCACGTTTTATCAAACGGCTGACAAACCAATAAATAAAAGCTGACCCGTTATGTTTTCTGGTTCCTTCAAGAGAGGCTTTGTCCAGAAGAGGCAACGGGACCACAGTATATCACAAGATCATAGTGGAGGTGTGCTGATGAAATACCTTTTCCAAAACAAATCTTCTCAAACTGAAATTCAGTTTTAGGCAGCGTCTGCCTCTCTGTCCAAACACCGATCATTTGTTAAGTGCTCTGTGAATCATTTAACAGAAAGCTGAGTGGGCAGCGGTTTCCTACAGCGTTAGAAATGATCAAAAAGCAGAATAATTAACAAGCGAGTCTCACAACTAACTCTGGTCCAAGACGGCAGAGCAAAATAAGAACGCAAAGCAAAGAAAGATCAGTTTCAAGTTTTGTTCTTTATGTCCTAAACAACTTGTGTGACCTCTGAGAGTTTAGCGACGAAACTAATAAAACTGAAAAATCACTTGTAAAGCTGAAAAAAGTTTAACGACTAATAAAAATCTCGTCCAGTGTGATGATTTGCCGCTTTTCTCCGTTTTAAACCATTGTAAATTCAATATATTTTGGCTTTGGACTGTGGGTTAAATAAAGACATTTAAAAGACCTCACCATGGCCTGTGGGAAACTGTGAGGAGCATTTTTCATCATTCGTGGACATTTTATAGATAAAACAACTGATCAATTAATCAAGAAAAATATTTGTCAGATTAATAGATAATTCAAATCCTTATTACTGGAAGATTGAAACTGGAGTAACTGCCTTTTTTCTTAAGGCAAAAAGATAAGTTGAGACATTAAATGGCCACAATAATGTCCCCAGCCTAAAAAAAGTGATACAGTTCAGTTTTGGCGATTTCCTGCTTTACAGGTTTGGCAGATAAATCACAAAGTTTCCAGCACTGAAAGCTTCTACTGGTGGGGGAAAACCTGTGGGTAAAATAACGGTTGAATATAAAAAGAACTGGTTGGAGAAATACGACAGAAACCCAGTGTTGTAAAGGAGCGTAATACATTCTGCAACATCCCAGTTGAATCTGGCTAAAGAAACGTATCCTGCCTTTAGCTCTGCCAACAACTAAACTAAACCAACTAAAGCGCTTGAACCTAACCTGAACAAACAGCTGGAGAAAAAAAAAAGAAAAATGCTCTTTACATTTTCTCAAACCCAAGTTGACATATTCAGACGTCTTGTTGGGTCCGATCATGAGTCCACAACCTAAAGAGACATGGTTTAATATCATAGAAAAACCAGCTAGTAATCACATTCGAGAAGCTGAAGCATTTGTTTTTGTTTTGTTTTTTTTGCTTAAAAATCTATTTCAAAAATTAATCTATTATCAGAATAATTTTCTGTCGATCAGCTTATCGATTAATCCACCGCTTGTTGCAGCTCCGCGTGCGACAAAAGTGATCTGCTGCCAGTCAAATCCAGAACGGAAAGCCGACGTTTGTAACCTGTACTGTTGAGAAAACGGAGTCACAAATTTAGCAACTTGTACCGTTGAGAAAAAACAGGGTCACAAACTTAGAAAAACCAGCGAGCGGCAACTGAACACCTCCGACGTTGCCGGCAGGAGGAAGGTTACGTCACCTGAAAGCCCAAAAGAGCCCCCCCCCACCCCAAGAGCAGCTTTCAGCATCCGTGCACATAATGTACACGGTCTTCCTGTCTTCATTGAATTGCCTGAACTAACAAGTGAGTCTGGAAGCTGCACGGCTCGTTTATTAGCCTGCCGATGCACCGCATAACAAAACAAGCTGAAAATATATCATATCCCTGAGAATGACTCTAAAAAAAATGAGGTTAAATACCGACAAATGCGTGCGATCGCGTCATCTGGGATTAATGCAAACCTTGTTCACCCTGTCTGAGCAAACCGTAAAGAATAAACCAGACACGACATCCATCATAAGACAAAAGAGAAAGTCAGCCACTGGATTTGAAACACGGGCTCCGCTGCCTCTCGTTTTCCGGTGTTTTCTCCACCTGAATCTAGCCCAGCCGCTGTGTCAGTGGGTGCTTTAAAACCTCGACACAATGGCGAGTCCAGCCATTTAAAATTCACACAACCTGTTGACAACCAGTTAACCAAGATGTTGACACAAAACAGATACGATCGGCAAACAGCACGAGCGAGGCCCTGAATCTTATCAGGAGAGTCTGAGCAGCCAGTGTAGCCCCACCTGACAGAAGGATATTCATCTGCACTGATTTCCTGTGTAATCATTTGTCCTCTGGTCTTAATGCTGCTTCGGTGAACTGCACAGTATCCACCATGCTCGGGCTACGGGGGAGAATTTTTCTCCCCGCTGCCGAAAAGTCTAATTTAAACATTCGTGGCACCAATTTTCTTCAGTGAAGGATTTTTGTGCCCCTTGGTCTAAATACTAGCTCAGGAAAATAAATAAATCTTGGTATCCCATCCTCTAGACTATGTCTCTGAGAATTTCATTACGTTCGGTTTCACCTCAGCGTTTGCTTTTCCTGTGGTCTTCATACTGCTTCGATTAGTGTTCCTTGCCCATTAAGTCTGCTTCGGAGAATGTACTGCTGCGTGCTTCAGTCAAGAGTTTAATTGGTCACTGATTTAAATACTACTTAAGGAGAATTTCAGGAGAAAAGAAAGATTTTGGGCCCCATTCTCCGAGTTCTGCTTTGCCACACGACAAGAAGTCTAAAAAAAAGAAAAAGTTTTACACCTGGCTTAGGGGGAAATTTTGGTGTATCGATGACAGCAAAATGCAACAAAGTGCAATGGAAACAGATTCAGCGAATAAACCACGATGTACGTGAAACCAGTGACTTAAAGGTCTGATAAAAAAAGACAAAAATATCCGATCTGTGTGGAGCAGTGTTGAGACTCTAACCTTCCTCTGATTAACGCATGAAACAAACATAAACGTCATATCTCCATTACGTTTTCTACATCGTTTTTTCACCGCTCCGAGGTTTGACCGGAGGCTCCTTTAATTACGTCATCTTGTTGTGGCCTCTTCTTCTGCCGTGGTTTAACGGCACCCGCCTGGAAAACAAGCGCCCCCAGCTTTTTATCTCGACAACTCAACTCTTGTTATTTGCGAAACGGCAGTGAAAGGGGACGTGCGTTAGTTTGCATTTTCTTTTGCAGGTTTAAAAGTTATTAAAAGTTATGCTACATTTGGATGGAAACCCACCGTGTGACATTTATTCTCCCTGGCATTTTGCTCTCAGGATTGTGCGTCATTTCCATAAAACTGTTAAACAGTTATTAGAGGGGCGGTTAGTTGGCCGTCCCAACTGGCAAGCCCACTGCGTACTGGCAGCTCGGTAGACATTTTGGACTCTCCAGTTCTCCGTTCCCTCAAAGATCAGCACGATCAAAGCAGCTCGCTACTGGTCAACGGCGCAAAAATCTGCACTCCGCTTCGGAGCAAATAGGAAACTGAACTTGATCGGAAAAATCTGCGGGGACCTACTTCGCCCCCCGCAAGACGAATCTGCAATTCGACTGAAATGAACTGATTTGCCACAACATGTCACCATTTTAAATGGTGGTGTGACCGGGGGGGGGTCGGGCTGGTGTTTAGACATACAATAGTGCTGCATGAAAAAACAGGCAGCCCCTCATTCATTTCAATGAGACCACTGTGTTGACGCAGTAGTAGTCACAAAGCTGAGGGCTCCGGGCAAAACAACAAACAAAGAGTAAAAATGATGGAGAATAAAATGATTGTTGCTGTGGCGACAGATTTGTTAAATCCTGTCTCCTATTCTCATGAATCCATGGCTGATCGGCCTTTTGAACCCAGAGAGATTTAATTCAAACTGGACTTCCTCAGAGGTGTCCGTCAACACCTCACTGGTGCCTGAGCGATGCAGCAAGTGTCGATAACCAACGGTTCTCACCCGTCAGTGAGTTCTATCTGAATCGGACGTGACAGAAATCATACTGTCCTGTCCTGTCCCATGTCATTTTGGCTTCACAACGTTGCTGAATACTATGCAACTATGGTCTGACTTACTTGTTTACACAGTTTCTCTGTTTTGTTTTGTGGTTTTTTTTGTTTTTTGTTTTTTTGCAGAATTCACTTTTCAGCTCTTATCAAATGTTCAAAGAAACCTGTGCCGAGGGGGAGAAAGTGAGGCCGGTGCCGAGCATGTGAACAGCTTCTCCGAGCTGCAGCTTGATTTGTAGGCGAGGGACTGTCCGCACTTACTCAGCAGCTCATTTAGGAAGTTGCCCGAGATAATTTCCCGTCCGAGAAAAAGACAAATGCATCTTCTGGCGTTTAAGTTACAATCGAATTTTTTCCCATTGTGAAAATATATCCTGCACGCTTGTCCTGTAGGGCTGGCAGTTTTTCCCTGCTGCCCCGTGGGACCATTAACATTGTTTAAACGGAGCGAGGCTGCATGTATTGGGTTAATGGGTCAAAATAAATGTGCCTTTGATCATTTGCGGTCATTATGCACTAAAAAAATCTTGCTATAGCATTTAAATAAAAGGTCGTTAGATGTTATTCGGTTTCAGGTCAGGGGTCAGCCGGCCAGAAAAGCTGCGGTAATTTGGGGTTCGCCCTGCGAAGCGAGCAGAAACCTGACATGAAAGCCGATGAGTGGAGAGTATGTGCGGTGTTATGCAACGGTCATATCATATGGGACCTCTAAGTGCAGGCCAAGCAACTTTCAGCTGCCCTGGAAGCACCATTCGGGCCAGCAGGGCTCTTTCAGTGGAGCCGAGCAACAAGAGGCTCAGTTTACCGCTGTAGTAGGCGGCATCTTTACGTTTTACTGTTTTACCGGCTTAAAATAGAAAGTGCAGCTGTGGCAGAGAGGAGCATCCCCTCACTTTTGATTTGAGGCTCCATAAATTTAGACTCTGGTGTCAAGCTGATACACTTTTCCAAAGGAAGCAAAAAAAAAAACAAAAAAAAAAAAACAAAATCAAAAATGTTAAAAAGAGTTGAGTGAAAGCCCCATCCAGGAACAGCCAGACTCGCCAGCGTCCCATCTCTTCCCTCTCCAATGGCATGAAAGCGTCAGAGAGCAGCTCGGCTGTTAAAACACGAGCCCGCTGGGCACAGTTCAGTGGCGGCGTGTTACAGGATTTGAGGCTATACAAGCTCACAAAAGCGAGAAAAAACACTTGCACGGTGTGTGTACTTTTTCTAAGTCACAAATTAATTCATTAGAAGGCCGCATGTGCGTCAAGGACTTTCGACCGCCACCCTGTTAGACAGATTGTGGAGGTTCAAATTTCCAGGTAACATTATTCCTTTTTTTTTCCGCTTGTTTCGAGAAACTTTAAAGATTCACTCCGACAACGATTTAAGACAAAAAAAATTAAAGAAAAAATACTCTACGGTTGTACGGTTGTCCCACAAACAACTTCAATTACGTTAAAGTACAATAATGACATTCAAAATGCAAAAATATATTAAGTTGCATTCAATTAGATTACATCTACCCCTTGTACCTCGTTGAAGAATCTTGTTGAATTAGCAAATATTTGTCTCCTGTCTCACTGTACGTGCGCTGGAGATTTCACACATCACATCACGCTTGTGGACGCGCCTGCACGTCGGACCGAGAGTGTCGTTCAAAAGTAGCTGCAATGTCAGGGAAATCACGCAGGCAGGTTTCACGTGGTAGACTGGGATTTAAATGTGAGCTCAGAGAAAACTTTAGCCCATTCAGCAGACGAATGTGGAAAACAGCCCTTTTGTGTTCAAGCTTTGCACGTACATCATTCTGCAAGTGAAGTAACAACAAGCAAAGCAAATTTTTTTTTTTTTTGACTGGGACGGGGCTTAAAAGGAGCCAAAAGTGACTTAATAAGACAGAGATGTTTGCAGTGTAGCTCTTAAGATGTGGTTGAGGCGATTCTTCTAAAAAGAAAAGAAAAAAAAAAGGGAAGACAGCTAGAGAAACCTGCACTTTTCAGCCAAATGTGGCCCATTCTTTCCTAGACACCTACATCTTTTCGACCTGTAAATCACCCGCACCGGGCTCCCTGGAGCTGCAGAGTCCCAGGTGGCGGGAGGGGAGTCGAGGAAACCCCTGGACCTGAAGCCTGGTTTCGTCCCGCTCTGCCCATCGCACACAAACGTGTTACTGGTTGTGTAAAGATATTTAAGCTGCACCCCCCACCCCACCACCCCTCCAAATAACTGCACAGACTTGTTGGCTGCTCTCTGCATGCATGCCCCCCCCCCACACACACACACACACACCACCACCACCAACCGTACAATGTCACACAGGGCTCACTGCAGCAGCAGTCTAGCGAGGGAGGACATCCACCCAGAAGGAGAAGGGAAGAAGAAAACAACAAAAAAAATTGCACCAACTTTGTGTCTTGATTTAACCTAAACCTCATGGAGATCCTACACGCGCGCGCGCAGGCACACACACACACACACACACTCTCTCTCTCTCTCTCTCTCTCTCACACACACTAATGCTGAACTTTGCACGGCAGGAGGAAGAGGTTAGCCTAATGGTGGACCGTGAGCTCCCGCCCCCCCCCCCAAGAACATTCCAGCTCAATGGGAAAGAAGAACTGGTCTTGGCTCCAGAGGAACAACAGCAGTTAAACATGACGAGACAGGCAGAGAGGCGGGTTCCCGAGCCTCCTCTCCGGTACGGATAGCCGTGTGCATCCCGGCTAGCTTCACACCAGCCTTCACAATGCACTTTCCTGCTTTTTAAAAAAAAAAAAAAAAAAAAAAAACCATCCCCGGTGTGCAACTGCAGGGCCCGGCGCCGCCATACACCACCTCATAGACACATAAAACAACACGTATAGCATGCCCCGTAGCAGCAAGCGGAAAGAGACACGCGAAAAATAAAGGAGGAGGGGGCGCAAAACCGGGACCGTAAACCGGCCGCGGACCCGCCGAGGACGGAGACATGCGGGGAACGAGTCCACCGAGGCGAACTAACCTGTTCGGGAGCAGCACGGTCCGCTGGATATTGGGTTGAATCCGAGTTAAATCCACTATCAGTAAAACAAAGAGGCGAAAATGACCGAGCGGCCGCGGAACAGGCCGAAACAGCGCTCCTGGAGCAGCGCGGCGCATGCGCAGAGGACGGCCGGAGGTGGAGGAGGTGGGAGGGGAAGAGCGAGGTGGATTTTGGGGGGGGGGGTGAATGAGTGCTACTAATTTTTAAAATTGATCCCACACAGTGTGTCATTCATTATTAACTGGGAGGAAATAAAAGAGCTGCATTGATTTCAGTGCGTGTGGGACACAAAGTCGTGTCGTGAACATTCCTAATCTTCATAAAGCACTGATGATTGTATTGTTATGGAGGCTGTTGCTGGCCCACCTGGCTGCCAACTTACACCCATGTCCTCTGCCTGTTGTCCGATGGTCGGCCCCGCGTGGCCTGGACGCGCGTGGCGTATTTACCGGTGCTTTTTCTGAAAACGTGGCGCGTTCCTCTTCATTTTTCAACCCTGTGCTGCACGGCGTCACCGCTTTTAATAGCCTCCAACAGCATGTTTTGGCATTTCATCCCGATCGACACGATAATTACCATATTTTACTCACCTCTTACGTCTTATCGCTGCTCTGCATGTGTCAAAATGGTTGTAATCGGTTTTGCTTGGCTGCGTTTTGTTGCTTTGCGTTGGCTCTGCGTGTCTGTATATACTGATATAGTGGATACTGTTGCTCTGCATGGCTTGTGCACTGTCTTGAGAATGTTTTTTTTTTTTTCTATTGCTGTCTTTATGGCCTTTGGCTGTCTTCTGTCTGTAGTTTTCAACCATCATCTCACCGGTTTTCAGAATGTGTGTTGTCCTTGTAAATAAATGAAATTAAACGTAATGAAGGTCAACGTCACGGGCTACAGATAAGACAGAACTGTAGTAAAGTTCTCGGCCCCCTTTGTTTCAAGCGAATCTATACAACACACTGGAGATGCAGGCGGTGAAAGAATTCAAAGTCAGGGGATCACCAAAGTTAATTCACCTCGCGCCGTAGCTGCGAGCTTATTGCCAAGCAGCTTTTCGCGCACGAGGGCTCAGCCTCGTTGTCGCTTCGGTGCGGTCGAAAACAGGTGGAAAAAACAAACAAACATGCAAAGCAAGAGGAAATACGAGTGCCGGAAAAGTCAAGCAGTCTCAGCGTGAATATGAAATTCAACGAGCACAGGTGATGTGTGGCTACTGAGATCGATTTGACAACAAAGATCCAGAATGAACTTTCATTCTCAACTTTTAATCCACCATGGAGTCGTCAAAGTGGAACTTTGAACAATTAGATCAACAGGTCTTCCTATTAAATTAAATGGACCTTGTCTAGAGACTGTTTTGGTAAATAAGATAAGGTAAGATTAAAAAAAACATAGTAAAAAATAGGACTTTATTCATAATGAAGCAATAAACGCTCGGTACGATCTTCTTGGTAAAATAGTTAAAACAAAGATGTACTCAAATGAAATAGAAATAGGAAAAGTATATTTACATGTGGGGTGAAGGGAGGTGCAAATGACAAATCACATGAATGACAGTGCAAGAGTTGCGATTTACTGTTTTTGACATAAACCATACAGCAAGTTGCTCCTATGTTAAAACAACGTCAACCGAACCTGCTGGTGGCGCCGGAGGAAGAGACGGGGGATGATCAGATTTAGTACAGTTCATCACGAGGGACACGCGGATGTCTGGACCCAATTTGATGGCGATTCATGTAACGGTTGTAGAGATCTTTCGGTGCGGAAGCAGACATCAACATCCCCAGAGCCTGAACAAAACCTATGAGACTAAAACGACCTCTGGGACGGATTTAAGGTGGTATTTACCGCAGGGTGGTTGCACCCGCTGACATTAGGTTGTTAGATTGCGCTTGTTATTGGTCCGCCTCCTGTGGGTTACAATTGCGTGTTTCCACCCAAAAGCCAACTAAGCTGCCGACTGCGTGGCCCTGCCACGTTTCCGGTCGTGCCGTCTGTCGACACCTGTGTCCCTGCCACTGGGCCCTGACCTTCATCCCGTACCGTCAACGGTCCGGCAGGGTTGCGAACGCCGCACTGTAGTCTGTCGGTGGAACCGCTTCTGGCCCAGGCTGAAATATCTCGACAGCTTCTGGACGGGCGGAGACGAAACTTGACGCCCGGAAGGGCACGGCGACCCGCCGACTGCCACCCGCACGTCAAAAGCTTGAAATATCTCAACGTTTACCAGATGAACTGGCACAAAACATTAGTGTACAAACTTTCGTACAGGCTCTAGATTCGTCTCAGACTACAGGGTCTCGTTGGTAACTATCCTTCATTTTTTTTTTTTTCACCCTCCCTACTTCGATTCTGTCAGTTGTACCAAATGGTGCGAAACGCTGCCGATGACGCACGCCTATTGATAGGAGTGGGCATCGTCCAGTTATACTGCAACAGCTCCTGGAATTGCGGAAAGGTTCGAGGGTTCATTGAAAGGCCGTGTTTCCTACGCGCGTAAAATCTTAAAGTGAGTCATCACAACTTAACTTTTCCTACGCGTGTACCTTTCATGCTTTAAAAAGCACTTTAAAGCCCCCCAGCGAAGGGAGCCGTGAACGCCGACGGTGCTGTTTTCTTTCTGCGGCTGATGCAAAAGCGGTGGCTCCCGGCAAGTTTATGGCCCGACGTTCTGTAACTGGCCTAAGATTAACCGTGATTGTGTTTAAGCAGGAGCCTCGAGGTTGTTAAGCTTAGGTGTAAAGTTGAAACACAGTTAAGGTTTGGTGAAGACTGAGGTGGTCGGGGTCAGGTAAATGGTTTAGTGTGGTCCTGGTGAGGTGGGAAGAGCGCGGGCGGGACTTTTGGTCGCTGGGCAGTCGGAACCCCGAGCCCCTCTTGTCCCGAAATGCCGCGTGCTGCGAGCTCAGAGTCGCTGCCGTTCCCCCGGATGATTCAGCCCCGTGCCGCAGCCCGCGGTTTTTCCTTTTCTTCTGGGGGTTGAGAAGTTGAGTCTAAAACGGAGCCTTCTCCAGGATGTGGCTCTCCGGCGGCATCTTTTCATTCTTTTTCTGCAGGACGTGCCACGACTCAATTAAAACCTTCCGGGGGCTGCGATCAAGATTAATTCAATCAAGCCATTTGGAGTCATTTCCCAAAAAGCCAGCAAGCTCTGCGCGAGGGAGCCACGAATAACTTCTGGTTAAGTGGGATTTTTAAGTGCCGACACTGTGCGCTGACTTAAAATTAGGACTCAGCTTATAAAAGAGCCTCTGATATCCAAAGGGGGACACGTCAGGTCATCGCGGCGTCATTTGAGGTGACCTCTCGGTCAGTGGATCAAATGTTAAAATGCTTCGGTACATTAAAACCATTTTAAAAAGGACGTGGTCTGTCTGCGGACGCTCTCTATAAAGTGTTTGCATGTTTGTCAAACACGTGGTAAACATCACGTATTGACCGTTTCTGCTTTTCCAAAGCACAGAACTCAGAGGTCAACCTAAAACTTAAACAGTTTGCCGTCGAACTATCTATTTAAAATAAGTTGATTTGTTATCCCCATGTTTTCGTGTTCACTGTTGCTGTTTGAAGCCGTTATAGCGCAGGTGCTTTGTTTTCCCGTTTAAATGAGCATTTTGTTGTATTCACGCCGAATCCATCACGTCGTGAATTGGATGCCCTCAGCCGTTTCGACGTTGCGCGGGTCCTGTGGAAGACCAGGGCCTGGCTGCGGCGGGGGACCTGCGGAACCTCCTCCCAAACGACCCGACAGCTGACACCGACACTTGTAGGAAGGGTTTCTGTGGGACACCTCATTGTTGGGACAAGGGCAAAAGTTAGATCATTCTTAGGGTGTCGATGCCCTTAAGACCAAAAAAAACAAAAAACTGTGAACATAAAAAGGACCAGAAAATAAGAAAGAAGTGTTCATGATGGAAGATTTGAGAGCTGAGGCATGCAACACTTTCTGGAGAAGCGAAACCGAACACGGGCTCAAAGAGACACACAAAGGATTAAAGAGAGGAGGGAGGGGAGTGTGTTCTCAACATCGCCCGTTACGAGAGACAGAGAGAGAGAGAGAGAGAGAGAGAGAGAGAGAGAGAGAGGCAGGGAGAGAGACAGAGAGAGAGAGAGAGAGAGACAGAGAGAGAGATCACCAGTGGGAGGACAGCACCCCGGTCAGATGACCGCATAATGCGGCAGGAGAAGCTCCGGTGCCGCCACCGACACCGAACCGCGGCTCGCCGGGACCGGGGGTTTCGGCCGTCGCCGCGGTTTCACCACGTGCGCGTCCTGCCGCGACGTGTCCAGAAGGTCGTCTGGGAGAGAGGCCCGTGCGAGCGCCGCGCGGAAACATGCGTGCGGAATAACAGTCCTCCTCTGCAAAGTTCAAAGTTCAAAGTCGATTCAAAGTCCTCCGTCGCCGGGGTCCGTTGAAAAACGGGGCCCTTGTTTGACAGACTTCGTCTCCGACACGCTCTGAAACGGGACTACAAGCAAACCCAAATGCGGTGCCTGGGCGAGGGCACGTCTGATCGGGAACTTTTGGAGCTTCACTTTAGATCCGCTCTCCTCTCCGCTGCAACTTCTTCAGAGCCTGCGTCGCGAAAACGAGCGCCAGAGCCCCGCACGGTGCGGGTCTGCGTCGCAGAGCGAACTTCGCTACCCCCCACCCCCCACCCACCACACACACACACACACACACACACACAGACACGGAGGACCTGGATAAAATGCCACAACGCTGCCTGGTGCTGGTGACCGCCGATGTGCTGCATTCATCCGTAAGCGGTCATCCGAAGGAGGCCGCCTGGCCGCAGAACAGAGGAGTCGTGCCGGTCAGAGGGCACGGGTGTTGTCGGCACACCGGTTCTGGAGCATTTAGCTCCGAGCTCCCAGGCTCGTTATCAGTCACAACAAGTGTCCACCTGAGATTTAAAACAAAAAAAAAACTGTTCACGGTCATCCGGCCATTAGTTAACAAAAAAAGAGAAAGAAACTCTAACTTTGTTAAAAACCTCTAATGATGAGTTTCTGAGCAAAGACAAGAAGCATCACATCAGGATCTATAATTACAATATTAGCTCCATAGCGAGATAAAAAGAAACAGGGTTAAATGGCAGACGAGTTCAATGAACCGTCACATGTACGGACTGGAACCTTTGACCTCCCGCGGGGCTCGTCAACCGGCCGTGAGGCAACGCTCGAGGCGGTGACCGCTGGCGTGTCACCGGCCTTTACGTCGTGAGGCGATGTCTCCATAATTAATGCAAAAAAAAAAAACAAAGGAAAGAAACGTGACTGTGCAGAGCTGTCTGGCCGAGAAAGTGACCGATTGGACCGGAAGTCAATCGTCATTGATTAATCATTTAAGTAAATTCTAAGCGAAAATGCAAATAAAGTAAAACAAGCGCAGATTCCGGCTTCTTGTGTGGTAATGTCGACTGTTTTTCACTCTTCTCTAACGAGGTTCTGGCCCCGATGGTCGGAGTCTCCCCCGGGGGTTTCCCGTTTTCAGACATTTTAAAGACCGAACGGTTCTTCGATTATTGGAGAATGCGATCCCGCAGATTGATCGGGTCTAAGGGAAAGGGGGGAGGTCACTCGGCCTCGGCTCCCCCGTGGGATCAGCGGCTGGTTTTTCATATGCATGCGCGACGCACACGTTTGCTTTCTGCGTTTGTTTGCCCCCCCTCCCTCAATCAATCAATTAAAAAATGGATACTGAAGTGGGCATGTTTTTGTACATGAGGGCCAGTGACTTTGTGTTTTGTTTTGTTTTGTTTTTTTTTTTGTCAAAAGTTGTAGGCGTTGACGGGCATGTCCGGGGCCGCCGTTTTTTAACGACGGAGTGGTTGGTCCGCTCGGGAGAAGATCTTTGGTGTAGTACAACGACAATCCCTCGTGCCGGTGATGTCTGACGACTTTTTTTTTTTTTTTTTTCCTGGCCTTTAAAATGCTTTCCCGGCGTCCATTTATAAGCCCAAAAAAAAAAGAAAAAGAAAAAGTTTTGATATTCCAGCAGAAGATTGCGATGGATTTACAGGTCGCACTTTAACGGACAAGCGACGGTTCTGTAGTTTAGTGTTTTAACCGACGACGTAAACTCGGCGGTGCCTCGGATGTTTGCGCGGTGTTGGGTTGAGCTAGCGTGTTGTCGGTTTGTTTGTTTTTTAACCGGTAAACTCGTAAAAAAAAAAAAAAAAAAAGAAACCCACTGATGGAGAACGGCGGCGAAGCGTCCCCGGAGGTTCAGACCGGGTCCCCCGAGGTCCCGAGGGGACCGGACCCGGACCCGGACCCGCGGAAGCTGCTGTTTTTCAAGGCTTACAGGAGGAGGTGGTTTGTTCTGCTGGTGCTGTGCCTGCTAAACTGCTCCAACGCGACGGTGAGTCAAGTGTTACCTGTCGCATCGTCTGCCTGACTGTCAGTAACAAAGTTGAGTTAAATGGAGATTGTGTTCCCCCGAGATCTGTCTTGCCAGTTCCCCCCTTTTCTTTAAATAACAGTTTGTTTGATTGTTTTTTTAGCGTAGGAAAGACCCAGAAACACAAGGTACTTCTCAAAACGGGAAGAATTATAGTATGGAAGCCCAGTTCTGCCAAAACGAAAAAACAAAACAAAACAAAAAAAAAACCGCACTTCCACCGCTAAACGAATATGACAAATCAAAATCCAGACTCGCTAATGCCACATGTGGACTGCACGATTTCAGATTAATATTGACCCACTTGCCCGTCTTGTCCTGGCCCTGGTGTGTCATAGTGGTAGCCCCCAGTTTGTGCCTCTGATGGTGGCCAATGAGTGTTACATAAACTACAAATTAAACAAAAAATTTAAAAAAAAAGAATGAGACCTACAAATGTATGCGACAGTTGGTGGTTAATTAATAGTGTTCACAGATGCTATTGTCCAAGCCATCAACAACAACAAAAAAAAAGATCACGTGAAATAATTTTACAAATAAAAATATCAGCATTTTAGACACACGTATTCGACTTCAAGTTGAATATGTGTGTGTATCAGGCATTGGTGACCATTATTGAAAGCACTTACCGTTGTTCTGAAGGTATTTTAAAAAGAGGTTAAAAATCTTTTTTTAAATCATTTAGGGAACTGAATTTTTTTTTTTTTTATCTCCATCCAGATAGTTAAAAGAGTCTTTAGGGATTCAGAGAATGTCATCAGAACAGTGCTAAGTGTTTTTAAACGACCCCCCCCTAACTTTAGGGAAACCGATGTTTACCCCCATGGCCTGAGTGTGTGTTAATATATGAGCGGCACTGACTGGGGCTATCATAGTGTGTAAGACGCCGGCAGCTGGGACGCCTCACCCAAACAGTAGAAAGTCTGAATGTTTTCCTTTAATCTCACCGAAAACCGTTTCCAGGCGGGATGGATGTATATCATGGGTCGGTGGGGAACGAAATATTCACGCGAGATACACTCCCACTGGACGGTGGAGAGGTCGCGCACGACATCTTTCTTCAACAGAACGCGTTGATTGGGTGGCGCACTCTGTCATTGATGTTCAAGTTATCACGTCGCAGCCGACGTTAAACTCGGCGCAGCATCCTGTGCCATGCGGAGAAGCACAAAACCGGAAGCCATGGGGCCTTTACGGTTTGGAACTGCAGGATCTCCGCTCTAACAACTCTCTTTATGTCTCAATGCTCAGAACGTTGTTGGCACATTTTGCACAGGAGGAAATACCCAGGGCGACTTGAATGCCTGCCTTTAACGGGCAGCTCGTTGGCTTTGCCGACCCGTTTCCAGCGTCGGATGGCAGATGGGGCTGTGTGCACAGCGGGCGGATGACACGCGGCGCCCTCTGATCGTTTTTGGCGGAACCTGATATCTGTTCCCCCGGGGGCGTTCTCATTGTAAAGCAGAGGGTGCCTCTCTCAATCACGCAGGCGAGGGGGGGGGCCCATCCCTCGCCTACGCCCAGCTCCCGCGGGACTCGCCCTCTCCTCTGGAGCTATCTGCTTCCAGACGCCCAGCTGTTGGAGAGGCGTTCGTGAGGTGGCAAATAAGAGCCGATGAGCCAGCTAGACATCAGTCTGTGCGACCCAGGCAGCTCTGCTGAGGGCTCAGGGTGTGATTGCGGAGGGTTGCAGACTGTTAGTCTCGTAAACTGACTTAGCATGGATTTTGAGAACCATACATTGTGTGTATTGATGTCTTTCTTTTTTTTGGGGGGGGGGGCCACAGGCAAAAGAGACCTCTGAAACTGGAAGCAGAACATAAAGCGCCAGGTTTTTCATTTGGAAGAAATAAAAATAAAACTCTCTCGAGGAGGAGGAAACCGAGACCTTCTTCCTGTTCGGGCTGGGAATCGAACTCTTTATGCGTCCCAAAAGAAATACGTCTTTATATATCGACAAGTATCTTAGACTGACCAAAAGTTGGGATCCAATGTTTGGTCATAGTCTTAGTCTTGACCGCATACTTTTTTGAATAAATAATGATTTTTGGTTTTTATTCAGTAAGAAGTATGAGCATTTATTTAGTTCCGGGAAAATATTTTAACGGCACTAGAATCAAAAAAAGGGCAAACACTCAGCAGCCCTTCTTCCCATAGGAATTGCCTTTTTGTCTGGGAGTTATCAAGTGAACCAATTAGTCCAAAAACTTTTTTTTTCTTTTTTTTTTCCCCAGAACATTTCAAAAATAGTTTTTCGAACATACAGGGCAAGGGGCTCTGGTCAAGCCTTTATAATTCACTTACCATATTTAACAGGGAAGCACAATATTTGCCTGCCGGTCAACTTCTTTGTGTCAGATTGCTTTAAGATACGCCACCGTAACGAAAATGATAATGATAATGACTGAAAGATAATAATAATAATGATGATGATAAGCACAAATCCAACTAATCCGCGCTGATACAGGGTTGATCCATTTGCATGTGCATTTGGATGTGACTCCTACTAGGCCCAAACTGAATGGATTATGTTGATGTATAATATAGTTTGACCAATATTGGATTTTTGAGCTGGAGACCGATATCAGTGAAGTTTAAAAAAAGAAGAAATCCAACAACGACATATCTGCAAAGCAACGTTGTTTTAGTGAAACACGTAACATAAAAGCAAATGGGTGAATAGATCCCTTAGATTTACACCCACTGATACAATGTAGGGAGGAAAAATGAACATTTCTGTTCTGCAGGTTTTCCTGTTGCTTCTCAGCTGACATACAAACTGACACCGGTAGATCTGTAAAAAGCTTCCACCGTCCTGACCGATTTCTATCTATTTCTAGCTCTAAGTTATCAAATTATGCGTAATTCAAAGTACTTTTTAAGAGTTAGGCACTAAAGGGAGATTTCTGTCATTTGATATTTACAAAGAGGTTCCACTTCAGGACAAGGTGTTAGAGCCTGCGTTTTTACAGGGAGGCAAAAATGTCTGGAAGTGCTTCGTCAAAAATAAGTATTACAAGCTTCATACGTTTGAATTGAAGTCACTCGTGCATGTTTCCTTCAGTGGCTGTCGACGCTTTGCATTGTTTTAAGGGCGTCTACATTTGCATGAAGCATTGTAGTTTCGATTACAATATGAAACTCTGGTAGCGGAAACTGCCAGAATGCATCTGCGTTTAGTCTGAGGGCGTCACCGGACATGTCGGACGGACGGCCCTGTCCCCCACGCAAGCAGGACAGGTCCCCGGAATAGCAGCAGCAGCAGGAGGAGGAATATGGCGGAAATGCAAAATGCGTTCCTCCCCTCATCGGGGACAAGACAGGGCATTGTGTGTCCACATCAGCTGACCGGCTTGCGTCCGCTCGGCACAAATGAGGTTTTCTTCGTTTCCAACGAAACGGGAGAGTCGTGCTCGTGCTGCCTTTTGTGACCTCGGTTTGGTTAACGGCTCGAGATTCATGCAATCTGCTCCGTGTGTGTGTGTGTGTGTGTGTGTGTATCGGCCCTGCGCGCAGCTTTATTCATCTATTTATTTATTTTACTCTATTAGCACCAGTCTCATCCAGTGAGAGCCTGTGTGGAGCAAAGGGACCACAGGCAACCTCGTCAGATTTATGGTTGTATCATTGTAATCAGGATGTTGGTTCGCTACTTTTTTGTGAACCAAAGAAAATTAGGTTACTGGGGAGAAATCAATTTATGGCAGGAAAACAGGGAAAGCATTTACTGTACATGCACTGCAGTAACCTGGTTATTGTATAACTCGGTAATAAGACTTTTTATAGGCTCTGCAGTGAGAGAGAGTGCGTCGTTTTTCCCTGTGTGAATGTGTCTGAATTTAACGAATGGTGCGATGTTGAGCTGTAAAAACCATCTCGTTTAAACTTCCAGAAGCTGCTGTTCTTTATTTTAGCTTCAGTCTCAGTTTTAGCAAAGACGTTGGATTCAGTTATTCTGAAGTGAAGAATGAACTGCTCCTAAAAAAAAAAAAAACCAGAAAGGTGTCCTTTAATCCCTCTGACCTCGCTGCTGTCCATATGATCTCTTTGTCATGCACGTTAAATAAACAAAAACAAAAACCCAGTTATGCCTGTACATGTCCCAGAGATCAAGCTTCTGTGCAGAAACTTAGCTGGGTTACCTGGTTTCTCTAATCCCTTATCCCATGACAGAAACCGGTCTTACTGTTTACATGACATCTAATGAAAGGTTACCACGCCAAGCAGGCGGTAACTCCATTACTTAAGTGCATGTGAATGCCCTCGTTACCTGTCCGTTGCCCCTGTGAAAGGCCGCATTCCTGTCATCCACGGCATGCTGGGAAAGGCTGCGCCTCCTCACAGACGAGAGAGCAAATACTCAGATTTCAGTGTCGGCGTCCCGCTAAAGTAAATCAGCTTTCAGTTCTATCTTTTCTTTTTTTCTTTTTTGTAGTGAAATTTTAAAACGCTCGCCGGGGCCGACTCAAACCTCTACACCCTGCAGATTTACAAAAGGGCTGGTTTGGTCCCAGTCACCCTTACTAAGGATATAACGTTTAACAGATTTTAACAGTGTGCTGACCATTTATACTTAAGCACAGACAGAATCGACCTGTAGCTCCAGTAGTAGGGAGGTGATCACACCCGCAGGACCCCTGAACTCACGTCTCAAAATCCAAACTTGCAGCGTTGCTTTAATGTGTTGACTTTACAAACTTTCTCAACAGTTACATTTACAGCTACATCTTGTTTATGCATTTCTTAATTTTTATATCTTTTTTTTTTAAGATATATTTTTTACACGTAAAGCACATTGTAAAGTCTAAGTGCTATATTAAAACATCATTTCAGTTATTGTGTCTGAAAAAAATTGAGAACTAATAAGAAAATACCTTTTTAATCCCTGAAATTTTGGACTTCCTATGTCGAGCTTTCTGCAGGAACATAAAAGTGCTCCCATGTATTTCGTTTCTAAAGCCACACTCCCAAAAATCCTCACTATCAAATTATCACAGAAAACTGGTAACTTATACTCTTAAGAAATACTAAATGATCTTACCGTTTTTTTTCAGAGTAATCAAAATGCAGGACTTTAGAAATGACTTCACAGTGAGCTTTATTTTTGAAAATCAGTGTTAGCAGTCATTTCCTGAGGGTAGCCAGTGCTTTTTCCCCCCAAAGTAGAAAAATTTAATTTAGGAATAAAACTGAAAAAAGTGTGTGTGTGTGTGTGTGTGTGTGTGTGTCCCCAGATATGGCTGACCTTTGCGCCAGTCGCGGACCAGTCTGCCCAGTACCTGAAGGTCACTCTGGCAGAAATCAACTGGTTGTCACTGGTCTACATGGTGGTGGCCATACCGCTCAGCTTTGGGACCACATGGATGCTGGACACCCTCGGGCTACGGATCACGGTACAAACTGCACCCTGAACTAAATTAGGTGGTGTTGTATCATTAACCATTTGTGGGCTACGAACGTTTTTGTTGATACAGTATATCGGAGCTACATTTTCCAGGAAATGAGAAATATTCCTTTTTCTGTAATGGAAGCTGTGTGTTTTTAGTTGACTGCTAGTTGACGCTAACTGTGTCCAGGAATAAAAAAAACAAAAAGGAACAAGATACCTGACGTCCCATTATGGAGGGAGTGTAATCAGATGTGGAGTCATGTACTGAAATTCGGTTTATTGGCTAAGCAGCGGATTTTTTTGACATAATTTTGTATTTTCAACAATTCTTCTTAGAAAAATGGATGTCATTCTCCCATTTTACTGGTTTGTAGCTGAGGAAAACTGAAATGACCTAAATTAATTTCATCAAATGTGCACAAGTCAACTGACGGCACTGGATTAAGACGAGATATTGAAATTTTCAGTGTTGGCGTCCTGCTAAAATCCGCTTTAAGGTTTTAGCATTTGTTTTAAAATGCGGGTTGGGGTCAACTCAAACTTTTGCACAGCGCAGATTTACAAAAGGGCATTCGGGCTTTTATCCCGTCTGGTTGGGTTTCATTGACAACCGCTCTCAGGGGGTCTTATCAAGCACGTAGTGTAATCCGATGTGGAGTCGCGTGCTGAAATTCAGATTATTGGCTAAGCAGCATGGAGTTGACGAGGAATTTGCCTTGACAAGTGGGTGCTAACACCTATGGTACGAAAAAAGACAAATCCTCCAAAGTCACTAAATACGACTGATGAGTAAATACACTTGAAGTAATAAGCTGCAAGACAAAGGCAGCTCAGACGTATATGAAGAGAAACTGCTTGACAGAATGAAATGAGTCGAAAAATGCACAGTTTTTGCGAGATCTGTATTGTATTCACGTTTTCGCCAGCCACTCTTTCTCCTGCCGCACAGGAAACGATGTGTTAAACAAATTTGGTTTGTTCGGAGTAAACGGACGACCGACGGTCTAATGGACTTTAGTAGCGATTCAGCCTCCGCGGTTAAACTGATCAACGGTGCAGTCGGGCTGGATTTCATTTGCCGCCAGTCACAAACGAACCCGCCTTTTTTTTTTTTCCGCTCGCAGAGTTAAATCTGATTGAACTCTGACACGTGAAAACGTGAGGCTCTCTATTTTGATGGATCTGTATCAGCTGCTTAAAATCCGCTCTCCCCTCGCTCCTGTACCCGGCTGTGTTGTGTCCAGCTCAGCCTGCTGGTGTTGCCAGCCGGGCTCTACAGTGCCGCATCCCGCTGCATCAGCCAGCGAAACTTAGCGTGGGAAAGTGAAATATCTCTTGGGCGCAGTGGTGGGTGACTCTGAGCTCAGACACGTGAGGTCGTAAAGTTACACAGATTCACTGAGCTGTGACGCTAATAATCATCGGCAAAGCAGCGTAGGAAACATTCAGCGGCAGCTTCTCGTTACAGGAGGCGGTTCAACCGACAAACGTCGCGGGCAACTGTGGCTAATTAATGATAACTGTCAGTTATTTGATGACGGGCCCAAGTCAAACCCGGCTGCTGTCGCCCTGCGTGATCTCTGCGCATTCGTCAAGCATAGTCTGCGGGGGGAAGAACCTCCACGCTGTAACGCCGCTGTAACGCCGCGATTGACCTTGGCTGCCATCCTGACCTTGCAGTTGATCCTGGGCTCCTGGCTGAACATGTTTGGAGCCCTGCTGCGCCTGGTTGACATAACGACGGGCAGCGCTCTTAAAATCCAGTACCCGCTGGTGATGCTGGGTCAGACCCTCGGCGCCCTGGCTCAGCCCCTCATCATCTTCACCCCCACCAAGCTGGCAGCTCTCTGGTTCCCCGACCACCAGCGGGCCACGGCTAACATGATCGCCTCTATGTGTGAGTGATTTACTGTTCATTATCACTGAGAACTGCGCGCGGCTTCATCACTGCTACGGCTACCGCTGCATTCACACAGCCCTTGAAGATTTTCCTGCTGGCTGTTGGTCATATGTAATTTAAAAGCAACTTATTAAGTTGACAGCATGTCAGGAATGTGTTTGTTGTAGCTTATTGTGAATTTCTTTGCCCCCAAGTGACCAAAAAAAAAAAAAAAATCTATTTTTGCAGCTTTAATGAGTAATGCTTTCATCAAACTTGGCTATTGAATCACCCTTTAACGAGAAGCTTAGAAGACAAGAGGATTCCCGAAAAGATGATTTTCATTAAATGAGAAAAGAGAGGGCAAGGAGGACTTTTCTCCAGTTACCGTCAGATTTATGTTGATTCACCGAAGAGGGTGAATTAAAAATAGACAAGCGATTGAAACTTCTTCTTTTTTTGCGGCTCTTGCTTCATCAGGGGTTTTTTTCCATTTCTAACACAACACATTTGGCCGGCGGACAGACGGACAGCAGCTTGTGAATTTTTGTTAAAATGGGTTAAAATTAAATAGACAGTCGGCTACATGTAAACTGTAGACCCAAGGCTTTGGTCATAATTCAAATATGGGGGGGGGTGATCTTGACAAACGGCTTTCAGGCCAAAACGATCAACACAAAACTAAAAAAAAAAAAGACAAAGAAGGGTGTCTGAAATGACCTAAATTAATTTCATCAAATGTGCACAAGTCGTGCTGAAATTCAGTCTATTGGCTAAGCAGCATGGAGTTGACGAGGAATTTGCCTTGACAAGTGGGTGCTAACACCTATGGTACGAAAAAGACAAATCCTCTCGAAGTAAATACACTCAAAGTAATAAGCTGCAAGACAAAGGCAGCTCAGACGTATATGAAGAGAAACTGCTTTACAAAAGGGCATTCGGGCTTTTGTGGAAAACTGTTCAGTGAATGTGCTGCTTTAACCCTGCATTTCACTATTGCTGCTAAAGCCTCAGACTGTCTACAACCCAGTCATTTCGTTTTTCTATTAAATCTTGCTTTTTTTTTCCCAGTTTATTTGACCCGAATGTAAAAGAACTTTATTATTCAATTACTATGATCCTAATAATAATTATTTATTATTATATTTCGTGTCAGTGCCTGTGTCTGACGTAATTTGTCCGGTTGTGGTCCGCTGTGTGACAGTTTAAACAGGAACTGGGTCAGTTTCCTCACGTGATCGCATTTTGGCATTTTGTCAGTAAACTCTGAAGTGAGCACAGCAAGATGAAAGATGTGCACAGAGATAGACAACCAGTGTTTAAAAAAAAAAAAAAAAAAAACAACTTCAATTTGGTTTCATTATGTACAGGAATAAAAAGGGAAGAAACAAAAGACAGAATCCTTATATTTAAAAAGAAGAGAGCGTGTTAAAGAGAGTGAAATAGGAAGCTGTTGGATCAGAGATGAATTCACTGAGGAGGTCATTCAAGGTGTTTCTCACAGATAGTTTTAAGATAAGAACTGAGACGGTTGAAGCGCGGCACGGCGAGTGGAATAAGACTCCGCTGATTCTTAATATAGGACAGAAGGCCAGAATAGCCCTCAGTCACACTTCTCCTTTCCCTCCCCAGCCAATCCCCTGGGCATCCTCCTCGCCAACATCATCTCTCCAATGATGGCTCAGACGTCTGAACAAATGCCAGTCCTGGTGAGTTGAACGAGGGAGAATTCTTCAGCCTTCGTCGCCACCCTAACGGTGACCCACGTAGCCCTATGGCCCTCGGTTTGGACGCTTAAAAGTCTCCCAAAAAAAAAAAAAAAAAAAGGTTAATGAGCAACGACTGTCTCCTCTCCCAGTTACATATACAATGACCAAGCAGACCAGCGATGGGAGGAAGGCTGGCTCCGTGTCGTGAACCAGGAGGATGTTAAAAAGCTCCATGCTTGGGTTCATGAAATGTGTGTAATGTATCATTGTATTAGTGTTTCTTTTTTAGGACCTTCACGGCAGCAGCAGACAAGACACAGTTACTGTAGAGACTAGCGGGTGAAGAACGGGGAACATCTAGCTGCTAAAGGGCCAGATATTTGTCTCAGAAGACCAAAGCTGAGCTAAAAGGAGAGCGATAACTGGGCTTTGAGTCGTCAGGCGGACACAGCCTCGGCACTAATGTTGCTCTGCGTCTGCTGAACGTGCAAGTAGGCAAGCGCTTGCTAACTCACCGGCCAAAGCAACGCCAAAACGCGGGGACTGTGTTTTTCAGCTTACCCTGGAGTTTTTCTGTCCTCAAGTGGACCCAAAAAAAAGAAAAAAAGAAAACTGAATTATTGCAGCTTCCGTGAGTAATACTTGAATCAAGTGGAGCCACTGTTCGGGCATCGCCGAACATCATGCGTGAACGTGAAGAAATGCACGAGTGCGGTAACGAAACGCGGATCCAGCGCAGCTCGGTTATGGATACAAGTGACCACAGGTGTCCTGCATACGCAGGGGTTTTATGGGTCATATCAGCAGTGTCACCAGACTGACTCTGGTCGGGGACGTTTGCGGCACGTCAGCCCCCTATGTCCCCCATGGCTAATGTGAACTTTCCAGTGATGGCAAAAAAGACTAAAACAAGATCTTAAAGAAAAGAGAGAAAAGCATCAGTTGGCCTAGAATCACTGGATTCCCGCCGGCCGTTGAGGGATTGCAGCTTCTAATCCAGAAAACCGCAGCAGCCCACTGGGGCTCCGGCCGCCTCGTCCGCTAATGATGATGAACTGCTTTGATTTAAGGTGCTAAACATCCATTTATCATCACAGTGTGTGTGTGTGTTTCTCTCCTCCTCTAGCTGCTGGCCTACGCGGTCCCGTCATGCATCATCTGTTTCATAGCAACAGTGGGGATACGGAGCAGCGCCCCCCCCACGCCGCCCTCAGCCAGCGCCGAGTCCTCCGGCTCTGAGCCGTTCGTACACGGGGTCAAGCTGGTAAGGACGCACAAAAGGCGGGAAAAGACGAGCGCGAGAGCAACATAAAACGGGTGTCGTTCTTAGATTACGGATTCTCTCACAGATGCGAAAACGGCGTGACAGTGTTAAGGGAGCGGCCTCGTAGCGATGAACCTGTAGTGAAATATCTGCGGAATCCATTTTGGACCTGTTTTGTATAGTATTTTGTTTTGTCATGGCGTCGTTTTCGGTGGAAAAGCTCTTTAAAAAGGCCACTGTCCACTGCCTTCCTCAGCTGGTGAACCTAGCGGAGCATGGAGCAGCCAAAGAGCCAGATATTTCCCTCAGGAGTCGGTAGAGACCAAGAACAAGGCTCAAAGAGAGGGAATGCTGGACTTAGATTTGCCAGGTGGCCGGAAACACAACTGGTAATGAATGATAGTGTCCTGTAACGGTGTTTCCTAACGGCTTGGTGACAGATTTTCATATTTCCTCCCTTAAGTTTTCGAACGGAGATCAGGATCAGATAGAATCAGACGGGTTCAGACAAACAGCGGTAACAATCCCAGCTGTCTGGGAACATCCATCAGTTTCTACAGACCGACCTCCTGGTCCCTGTAGGTGGACGTGCATAGTCTTCTGCACAAAGAGGCTCCAGGCTTTGTGAGATCGTTGAGATAATCCGGCTGAACTGCTTACGACCTGTCCGATTGCTCGCCTCTCTTGCCCCAGCTGACCAGCCGTGCTGCTTTTTTCCCGGGTCTGAGCAAGTGGGATGTTTTCAAGGCCGACAGAAATCCTGGAAGAAAACTGTGAGAACAGGACCCGAGCGGTAACAAACTGGAATAACGCTTTAAATGAGAAGGGGAGGGGTGTGTTTCCTGTATTTTTCAGAATTCACATTAGGGGGACGACAGATGAAAATTAGCCTTTAGCTTTGGTACAATAAATGCATTGTGCATTGTCCCTGTCACATAAACGGGCAAATAGGAAAAAAAAACCAAATAAACGGAGCACTGTATTTCCAGCCCCCCATCACAGTCAGACCCCCACCTCCAGGCTCAGAGCAAGAACATGTTTAGCAGTAGTAGTAGTCAGTCTCTTTTCTAGCAAATAAAAAGTAATGGGACGCACAGTAGTTCCTACAGAGACGGGGTCTGACAGAGTACTAGAGCAATTTAGATCTGCACCACCACGAAGCTGGGGGGGGGGCTCACAAGAGACTGGTCCAAATCAAAGCAGCAGAGGTCAAGACGTCCTGACTATAATGTATTTATATATATATGTATAAGGCCTTAATATAGGTCAGGCACCTAAAACACTGGCTCCTACAATTCCCATAATGCAACTCCTGTTAGATCTCCACAGACATTTGGTCTTGTCGGACACTTCCTAACGAGCCCTCTCACTCGGCTTCCTCTCCAGTTGCTGAAGAACAAAGCCTACCTCGTCCTGCTGCTCTGCTTCGGCTCGGGCATGGCCGTCTTCACCTGCTTCTCCACGCTGCTGCAGCAGATCCTGTGTGCGCAGGGATACGCCGACGTAAGTCCGCCATCGCCGTTCCCCCGGAGGTGTATTTGACATTAAATGTTGGGTTTAGGGTCTAAAAGCATCGCACAGCAGTGTTTTATGGGTTAGTAAACTGTCTCAGTGGGAAAAAGGGGGGGGGAAAGACCAGGGATCAACAAATAAATGGATTATTTACTTTACAAGTTATCAATATCTGCATTGACAGCAAAAAAAAAAAAAAAAGGTTTTAAGAAAGTGATTGACGACTTTCTCAAGAAAGCAAACTATCTTTTACATAATTGACGCTAAGCGTCTCAGAAGCAGTCGGGTGCCGAGTGAACCCGTGTCATCTCGCCCCCGCAGGACTTTGCCGGCCTGTGCGGTGCTCTCTTCATCGTGTTCGGCGTCGTGGGCGCCGGAGCTCTGGGACTCTACGTCGACAAGACCAAGAGGTTCACCGAGGCCACGAAGGTCAACATGAGCCTCACCGCGCTGGCCTGCGTCGCCTTCTCCGTGGTGAGACCGCGGGACAGGGAAGGGTGTAGAGCTCGAGAGCAGCTTTTGAGAAGGCCGGTAGTTCATTTAATCAGTACCCGTCTTCACCTCCCTCAGGTACCTGCTACCTCAGGAAAACACGGACTACAATTCTCCCTGTTGAGCATTTATTAACCATCTATTAACATTCAATAAATGGTTCATAACACACTATAATTTAGTTGTAAGAAGATAGTTTTTTTTAATGTACAGTATTTTTTCAACATTTAAAATTTCTGCCAAAAAGACACATTTTATGTTGTTACAGCTGCGTTTCACTCTGTTGTCGTTGGCGAACTGTTCGTACGGCAGCGTCGAGTCGCGGTTTCCACGGGAGGAGTTACAGGTGTCAACAAATCCACGAACAAACGCCTAGATCCGCTTACGACTCGATACCAGTGCGTTATAGACCGTTTAGGAAACGTGCACACGCCGCTCGTAAATGCTGAGCGGGGGGATCTAAACCTCTGATTGCAGCTGGTGGACGCGGACGTCGTGGGCTCCTTTTTCCCCGGCGAAAGCCTCGCGGTATATTCAAGTTGGCGTCGGCAACGCCGGGCGAACAGACGAAGGGAGCGGGAACGCTCACGGTGTTTGACGTGTGTTTGAACGCCTTAAGAGAGACGGCCTCCGCTCTGTGCTTTAATCAGGGCCTGTTGTGACAGTCGCTCTTGCTTTTCTGTCACGTGAACGCGGTGACAGCTCAGTCAGGTACGGCACGAATAAAATCCCCGCACGAGGTCATCTAGAGGTCGCCGGCAGTATGAAGCGAATGCTTTGTGTTATTTTTCCTTTTCGTTAGAGGGCTGTTTTATAATTCAGACGCCCTGGATTTGCTACGGTGGACGTAGCGCTTTATAAATAAAGACGCTTTCTCAGGTTAAAGGAAAAGAATCTACATGAATGTGTAAAATTCCCGCCACATTGTCAAAGGTTCAGTGTTCAGGGAAGTGTTTAGCCACATCTCTCCATTTACATTATATATAATATTAAGTCGTGCGGTCTCACACATAAGCGTGTGAAAATTAAATATTTTGTTCTTGTTTCAGTAGCCAGTTATTTGGTCATCGATCAAAAATTGGCTGATAAAATGGTGAGTGACTGTTTAAAAAATAAACCGACGTTAGATGGGCGGTTTTCCATGGGAGGAAACCGAACCGGCGACCCGCCACGTGTGAGCGATGGTCTGTGTCTGCGGAGCATCCGTCTCCTCTGTATTCCCAACGAACGGTGAGCCTGAGAGCTGCCTGTTGCTCCGCAGATGTAAGTACTTCGATGGTCTGGATGAGTGCTGGACAATCTGTTGCAAGGCAATACAACAGCGCTGCCGTAGTTTCCACTTTAAGGATTTTATGACGTGTATCCGTACGTGTGTGTGGGAGTTAATAGACTGCAAATTTGCACAGTGACTCCATGAAGAGATACCACTTCTTCTTCTTCTTGTCCTGAAGATGTTGCTCCAGAGATTTAGTTCTTTCTGCCCTGTTGCTACTCTCTTCGGCTCAGAGCTTCTTCTTCTTCTTTTTTTTATTCCCCCATCTGCTCACCTTCCCTCAGGTGTCTCGGCTGCGGGAGCAGAAGGCCGCCGTGGCCGCCGTCTGCTCTCTCTTTGGCTTTTTCGGTTTCTCCATCTACCCGGTGGCCATGGAGCTCTCCGTGGAGTGTTCGTATCCCATCGGGGAGGCCACGTCGGCCGGGCTCATCTTCGTATCGGGGTACGGCTGTCTGAGCCAAACACACACGCACTTTACAGTAGGACAGGTTTTTATTAACTAGACCGAGCAGGTAAAAGTCTGATTACAGGTCAGTGTTTTCCTTTTTTCTTTTTTACTGATTTTCACTGAAAACAATGGATGCAGATCAGTTGAAAGGGATTTTCACTCCAAACATCTAAAAATGTTTGCAGCAGTTTACAGTAAATTATTTATTTTTTGAGTTTTTAATGGTCAACATCAACTCTGCTTGATGAAATTCATGTCAGCCGTGACTTCTTCTCTGTGATCCTTTTCCAGGCAGGTCCAGTCTGTCCTCTACATAATCCTCCTTCAGGCTTTGACCAAACGACTCGCCGACTCCCCCCTGTCGACCTGCGGGGATGCGGTCCTGAGCTGGAGAGGTAGGTCCCCGCCGTGAGCGTCTGATGGAGGGACGCCTCAGCGGGGAAATCGAACCGCGTTCGTTCTCTCAGACTTCTGGTTGTCAAAGTACAAAATAGTCACGGGAAGCGTTGCGCATCGGTGTCTCTAAATGGCAGCGAGCAGAGACCTTGTAGTGTTTTGACTGTTGTGCGGTTGTTCAGGCGTGAGCTGTGTGTGTGTGTGTGTGTGTGTGTGTGCTAGAAGTGCGGTAGCAACATTTGGAGCATTTCATTTATAACGACATTATAAAATGTACAAATGTTGAGATTAACCACGGGCAATCTCCCAAATCTTTCCCCGCACATCACGGCAAAGTCAGTCCCTCTTCACCCGAACGTGACATTTACCCTCTAACGACGTGTAAACCCGGGCTGTCGGGGATGTTGAGTCCCGGGGAACTGAGGCCAGTCCTTTTTTTTTTTTTTCTCGCCCTCAGTGCCAGTGCTGGTGATGGCAGGACTGTGCGCTTTCTTCACCTGCTGCTTCGTCATCCTCTTCCACACGCGATACAGACGACTGGAGGCCGAGGAAAAGGCCGCGTACGGGGCCGAGCGGATCAACGGCTCAACGTCCAGCGGCCACGCGCCTCCGGGCGCGGAGACGTGAACCTGCCGGCTGACTCGCGACGAGAGAGAGAGAGACGGAAACACAGGGAATCGTGCGTGTGATCACAACTACAGTTGGTTTCTTTGTCGTTTGGTTTTGGTAACCTCAGATCAATAGGGTTTGTTTGTTTTCGTACCACAATGATTCTTTTGCACAATATTGGGGCCAAACTTTGAGTAACAATAACAGATTTTACCTTAATACCACTGCTACTAACACGTAATCCTCAAATTACTATAATAAGGACCATCAACTATTTATCTACAAAAATTAAACTCTGCAGGTTGTTCTTATCATTCCATTAATAAATGGAGAATGTGTTTCTGTAATACACTGAATGATGCTGGGCTTTTACAGACAGAAAAAGTTCCTCATAATTTGTGTAAATATTTTCTTTCCAGATATTCTGGCAGGTCTGATTGAGAAATCCCAGTTAGCAGGGAAAATAATTCTCTGGATGGAAGTACTGCTCAGAGGGTTTGAATGATTATTCAACTCTGTTGTTCATGGGACAAGGTCGTTTTTAACAGAACTTACCTTTGATTTAGGGTAAAAAACTATAGGACAAACCTGAAACACAGACTACAACTTCCCTGTGGGCAGAGAAATGACACATCCTGTGGCTGAACACTGCCATCGCTCACCCAGACTTCATTCTGGGCTGAAGTTAAATGGCCGGTGGAAAGTTACCAAACTACTTGTCTCACAAACTAAAGAGTTCCCCTGGACGGCGTGTGCAACCGCTCCATCCAGAGGAAAAGCTGAACTCATCAGCGTCAGGTCTCCCTTACCTCGCCCTGCGGGAGAACAACTTAGGTACTGTACCACTCGCTGCTGTTGGAGGCTCATCGCAGAAGCTGCCCAGGAAAAAGAAAACGCTAATTTTTCCATTAAGTGGCATTTGAAGGGGAGATCCTCGGGGAAACATCAGTGCGATGTTTCGGCACATGGCGGGAGGATTGCGTGTGTCCACGTTCCCTCAGTGCCCCGGCGTTTCGTTGAAATTCCCAGCATTCCCTTCTTCAGGGAATCACCGAAAACGAAGGCAGGAACTGTCGTGCGACTCAAAACCCAGCAGGGCTTTAAGCTGCACTGCGTCCTGCTCTATCTCCTGCCACCGTGCAGGAACTGTGGATTCTTTTTGATGCTCAGGCTCTGACAACAAAACCTGATTCTCACCGCTGGTGCTTTAGAAACACTTTCTGCTGTCTCCTCCGGCGCTGCCGGAAATAACTCGATGCGTCGTCGCATCCTCATAGGCACATCTGACTCTTATCCTCTCTACTAAAACCACTAAAAAGTTACTGTTTACTGACATATTCCGACTCTACTGTGCCACTAATCCTGTTCTGTGTAATCGAAATTGAAATCCGTGCCTGTTGTTGTGTTGTGGGGGAAACAAAAGCCCTAGTCACAGCATTTAACTACTTGTTAAAGGCTTAATTTTGTCAGAAAGTTGCGGCGTTTGTGCAGTAAAAGGGAGTAAACTCAGTTCCGACTGTGTGCACTGACAAAATAGGCAAATAAAGGTTGTGTGTATGGTAGATGATACATTTTTAAAGTGTGCTGAATGTTTCGCAACCAAATAAGCTGATTTTAATTCTTCCAAGAGTTAGGACCAATAATGCTGTTTTGTATTTCTCAAGGAGGTAAAATGAGGTATTTTTCTGAAAGCTGAAGGACTTGAATGATGTACGCTGAGGATGGAGGACATGTCTGACTTCACCCACAGACATCTGTGAATACAAGCACTTCCTCCGGCGCTCTGTAAGGAAAACAGTCTGTCTGGCTCTGCGTCTGGGATGGGAAGCGTCTATTTTAAGTTCCCTCACACTGAGGTGTGTTTCTCGAGGCCGATGCTCCAATAAGGATTGTTTTTTCTCAAGTTTCTCTGTTTCGGTGCCTCAAAAAGTCAACGTTTTCAAGAGTCGGATAAATTTGTTGGAAATCTGCGCCACTGAAGCAGAATTTCAACGAGTCCTCCATCCTCCATCTTGTGGGCCGGGTCTTGTAGAGGGACTCGAGCTGTAAGACCTTTTTAATTTATATTGACCTCATTTGTTGTAAAGTTGTTTTCAGTTTGCTTTAATTTTTCTTTATTAAATAATGAACACACAGAAAACCACGAGTATGTTGGTATTATTCCATCATAGGGAAACTGTAAGGGTGCAACCAAGAATGATTTTCATTTTTCTTTAATAGTCGATTGATTGTTCGGTGTATAAAATGTCCATCATTATTCCCTGAAGCCCAAGGTGATATATTCAAATTGCTTTTTTTTTTCTTCCTGACCAACAGTCAAACGCAAAAAGTTTGACTTTACTGTTATAGAAAATTGTGAAAGCAGCAAAAATTCAGTCGAAGCAGTTACCAGAGAATTTTAAGTATTTTTTTCCATTAAAAAAAAAAACAACTTTAACGATATCTAAACTGTTGCCATTAATTTTCTGTCAATCAGCTAATTGATTGATCATAATTACTGCTGTAGAGCACCAGTTGATTTCTGGGAAACTGCTGTTTCTAGTGGAGGTCGGTAGGGACCCCGCCGGTGCCCTGTAGGAGCTTAATCTGAGAACGGGAATATGAGATTGCTATCGGCATGTTACAGATGAATTTACCAACATTTGAAAATGACTTAATGTGTCATTTGTGTTCATTTGACTTCCTCTGATAACAGTGGATTCAGATCGTGAGTAATGCAGCCCATGGCGTTCTATCCCTAAGGCCCAGAGTGATTTTAAAAAGTGATCCCATTAAGTACCGTCCAGGTGTGTGTGTGTGTGTGTGTGTGTGTGTTTTGGTTATCTCAATTGCTCAGTGCAAGTGTTTTCAGACAATCTGCAGCTGACAGGAAGATGTTTGAGTGGCAGTCAGCGGCTGAGGTCGAGAAAATGACAGAAACAAGCGGGTGGATAAAGACTCTGGAGAGTTTTAATTATTTCCCAATTGCACAGAGAACAAATATAAAAAAGTAGAGCGCTCTCTAGATCCAGAATCAATCAGAGCCAACCTGAAATCTCCTCTCCAGCTCCGTCTGGGCTCAGACAGTTCATACAGTTTTAAAAAGACCCATTCATAAGAATACGAGCAGGATGTAAAAATGAACAAAACCGGAAAACCAAACCAAAAAAGAAGAAAATGGCAATTAAAAAAACAAAAACAAAAAAAGATCACTACAGAGGATTAATGACAGGATTTGTCAAACAGACTCTTGCACGTAACTGACATGTCGCATGACACCAAACACAAAGACAAGTAAATAAAAAAAACTGTAATGAAGAGATTCTTGATGCAAGAGCTGGTAGTTTCTAATGTGCAGGTTTAGCACAGGTACTGTGTGAATACAGATACACATTTCATCCACTTTGTGTTTGGGTCAGCGTGTGTCTCAGAGCTGCAGAGCGCAGAACTGCTGGTAGACGGCCAGGATGTGGTGGTCCAGCTCGGCGGTGAACAGCAGGTTCTCCAGGGTTCCCATGTACTGCTGGATGGTCACGTGGTGCTGCGCAACGAGGAGAGACACCGAGTCATCCAGAGAATACACACGAGCGGATATGCTGGTGTGTGACAGACAAAGTGTAGCCCAATCAGAGCCAAGAGTCGTCCTAAAAGTAGCTCGGTTGTTGGAAGAATGGTGCTGCTATGGATTGTGAGTAACTGTTAAGCTACAGGTTGAGCCCTGTTTTTTTTAATCCTATATTTCTGTTCAATTTGGAAAACTAAACACGCCAAATTCCCTACTAGCAGTTCCTGTTAGCTGTCCGTACATTACAGTGTACACTGCAGTCACTGGATTACTTTGAAACTTAAAAATGTGATCTGCAGTCGTAGGGAGCATCTTTTTAAAAATCGTTTCTAGTCGGGTTTACGGACATGTCTTCACCGTGGACATCGGAGATAATGATACCTCTGACAGTGTAAGTCGCGCTGAATCTGGCTGTGTGAGTGTGCGTGCGACGGTTTTACCATGAGGAAGATCTGCTGCAGTCGCTCGATACAGTTTTTGTACCAGGGCGTGCTGATGTCGACGCTGCCGGTCTCACAGCGAACCAGGTGCTCCGTCAACAGCATGATGAAACGCTGAGGGAGGAAAAACCACGTTTAATATGGCGCAGTCCTTTAACCCCTCTCCCGTCCTGCACCGTCAGGAGGTTTGGGGGGGGGGGGCAAGCCGAACATGTCCCCGGTCAGATTCAGATACCTGGTACACATCTTGGCTAAGGACGCTGAACCCTAGCGCTTCCTGCTGTCTTCTAAATACCTGGTGTACTGCACTTGTCTAAGGTTTAGAATTCCCTGGTCCGCCAGGAAAGTCTAAGAGCAACGAGTCTTCAGTACCTGGAAGATGACGAGGAAGAGGTTCTTCTGTTCGCTCTGAGCCGACTCCACCTTCTCCTGTAGCCTCTCGATCTGCTCCTCCAGCTGACCCTCCTCATCCTCGCTGTTCTTGTCCATGTCCTCGTCGTCACCGCTGTCCCTCTATCGGTATTCGTGCACAAACAATATGATCCTTCCTACTTGAACCAGCTGAATTCACTTAATATTATTTTTTTGAAATGCAGCATTTTAAACGAATCGTTAATTTAAAACTGATTAACATGACTATGATGGACATAGTGTGGTGGATAAAGTTACCCTCTTATGCTGCTGTTTCTCCAGCTTGTCCTTGGCCTCCTCCAGCTCCTTCTGGATCTTCTGGACGTGTTTGTTCATCTTCCGGATGGTTGAGTGCAAAATCTCCCAGGTGAAAAGTCTAGTTCAGGTTTAGAGTAAAGAGGTGTTGTTTTTTTTTTTCTTTAAGTTTACTGGCCACAGACAGAAAAACATTTTATTCAAGAAAATGCACATAAAAAAATAAGGCAGGACAGTAGAGAACAGGAGGTCAGTGTTTATGTCCTAGCAGTATGACATGTGGAATGGAAAACGTGAGCCTGATAAAACCTGATGAGACGGATTTTCCTCAAACTTTAACCTCCCCTCGTGCGGAGTGCCCCTACGTGTTCAACAGTTTGTCTCTGTGCCGATGTCCCACCTGGTGAACTCATGAGCCATGTCCTGAGAGAAGAGCCAGTTGGCCACAGCAGCACAGTCAACGATCTGGGTGCGAATCATTTTGTCCACCAACACTGCGATCATCTGCAGCAGCCAAGACACGGTTCATGAGGACCAAACTCTTCACGAAAACTCAGATTATTGACATGTGGGTCACTAAAAATGAACATTCTTTGAATGAAGAGCCACTTTTCTATTACTGACTGACAACAAGTGTTTCAACCAAGTTCTAGGAGACATGAAAACTGGGGCTTTTACCTGTGGGTGGTTCCTCCACACTTCATAAACAACTTTGAGCATGTGCAGCTTCCCCTCGTCGCTGTCGGTCAGGGTCTTCAAGATTTCGTGAAACCTGGAGGAAGTAGGTGCAGGCGAGGCCAAGAGGTCTGGATTCATTCATTCAATGCAACATTCGTTGACCTTCTGTGATTACACTCATGGTTAGCGTACGGCTACTGAACTCTGAGGAAGTTACTGGTTTAGAACATCGAGATTTTAGAAAAACACCCAGTAAATTTATACATTTTTCAAGAGATTGTTTATGAATTTTTATAGTTTTAATTTTTATTTCAATTTAGCTCTTAATAGCCTTTAGCTGATCATCTTATTATTATTATTATTGTGTTTTTTTTAAGATTCAAACCTAATTTAAGCATTTTTCATCATTTCTAAAAATAAGTGTTACATAGGCAATGATCTGAATTGTATAGTGTCATCTATAATGATGAACTTTAAACATGTAATTTGCAGTTGGCATCACATAGTGTGCAAGTTATGCCAATTTGATCCCTGACTTTTTCAGTTGAATTAGTGCATTATCAATAAATAATGATGGTTAAACAGTATCTCCAAAATGTTGATTCAGATTTTCAGTTAATATACACCATTATTAATCTTCACTAATGTATATTATATGTAAATGAACAAAATCTCCCTTTTTTGGTCCAGATAGAACTAAAATCGTATCGTATCGTATATCTTTTCATATCATATCTTCTTTTAGACAACTGAGTGGACAGCACTAAAGCTCTGGACTATACCCCAGGAAGCCCAGCAGCGTGTTCTGAGGTTGCCAGACTTCAAGTCTCTCTTGACCTGAGCGAATACAGGATCACCAGATTTATTATTTGGCGAACGAAGGCTAATTCAAATATGACATATGCCGACTGCGTTTCAGTTTGTTTGGTTTGAGACATGAAAACTGTTGAAACAAATCGCGTGAAGGCAAAAGCGGTTAGCTCTCACGGTGGGTAAACTTACTTGGCGAGGGCGCTGAAGGAGTGGCTGAAGGATTTGGCTGCCAGATGGAGAAGAGTCTGCAGGAACACGTCAATCTTCAGAGGGTTGAAGCTCTCCCCTTCATCTGGAACGAGAGAAAGACAGAAGGCGGCAACAGAGGGTAAGAGGTCAAACTAAAAATTTCAAGAAAATCCTATTTTACCCAACAGCCTAAAACTATGTTTGGATTAATGTCAAATTATTCTCATTTAAATACAGAAAACTGGAGGTTTTCAGGGGAACTGACAAAGGTTCTGCAATCCACCCACCTGTAACAGTGAGAGGAACCCCCCTGAGGTAAGGCCTTCAACACATAAATGTCCAAAACGTTTTTAAATCTTTACAAAGCTTAATGAAGACGTCACAACCGAAGGAACAACTGTAGAATCGTGACCTCTCTTCTTACTTCCATACAGATGTTGCAATTGGGGATGAAGTGGTGATAATCTGGAAATGGCTCTTTCTGTCAGCTTTTAAAGGCAAATTACCACAGTCACGCATAAAAACTAGTACTATGTTTCGGTGTCAGCAGGTACTGATATTTTCCTCCCAGAATCTTTGTAGGAGCGTCCACAAAAATTGACAAAATTGTCTACAATTAAAATGAAATAAAATTAAAATGAAATAAAATAGAAAAAAATAAAAGAATAGAATAAACTAAAGTAAACTAACCATCGTCATCTTCCTGGTTGGGGTTGGGGACTTCTTTGAGGATGGTCAAGATCTCCTCGTTGGACGCTCGGTTCTTGATGGCGTTCCCAACAGTGATGGATACTGCGTAACCTGGTAACGAAGCTGCGAGGCAGGAGAGACATTCTGTCAGGTTCGTGTCTTTGGACGTCTGTCCAGACTATTTGATGCTGACCCAAGTGATTTCCTGAACGCTTGTGCTGACAATTACTCTGGTGACGTGTTCCTCTTCATGCTAACCGTTTTAAAAGTGTCCTTTTGAAAGGTGCTGCGATTTGCTGACATTAAGACATGAACATTCTCTCCTGGCTTCAGCAGTGGATACTGCCGATTTGTGAAAATATAAATTTTAAGTGTTCTTACAAGCACTCTCGTCGGGGTATTTGAAAATATAGATGGGCTCTGCGGGGATGAGGGCTGAGAAGGTAGGAGGGACGATGTCCACTATCCGCTGATGGTACGAAAGCCTGCGAGGAAAAAGAGCAAACGGACAACTCTAGGTGTGTGTGTGTGCGGCACTTTCCAGATAACAGGGCCAAAGAAATCCATGTTTTCAAGGACAAATCATGCAAAACGAGGTAATATTCAACTTCTTCCAGAGAGAAACTGCTGGGAAACACAAATAATACGAAGTGAACAAAGCATTTGGGGTTTACTAGGATGTTTAATAGAACCAGTACTGAGCCGCAGATTAGCAGGCCACATCCAGGATTCCTATAATTCCTACTACCAATCAGATCCACTTACCTTTGTCACATGAGAGAGATAGAACATTACCATTTAAAGCTCTTTATATCTTAAAGAAAACGTGAATAATGATTCAATACCTCATACACTTCTCCAGAACTTCTTTGACAAACTTGGGCTTGGGCTTCTCTAGATCCACAGTCAAGCAGTCAGCCCTTTACAAAGACACGTGATCACATAATCAACTGTACTGTTCACGTCTACTGGTATTTGGCCACATTTTCTGCCACTTTAAAACTATGAATAGCTGCTATAAACGTTCTGTGTCCATTACAGAATCACTCACCAGTCGTCCCAGCTCCATCGAAACTGGAAGTTGCTCAAATGATGAGAAAACCAGTTGATTAGTCTGGAAATAAAAAGGAAACGGAGAGACGGGATGACAGTGTCAGATCACAGACAGGAACCGCTTCAGTGAAGTTTTCCCTCGTTGAGGAAAAGCAAATGTTTACCTGTCTATGCAGGTAGTGTTCATGGTGTCCAGTCTCATGTACAGCATCTCTGTGGCTTGGGCCAACTAACAGGCAGGTGTTAAGGTAAAATTCCTTTTACATTATTTAGGTGTATTTTTTTTTGTTTTTTAAATGCTGTGTCTAGTAATTTAAAAACTATTTACCAACTCGTGTTCAATATGATTATTCTAATACGAGTCAGTTTTAAGGGGTTATAAACAAAATTCTCATATTGAGATTTTATGGTTCACGACTTTTATGTCTAAATGATTTAAAACAAATTTTACCAAAATCTGTTGCAGCTTGAAATTTAAAATATACAGAAATTGTTATTTTTTTTATTATAGGATTTTGTTAATGTACAATACTAAAAAACAATGTCTTTATGGGAATAACATGTTTAACCTCTAACCTCTGCTTTTGGGTATATCAGTGGACATACCTATATTAATAGTAATATATAAACATCAGGATAATCCTGCGATAAATACCACAGAATTCGTTTTGACCACATCACTGACTCCCTTACCACCACTTTTTGATGATTTGTCAAGTGATGGAAGGTGTTTCGTATCCTCGTGTTTCTCTTTCCTAACTCAAAAATCCTTAAAACTGGATTCTGAAAGCGGCTGAGAAATTTTCAAGGGGTGGTGGAAAAGGAACTTGTGTTAAAGGGCATCCCTGATACAAATCAAGGATACAACTTGCGGCAGTGATCCTGGCTGCAGTTTGCAGAGTTCAATGAGCAGAGTGGTGTACATGACGTCCATGTGAGGCGGAGAGGGCAGCTGGAAAAGTTCTCCAAAGATCACCTGAAAAAAGAAACAGGTAAATATTTTAACCAGCCATTATTTTTTCTCTAATTTCACAGCATGTAGCTTGTCAAAAAAAAAAAAAGTATACCTCCACGATGTGATAGTTGAGCGGAATCTTATTTTTCCCCGGATAGCTGAGTAACTGGGCAGCACTGAGAGATAAAAAAGAAAAATCAGAAATGTCAAAACATTTGAGTCTGTGTTCAACCAGCATGTTCAGACCTGACAAAATTTAAACCCCGATCGAGCTTGTTACCCACCATGTCTTCCTCTCTTTCCAGTGAGTCTTGATGATACAGTGCAGGTTTTCTTCAATGACAAATCTCTCCACGGAGTGGCTGCCGGGCATAACAGGACCCTGAGAATAAAGAGCACAACAATTTGTGAGCAGCGAACTACAACATTAAAAACAACAACCCTAGAGACAAACTGCCTGTATTGCTACTTTTCTTGTACCTACTTGTGTACGACTTGTCCACATCCAGCTTTGCTTTATTTGTATAGAATGTCACCGATACAGGTGCCATACTGTGTATCCGCAATTTTATCTTCGATATTTCAATATGAAGAACATGCTCCCAATGTATTACATAATGCATAACGACTGAATTTTTCCTTTCAACATTATACATCCTTCTCCTTGTCTACGGTGAGATCAAAACAAACGAGTAACATACTGACAAGTGTTTTATCAAAGGCAAACCGTATGTACCTCGGGGGCGTCGGTGTAGTCGAACATGCGGAAGACGACCCGGGGCATTGGGTACTGGGCATCGGGCATGTGGCCCGGTGGGGTGAAGGGTGGCAGGTTGTGTTGCAGAGCCTCGCACAGCACGCTGTCAAAGGCGATGTATGGGCGTAGGATGTGACGCTCCTGCCATCGGTCTTTCTTTAGCTTCTGAATCTGAGCCCAAAGGCAGTCCAGGTACTGCGAGGAGAAGAAAGAAAGAGGGTGTCCATTTTTTTAACAGTGACCTGCCCTCTGGGCACCATCAAAGGCAACCCGTTTTCCTACGAGAATGAACAGAAATGCCACTCGGCAGCAAAAACTTTGCCGGTCCTAAACGTCACTAGCAATGTAAATCGAACGTGATATATAAATTTCAGTGAAATAATGGGAGAACTGTAACAAATGCAGCGCTGCTGTGTCCTCTCACCTCCTCCTGTGGATGAGGCTTCTCTGCTGTCCACACCTGCAGCATTGGGACATGGGTCTTTACTCTTCTCCTGAAAAACATGAAATGTCAAGTGATGCAGGAATCAGATAATAGGTGTGATCGAAGCACTGACTGAATTACGAAAATGAGAGGAAGAAATACAATGAAAAAGTAAAAATAGACAAAGAGCAAGGAGGAGAAAGTCAAATACTAAAAAGGAGGAAAGACAACGAAACGGATGGAAAGAGATTGGGCAGTGCAGGAAGACAAAGATAGAAAGCACAGAAAACGAGGCAGACGTCGTACTTGAGGTAGCCTTCGATCTGGCTGAGGAGTCGGTCCATCTCAACATCCTTCTTCTCGTAAAGCTCCTTACCGACCCAGGGCAGACAGGACAGAACAACATACACAAACCAGTCTGACCGAACCTGGGGACACAAACAAGGTCTCTTACAACACCGCATGCTCAACACTGAAACTCATCAGGAAGCAAAATTAAAATGTATCTGTGTTAAACTCAAGTACCACCGTGCATGTACTGCGTGCCTTTTGTACAGAACTCAAAGTTTAATTATATAACTATTCCTCTTTAACTCTTTAGATTACCCTAATAGGTTTGCATGATGAAGTTGGCTTTAAAACATTTCAATAATATTTTATTTTTTCCCTTGTCACATTGTATTCATATTATTTTTCCCATTTTACTTTTTAAATCAACCCACAGTTCACCTCTGGCCTGACCTCATTTCCGATACGTTAATGACACCTCAAGCTTCTACCTACCTGTGGTACGTCTTCCTCTTGAGTAACACTGACAAAATTTTCAAACATGGCCACCATTGAGGGAGCAGCAATCACATGGCAGTTGACCAAGTCAGACAGAAACCGCACCTGCAGAAAGAAGCCATGATGTGCCAAAATGCAAACACCGTAAAAAAACAGATGCTTTTAAAAGCCGTACGTCAGATGCTTGTACAGCATTAGCTTACCAAGTAAACAGCTTCATTGTACAAGTTGTTTTTCAATGTCTCCTTGAGTTGTCTGATCATGGCCTCAACAAACTCGCCCCCAAAGTTGTAGTTTCTGGCGTTGAGGAGGCCAACTAAAGTTGTATACACAGTCAGCTTCTCAGGTAGGAGGCGAGCGCTGCCGGCACAAGACAATTCAGTGAGAACCACCGACTAAAAGACTCATCTTTTTTTCACCAGTGAAAGGGTGATAATTGGTATGAACTTACACAGCACATAAAATGCGCAGGATTTTGTTTTTGTAGTTTGGAAGGTCTGCCTCTAAGACACCTGCGAGGCCCTCCAGGTTGCTCTCCAGGGACGATGTACTCTGTAAAGACATACCGAGCAATTTAGCATTAGCAATACTTAACAAACTAAGCAATTTAACGTAAAGCACTTTACAGGTAAATCAGGGCAGCCCCCAGCCATTTGATTTTGCTGAACCCCAGTATACATTATTGCAGCAAAAACCACTAAACATTCTGGTGTTTGTCTTTAAAAGTAAAACTTGCACAGGTGATTTAAGGCTGAATCTTCCCAAAGCCGAGGGTTCTGTATCCAGTGAAGCCACCCATACGGAAAACATCAAACTCCACACATACTACTGTGAGAGAAGAAGTGTCCCTTGCTGTGCAGACCCCTTACCTTCTCCCCCACGCGACATATCAGTGACTCCAGACGGTCTTCGATCTCAATGGGCTCTGACGTTCTCCTCCTTTTATGGGCCTGACCTCCTGGAGGGTTGAAAGAGCAACGCAATAATCACAGAGTGAGTGGAATGAGAAACATTAGACAGGAGATTTATCTCAAGGGGAGCCGTGATGGGAAAATCCATCCTAAAACAGAATACACATACACGTCTAATTTCTGAAAGACCGTACAGCTCTGTTTTCATTTGTGGCCTTCTCCTTAAAGGGGCATTTTACACAAGAGGACTAGCCTACTCGTCACTGGGAGTGTTACTCAGCCTGCAAAAACAGTTGTATAATGTCCTCTGTTGTTCTCAAGGAACTTTCCAAAGACTGAATGTCATCAGGGTCATTTCAGCTTGGGCTCGGAGAAAGATGGCATTTAGAGGGCATCTTCTCTCGTGAGTCCCCCAGCCTTATGGAAGTGCATAACTAAACCGCTGGAGTACTCCTTAAAATTGCATAGCAGAGAAATTCAGTATAACGATGATTCTATTTATACATATATCCCTGAGAAGCCCCATAGACAGTGAATTGTGAAACTAGAGTTTATTAGATGATTGATCAATTAGTCAATTGACAGAAAATGAATAGCAACCATTTTGATTATTGAATAATTGTTTTAGATGTTTTATGTAGCAAAAATGCCAAACATTTGATGGTTCAAGATTCTCAAATTCATATTAAACTGATTATCTTTGGGGTTTAGGACTGCTGGTTTGACAAAACTTGACATTTGAAAGTTGTAGGTCATAAGTATGTGGATATAAGTAGGTACAAAATGATTCATTGAGAAAATAACTGCCATATGGATTGAGTGAAGAAATTCATAGGACAGTATGATAGCAGTTCAAATGATTTCTGGGGGTTTCTGCAGGTTCACAGAGTTAAACTTAAGGCCTACAATTATTTCAATGCATGAATTTATTGACATTTACAATCAAATGTTCGTCAGTGCTACGAGTCCTGGAGCATCAGACAATAGATGGATATAAATGGATGTAAAGATTAACCAGTTTAAAAAAAAAACTGCTTATTTAAAGGTCCATATAGGAATTTTACATAACCTTACAGGTCTGGATCGATGCATATGGCAATTTCCCAGACAGCTCTTCCAAGAATATCACAGAGTAGACCTTTGTAAATGAAATATAAGACTTTTAAATACTTTTAAAGCCCTTTTTTGAGGAAACTGAAATTAATGCTTTTCTAAAAAGACTTTTCAAGACCTGCAGATGTCCTGTACACAACCAGAAAGGTTCACATTTTTTAAAGGCTCTGTCTTAAAACAATTGTCAAACATCCTGATGAACAGTGAAACAGGTTTTGTTTGCTGTAGTTGTTCCTCCTGTTCACACTGGCCATTAAAGACCCCCCCCCCCCCCCAAACGCATGTCCGATGTAAGTGATGGGGCCGAAATCCTAAATCGTCCAAAACGTTTAAGCTGATGGTAACACGAGGCTTCATCAACCCAAATTAGTTTAATCGAGTGGATATCCTTCAAAGTTAGGGCCAAGTACAAAGTTTCCTCTTTTTGTTGCTACTCTTCCGCTGGAGAGACGCGACCTTGGAGGACATCCGCTCGATTTGATTAACCCAGATTGCTGAAGATGTTAGAAATTGGTGTTGGAGGGGAATCTTCACCTGGGCCAGAGGGGCTCAGACCCCCGACCACACGATTCGTAGTCACAAGTAAATACAAAGTCTTCTGTGTTCGATGTAATATAGGTTTTACTGTAAGTCAAAAGATACAATAAGAACCGAGCTGGTCCCCAGGGAGCAAACTGAGCCGCCTCAGTTGTACATTCGTATTTATAACATTACTCTCTCCACCTTCGGTGGGCCCTGATAGTAAGTGCACTCCCATCTTCACGCCTCCGTCGCCCGGTCATTTCCACCACGATTAGCATTAGAATGAATGGCGTTTACGTTCCTCGGAAGCCGATGTCTTTAGGGGAGTCGTTCACCAAATGCATTCTGGGTTTTACATACACCATTGTTTTCTGAAGCAAGCAGATTCCCTTATCTTCCCCCCCTAAGCCTCTCTCAGTCAGCACTCCTGATGGCCGGGGTTCAGTTTTCACTGGTAACTTACTGAACACGCCTGAAGCTAAATAAATAAGTAAATAAATGATTACATTCAGCAACAGGAGAAAAATATATTTCCCACATCAGACCCAGATAAACTTCTGAATTCACGGAGCGTGGATTTTGTCCCCCATCACTTACAATGAAAGAAGAAATCTCCTCATAGCCAATAAGCGCCGTTTCGGGGTTCCCACGGGCACCTGACGAGACTTGAAAGATTGAGAACCCACCCTTTAACTGTGCTGATGATTTCGACACAAACCAATCTAACAGGGGGGGGTTTGAATGATTCACGGTGGCTGGTTGCCGCCCCCATATCAACTGCATATGTTAACAGCGGCTAGCGGTAAACGTACCGGTTCATTCTGCCGCTGCTCGGACAGTTCGCTTCTCGTTTTAAGACACGATAACTAAAATGAACATCAACGGATATTAAGTGTTTAGCACTATCCTTTTTTTGGATAATGACGACAAAACCCAAAAACCCGGCCTCGTAAACTAATTTACCAATAATCATGCGCGAATGCACCAACCCAGAGATTGACGTTACCGAAAACACGCTTGCGTTAGCTAGCCACCGCTCGTTAGCCTAACGTCTGAATTACACATGCAAACGTCCACTTACCGTCATTCTCGTCGCTGTGCCGTCTCCTGGACATGTTTCACTCCACTTCGGTGTGAATGCGAGGTAACTGAGCGCGAAAAATGACAATGACCAAAAGGATAAGTCGGTCAAACAAGCTTCTGCTTGGTTCAGCCTGGCCGCTATCACAGCAGAAAAATAAAAGCGGTCTGATTCAAGTGAGGCACATCCGGGGTCAACCGGAAGGTGCACCCGCCCGACTTCGTCCGGGATCCGATGCCGGGTTCGCGGCTGCACGTTTGGTGATACTCGTGTCCGTACAATGTCAATTTCACCACTAACAAAGGCTTCAGATTTTACTTTTGCCAAAATATGGCTAAAACATAATAATCCGAATGCCAGGGGTTTGATTAGGAATCGGCCCTTTTTCTTTCGGACCACAAAGCAGAGCTAGCTCTGTCTAAATTTTAAAAAATCACTCAACTTAGCCAAAGTGTGTTTACTAGCTGTTTACTAGATTAATTATATTTTAAAAGCTGCTAAACACCATGGCATCAGCGGATCATACCCCTTGGTCAGAGTCCTTGGTCTGGGATCTCGACTCCTCTGCATCAGGTGGATTGAAACGGGAGAAACAACTTTCTGCCTCACAGAGAAGATACTACAACTTCTGCAGGAGGAAGGTGAGAGACGACAGACACGCTGAATGGTAATATACCGGCCGTTGCTTTAAGGCCCCGTGTTTGTTTTGACAGTATGTGCCCGACTACCAGATTAGAGAGCACCGCTGAGCACAGGAAACAGAAACAGGAGCAACACTGAGGAATCAATCAAAGCTTTGTGCCCGGATCAAAGGTCCTGCAGTGCAGCTAATATCTAAAAATGATCAGTTTCTTTGGTTATAATTCTGAGGTACTTGTACTTGACGTGAGCATGACTATTTTCTACTACTTTATATTCTACTGCACAACGATTCAGAGGGAAATGTTGTACTTTTTACTACACTACATTTATTTGATAGCCTCTGTTAGTAGTGAGTTTGCTAAATTAGTTTAATAAGACAAATTATAATCAATAAATAAATGGGAACACATTCACAAATTAAACAGCAGTATATAAAGTGATTATAATTACTTTCACCTTTACCAGCTGCGACATTAAAGTACACATTAATGCATCAGTAATTATAATATAATATAGTATAAATTCTTCTCAAATGAGCATAATAAGTACTTTCACTTTTGTTGGTTTAAGTATATTTTGATGCTAATACTTTTGTACTTATGCGGGACTTTTACTTGTAACAGAGTATTTCTACACTGTGGTTTTACCACTACTTTTACTTCACCAGAAGATCTCAGCATTCTTCCAACACTGGTTTCTGTCTGTCAAATTAACGCATAGCTTAAGTCTCTAAAACATGCTAAACTTTGGGGATATTTATAGAGAACATATAAAGATGTATAGAGATACAGTTTATTGTACCTATGGTTGCAATTAATTAAAAATAAAATTCAAGAGATCTTTATCGAAAATATAATTGGGTTATGTAAAGAAAATATATTTATTTTGTCCGCCCAAAAAAAATTCGATATCAATTTGGCTATATCACAAAACTTGATGACCTATATTGCAGCCTGCAGTTTATATTTCAGACCCGTGGTTCCTAATCTGGTGGTTGGGACACCCTAAGGGTTCATGAGATGAATCTTGTGGTCATGGGTTAATTAGCAAAACAAGGAGCAGGAATAAGCACAATTCTGCTGCTCAAAATATATGTTTATTTTTATATTTCAAAAATTTCACTGGCTAAAAAACAAACAAAAACAAAGGCGAGAAGTGGGCATCACTCTTTGAACTTCTCACAACTAAGACACACAACCAGTGGCAAGGGATCACAAACAGACATGGTTATTTATTAATGAGTCAGTTAAGGAACCACCTACAGACAGTCTATGATCTGTGCAGTGTCTACTATCAACCACATGGTATTTAATTTTTAAAAAATGGGTTTGACTTGCACATTGAAAAGGCCTCACACTTTTTTTTCTCCACAGTCATTTGCTGCCTTTGTGGCATCAAAGAGCGACAGCAGTCAGGAGGAAGGAAACACAACTTGGTGCTGCTGCGACCAGACCTTCAAGGAACACCCCGCTATTCACAAGCATGTGGCCAGAACTCATGATGCTGAAGTAAAGCGGCTCGCACAGGCCACATATGAATGTTTGTTAAGCCAGCTGGAGGAGGAACCCGAAACACGGCAGCCAAGCGAGCGCAAAGCCGAGGCAGTCGACATTTCCTCATGGATACCCGACACCAGTCACATCTCTGAGGAGCAACTTCACAAGTACTGGTCCACTTGGGTTCAGTTGTCATGGCACCCATGTCTTTTATACTGTTTTTGAAGTGAAAATTCAGCTCAATTGTATACATTTATGTGAATTATAAAATATTGATGAGCTCAGGTTTAGTTTCTGAGTCTTTGAGAAACACTGATATCTCTTGATGTTCCCTCGTTTTCCGTCAGGGGTCCAGGCATGGTCATCCTCTATTATCACTACTGTCAAGTGGAGGATCCGCACGTCATCTGTGCTTGGCAGAAAGCTTTGTGTGAAAAGCTCCACTTAACTGGCAAGGTGAATACATTCTCCTATCCTGCTTCCAATTGGGAGACTACAGAATGTTTACTTCATAAATAGATAGAAATTTTGAATGACGTGTCTATGAGTGTAAAAAGGAGGGATGATTTAATTCATTTTAACGTTCCCCTTTAAATCGTGACTATGTTTTTTAGGTGAGGGTGGCGACTGAAGGCATCAACGGAACAGTCGGTGGCACCAACGTGGCCACTGACATTTACATCACCGCAATGCGTGCGCATCCCCTCTTCAAGATGGAAAGGGAGGATTTCAAGGTCAGACTTAGATGAAGAACTCTCGGAGGACGACAGACTATGTAGATATTTCCTTTGTCACGTCTTGGACGATGACGGTGTCCTGCCTGAATATGAACTTTGTTTCGTGATCCACTGGGCGGCCATGGCCTGAGTTTTAAGCGTAACATTAAATAGTTACATTGAAAGGGCCTTTTTTATTATGATTACAGAGAATTGCGAATGAATGGGAATGTTTGTCCCTGTGTGTGCGTGCAGACAAGTGACGGTGGTGCAGAGTGTTTCACAGACCTGAGGGTTGGGGTCTATAAAGAAATCGTCCCGATGGGAGTGGATCCTGATGTCATCTCCTACCGACTAGCAGGTGTTATATTATTATTCTTATCCCCCAAAATTGACATTAGTAGTAGTAATAGCAAACAAACAACAAATGAAGAAACGCTCAAAGGTCCATCGCGATTGCTCCAGGAACACTGTGTATTTATGAGTCAGTAAATATGCTGAAGTTCTGTTTTGTAACGGCTGATTTTTGAAGCTTTTACTGTGTGCGGATTGTGAAGGTGGTCATGATAGTTAAATGTTTTTTTTTTTTTGTTTTTGTTTTCTCTCAGGAATTCATTTGGAGCCTGAGGAGTTTCACAAAGAAGTGGAGGCTCTTTTGGCTAAAGGGGATTTGTGCAATGACGCCATCCTCCTAGACTGCCGTAACTTCTACGAGAGTAAAATCGTCAGTCATTTATCAGATTCCTACAAAAAACATTGACTTGCACAGGTTCTATAGGCAAAATTAATTTTCCAAACGTGACCCTTTGTTAATCCCCCCCCTTTCTGCTATATCTACACTAAGTGCCCTAAGCAAATACAGTATTTTAACTCAACAGAAAATGATGGTATTTTTTTGGTGAAATTTTCATTTAAATGTCCTTGAGCAAGATGCTGAATTCCTACTAGATTCAGTGATTTTTTTTTTTTACTGACTTTGATCACTTATCATTAATAAACAGGGCAAAAGTCAGTTTGCAATGTTTGCCGCAAGCTGTGATTTATTTTTTCCCTCCAGGGGCAGTTTACTCAGTGTCTGGCGCCAAACATCCGTAAGTTCAGCTACTTCCCGGACTACGTCGACAACAACCTCGAACTGTTTAGAGACAAAAAGGTCCTCATGTACTGCACAGGAGGCATCCGGTGTGAGCGCGGCTCCGCGTACCTCCGCTCTAAAGTAAGTCCACCAGTCTGGGATTTTTTTTTAGGTGTTGAGTTATGAAAAGGGCTCTTTCACTTGTTCTCCACAAGGGGGGACTGTTTAGTCATTGTCCTTGTGTATCCTCCTGCAACTTGTCCCTTGAACTATTGTAGTTGAGATATTCTGCGCAGAAGAAAGCATGTAGATTTCTGTTTACTTTGGGCCCCTACCTCTCCTATCCTATTTGTAGGACGTGTGTAAAGAGGTTTACCAGCTGAAAGGTGGAATTCACAAGTACCTGGAGCGTTTCCCGGAGGGTTTCTATCGAGGAAAACTTTTTGTCTTCGATGAGCGCTACACCATCTCCGCCAACAGTGACGTCATCTCAGGTTAGTGTTTTCTCCCTGTTATAAGGCTCCTTTTAAGACTGTTGAAAAATGTACAAAAATACTTTTAACGGTATCTGAAAACACTACTAAACATGTCCTTGTTGTCTTGTGTTACATTTAAATAATTCTGTTTTCCTCTGTGCAGACTGCAGGTACTGCGGCTGTCCCTGGGACCAGTACAAGCTCTGTTCCTCCCAGTTCTGCTGCCAGCTGGTTCTGTCATGCCACGGCTGCAGGCAGGATGGACACACCGCCTGCTGCCCCACCTGCCAAAAGAAAGGACAGGCTCAGAGCGAGGCGTCCTCTGCCGCTCCACATCACAAAGAGGAGTGCGAGTGCACCGATGGACGTCCCCGAATCCCCCAGGATGTGTAGCGATACAGTGGTGGCGACCGGACATCAGTCTTTGCAGCTACATGAAAAGTGCTGCATGTCCAGGGATGTTAATCAGAATTTTACAGCTAAAATTAGTGGAAGGTGACCAGTATATTTTTAATCATTAAGTTTTTTACATGAATGTTGGGAATTAAGTCAGATTTACTGTATCTAAATGGTTTAATTCTGAAGACAGAGTCATTCATGAAGCTGATATTAGATGATAAAACTGTTTATTCATCTGTTATTGAGAAAATGTAAGAGTGCATCTGCAGAATCCATGAGTTTTATTATGTCAATTTTGTGAAATATAAATGCCTTATTGTTAATGAAAGCTCCATTCCAGGGGATTTGAACTTCTTATTTTGTGTGTGTTTGCTTGTTTGTGTAAAAATGGGATTTTATCCTTTTAAAATCAGTGCTTTGACAATCATTTGTGTTAATTACATACTTTTATTTGTCCCAAATGTAAATGGTTTCACGGCCAATTTTAAAATGAAGTCATTTGATTTAATGCTGTATAGAAAACAGTGTGGATACGAATACGCCAAAAAAAACAGGCAGCACTTACAGCAGTTTTCTGGCGCTCTCCAAGCCACAAATTCTCTGGCCAGAGCAGGTTGCGGACACTGCAGGTGCTCCTCAAACACTTGGAAACCACAAGCAGCAGCAGCAGCAGCAGCAGCTCTGTGTGCCTCACTTGGGATGACACACATTGGACACACATGCTCCTGTTTTACTCGTGCAAAGCTCTTTGAGATGCATGTGTTGTGTGAACTGTGCTAGGCAAAATGCCTCCTCCTCTTTCTGTCTATTCGACATAATCCCGTGTCTTTGCCGTCTTTTCCTCCATTCTTCTCTGACTTTGCTCCCTGACAGATAATTCACTGATACTCTTCAACTTTCCTTCTTCCCTGCGCTTCTTGTTTCTTTCTCTTTCCTTTCTTCACTATTCTTAGTACTTCACTTGGTATGTAGTTATATCGATAAATAAGAGCAGCACATTTCTAATAAAAAAAAAAAAAGATATAACAGTTGACAAGTAAATGGTAACATACTTGCAGTGGAAGTCCACGAGAGGGAGTGATGGGACCACAGCCAGGAGTCAGTGAAGCTCCTCAACATCCAGACTTGAGGCTTTAGCTCTGAGGCGAGCGGACCTGGCCAGGCTGCCCGGGTCCTCACTGACCAGCAGCGGCCTCCCTACCGCATTTCTTGGGGGGGGTGGACCGGGTTTTGGGACAGTGACGCTCATGTGTATTTACTCACCCGTGTATCAGTGGGAATAAGGACAGGAGGACTGAGCGATGTCTGCGCCAGGTTCCACAAACCTGGGCAGCTCCGTAAGCTACAGCCAGAACTCAACGCCGAACGGTGGAGCTGCGCCCGGCTATCAGAATGGTAACGCAGGCCGGGTGATGCGATTAGCCAGCCCGCTAGTGTTAGCATGCTAACTCTCTATGGTGCCAGATATGTCAGGCGCTGAGTTTTTTGTTTTTGTTTGTTTGTTTGTTTGTTTTACAAAACTGCCCTCTGGTATCAATATTAGCAGTAACGTGAAGTATACATTGGGTCGATATGTAAATTCGGCAAAAACAAAAAGTGTTTAAGCTAAAGCTAGTCAGTTGCTAACGCTAGCTATTTTAAGAGCTGACCCAGACACTGAAACCCAAAAGAGACAGCGGCTAACATAAGATAATGGAGCTAACGCAAAATGTTAGCTAAGTGTTAGCAAGATAATGGCAGTGTGACAGATTGCGCACCATCATTTCATAATGTTGTCTTTATACTGAAGCTCTAATATACCACCTGTCAATTAATTTCACACTGGAATATTTTTTACTTTTTATTTCTGGCTGTTTGTTGCTGTGAGTGATGCATATTCAGTAGAGAGCTAACTGGGTTTTAACCCTCACTGCAGAGGTAACAGCTGCTGATGGAGCTTGTTGCTTGTAGCTAACCTTTCACTATTTTATTTATGAGCTTTGTCCTGCTGGCTTGACTAAGCTCAGTGGAAGTAGACCAGAAATATTTAACACCAAGCTCATTGAACTTGAACATAACTGCTTCCCTCCTTTTCCCAGGTCCAGCACAGACATACCCATCCATGTATCCACCTACAGGCTATTATGGAGCCCCACCTCAACAACAGAGTTACCCCACCATCCCTGCCAACTCCACTTCTGTTCCCAACAAAGCGGCCATTACGAACAGTGCCCACAGTGCTAACTACTACCAGAACAACCATCAGCAGCAGCAGCAACAACGCCACCACCCGCAGCATCATGTAGCACCCTCCCCATACAATGCTCCCCTGAGCTCTGCCCCTCCTTCTCAGCCATATGCCACGCTCCCCTCTTCAGCACCTCCACCATCAAACACCCAGTACAACCAACAGCCATTCCAGCAGCAACAGCAGTTGCATCCACCCTATGCCACCCCAGGGTCCTACTATGGACAGCAGTCGTACCCTGCTCCGCCAGCGCAGCAGCCTCAACAGCAGCACCATCCCAGTTTGGTTCCTGCGCCAGCTAGTGGCCCTGGAGCTCCCCTCTACCCCATCATTTCCTACCCATCGGCGCCAGGGAGTAGCCAGTACGGCACCCTGAGTTCGTCACAGAGCTCCTCCACGGCTGGAGTCCTGCCCATCCAGATGGGTGCAGCCCTTCATCAGTACAGCGCCTCTCAGCCAGCCTCCACAACACCAGTGCCGCCTGGGTATGGGGTGGGTCCTCACAGTCAGATGGCACCGACGGTCAACGGTCAAGGAAGTACAGGTATGTGTGAGTGTTTGTTTGAGGCTGATCAGCTGCAGGCTGGAAAGTGAGAAATTTTCAGATTCCTTTGGGTTTATCGCTTTCGGTGTTGCAGAAGCATGTCCAATATCTGTATTGTCCCATATAAACTTCAAAAAAGCTGTTTTTGGTTTCAGTCCAATAATCTGCTGTGGACACTTGGGGTGATTGTGATATTAGCATTTTTGTTTTTGTGTGTGTGTAGCACAACACAGCTGTAAAATTAGCTACAGAATAAAAGTTAAACAGTCTTTAAGTTGTTGGTTTTTTTGTTTTGTTTTTTGTTTTCCTTCCCCCGGAGTTACTTACCTTAATTAGGCATGCCTGAAAGGCATTTGTGGTAAGACTCCCGACAAAAATCCATGTTTGTGTAAACCGATATGAGTGTGAAAATATGGTACACATGTGAACCCAAAAATAATCATTTAGAATTCCTAAAAGTTAGTTGTGGAACTGAGAAGACTGCCAGCAGCCTGTCACATTTTAATTTACATTAATTGACAGCTGTTAATACTTTTTATGCTGTTTGTAGCTTTTAGATGTTTAGTTAGGAAAACTCGGTTCTCCTGTGAGAAATTTCTACCCTTTTTCTCCCCTCACTGCTTTGTGTCCTTTTCTTGCCTCAGCCCAGACCACAGTCCACCAACACTACAACCAAAGCCACCAGGCAGCTCAGAGCTATGATTCCTACGGCAGGGTCACTCACAGCACCGGTGGTGTAGACACAGACCGAACGCCCTCAGGAACCCCCTCCACTTCAGTTCATTCCTCGCCGGGCCACCACCAAGGTAACAAGATTCAGATGTTTTTTTTAATGACGCTGACACAAAACATTTTAGTAAGTTTGTCTTCACCAGACAGTAAGTTAAGAAATATGCATCAGCATTAGTACTGCTCTTCGTTCAGACTGTTGGTACTGATTAAAAAAAAAAAAAAAAATAACAGCTTAGAAAGTGTGGGTGTTTTTTAAATGGGGAATGTTAGTAATAGGACGCATTTGTTTCTATATGTGCAAAAAGGAAGTTGACAAAATGCTGTTGTGCATTTACCTACCAGTCAATATACATTGCAGCTTTTTTAAAATATTAAAATGTAATTTGAACTGTAGCTTAAGGTTCTCTTCTGTGAATTTTGTTAAAGTTTTGACTAAAACCCCTTGTTTATGCTTGAAAGGTCAATATTTATACATGCAATGAGTTTCCTGTTTTTTTGTTTCACAGCTTGGGGAAGACACACCACACTAGTGCATTAGTCTGAGAAGGTGTTCTTTCATTTTATCTTCGTATTTTGGTTGAAAATTTTCTTGAAGAGTAAAACTTTTGTTCTTACCTGCTTTACCTTGGTGTTTGAACATGGTTTTTTTTATACATAATGACAGCTTTTGTTTTTTCTGTTCTCCGGGGCCAGGTGTTTGTCTTGTCTGGTGCAACTTCTTCAATGAGCCTATGTTTAGATGTACAATTTGAATGTCTGAAATCCTGCTTTGAGTTAATTGTGTGTGTGTGTGTGTGTGTGTGTGTGTGTGTGTGTGTGTGTGTATGGTCTACATATCCACAGCTGCACTTTGCACCACATGCAATCCCTTGCACGCACACACACACACACACACACACACACACTTTCAAAAGTGCAGATGGGAGCCTTACGCAAATTTGAGGGTTTCAGGTTGGAGCTCACCACTTGCCAGTCAGCTGCTGGTTGACTTTGGTTGTGACTGGTGAATTTTTTTCACTGTTTTACCTTCTTTAGCAGGTTAAGACCAAAGGAGCCTCGCACCAGCTGCGATTGCAATTAATCATAATTTTGGTTGCAAATGCAAGTTGTCTTTGAAGCTTTGCATAGTCTCACCATGAAGAGCGAAAGCGTATCTTAAGAAGTGTAAATGGACAAAAAGCAAAACATTTCTGCAGTTTTTTCACTCTGCGTGCCCAGTACAATGTATCTCTAAATCAGTTTCCTCTGTCCCAGTGATATTGGTGTCAGGCAACAGAAAACACTTAATACATAGCAAGAGAATAGCAGGACAAACAGAGGACATCCTTCTATAATAGGCATGTATTAAAAGAGACGCTTGATTGTTGCAATTATTTCAAGGGGCTAATTAGTGTTAAATGAAGTGATTGAATTATGTTTAGCTTGGTGTTTGTGATTATTGTGACAAATTATTGTGATGCATTTTGCAGCATATTTGTTACAGTTTGAAATATTTCAGTCATATTTGCAAAGTTGCGGGGGGGGGGGGGTTGTTGAGCAATCAACAGACTGGGAGTAACCTCTGCCTGTGAAAACAACATTGAGGGAAATAAAGTCCCACAGGAAATGACAAATCTGCAAGCGCTCTGAACACTTGGACTCATCTAGACATAGCTGATGCATTCATTACACCCAACTGTGTGCACATGCAAGTTTTAAATTGTTAGTTGTTAGCTTCTCATTTGAACTTTTTAAATTTTTCTGGTTTTATATGTTGACTTTGATACAAAGTTAATGTTAAAACTCTCCTGAGCAATGTGTCTTCTTTCATTGCCAGAAATTTCAGAATATCTTGGCCTATTTATATTGTGCTTAAGGGTCTGTAGATGTTACGCACAGAAAACAAAGATCGTCGGCGCTGTCCTCTGTGTGGTCTTCGAGGTAGATTGTCTGACAGAAATGGGCAACCCACTAGCAAATTTGATCGGTGAATGGGAGAAGTGTGTCCATTGCTTCAACACATAACTTGCAGAGATCACCTGGAATGAAGTTCACTTCACGATCGCCGCCGTCCTGTCTGCCGTCGACCACCCAGTCTTGACAGTTTTCTTTTGTACCTCTCCCACTCCCCCCTTCCAACAGGCATGCAGTATGGATATGTTGCTAATAGTGGAGCTAGCTCTGCCTCTGCCACCACCGCAGGCCCAGCAGCAGCCCCCTCGTCATCCAGCTCTGATGAGGATGATGATGAGGAGGAGGAGGATGAGGAAGCAGGTCTGCTTTAGCTTTTACCTCCCCAATAAACCCTCTTGTGCAGCTTCACCCATCCCCATAAACTCCTTTAGTTATGTCTTAAACTTTTTGCACTTCTTTAAAAACACAACCATCATTTTTGCCATTTGTGCGTTTCCATCTCCCACTCATGCAACATCATTTTTGATCCGTGTCTTGCGACCATCTCTTCTTCTCCACCTACCAACACTCTTAATCATTTTGCCACTCATCGGCCGTTCCTTCCCTTTTCTTATGGGCTAATCAGATTTTTCCCTTTCCTACACGCTGCCTCCTTAACAGCCTTCCAAAGTTCACCCGTTGCTCACCACCTTTTCCCCCTCACAGTCGTCTGTGCTCGTACTTAATGTTAAGTTCATCTTTTAAACCTTGCTCTGTTGCTCCATCATTTAAAACTGACATGAAATTTTATCTGTCAGGAAGGGAAACAGGTAAGTAGGTTAGCATTTCGGTCTGTCTTTTAAGCGTTCAGCCATGTTCTGATTTTCTTGCTGGTTTCATCTTCATCAGTTTGCTGATTTTATTATATAGTAAACTTTTATTATAAGGCAAGCTTTCTCAGGAAAGCGCCTTAGAGGGAAACGGAGAAAAAAAAGCTTGTTATGCTTATATGATTTTGCGTTGTTTTAGTGTTTTGGACCATCAGACTATCTAACATCACAGTAGTTACTGAAATTGAATTATTTTATGTGGAAAAAGTAACATCTTCCACTTCTTAACTATCTGGGTCACATAATACTGCACTGTGCTTTCACAGTTTCATACGCACACGTGTTATGTACCACTCAGGTGTTCTGCAGCTGACTATCCCTCAGGAGCTGTGTCATCAGCCAGAGGTTAACAGGTTTTTAAATATAGCCTGCAACCAGGTCCAGGTTCTCTGTGTAAGTGTTTGCTTACTCACTCCCCATGAGAGCACATGGGCGTAGATTTTTGTCAGCAAAGCTAGCACTCATTAGCACATCACTTAATTAAAAGAGAAGCTTGTTTTAGCTTTCAGCTTCTCCCTCATGATCAACTCCAGTTCTCCCTGGTGTTGCTCGGTCTTGCAAGTTGTCTACTGCAACAAAATACCAAATACCATATATATATATATATATATATATAATATATATATAATATATGTATATAATATACCTTTTTTTTTATTGTTAATAATTCAAATGGATACAAAATTACATGTAAATGATCAACTTGTGTTCCAGAGTTGTGCATTACATCAGACAAACTCTTCAAAGCTATAAAACAAAACTTTCAATAATAATTTCTTCTTGGAATCATTAATTTGAATTGCAGAATTTTGTAGAATGATAATACAATGTGGTCATGATAATACTAAGAGTCGTCAAATTACAGTTAAGGCTGTGCAGTCCCTTTTTCGGGCTGCAACTAAGGATTATTCTCATTATCAGTCAGTCTGCTTATTATTTTCAATTGATCTTTCTGTCCATAAGAAGTCAGAGAACAGTGAAAAATGCCTGACAAAAAGCCCTAAAGTACAAGGCGATATCTTTTAAATTGTTTTTTTTTTTATTTGACCAACAGTCCAAAACCCAAATATATTAAGTTTACAGTTATAAGAAAATAGACAACAGAGAGGCAGAAATATTTCACATTTGAAAAGCCAAAACCATCAAATATCTGGCATTTTTAATTAATCGATCAGCTCTAGTTTTGCTGTTCATTTCTGTTCAGCGCTGTAATTCTCATCTGTTTAAAAGTGTGAACTGTAATTGTCAAAAAAAACTTGAATTAATATCCAGAGACATCTTCCCTGCTAGTTTTGAGGTGAACAGTTTCATGCAAGGTACATACAGTATTTTGCTTTCTTTGCTGTGTCTGGTGTCTATGCCGAGCCTGCTGAGTCACCCTAGCACTGGTGCCAAAATGAAGAGTGTTGTCTCAAGTGAATGACACAAAATGCACTTGTTATCATAGCAGAGCGGTGGCCAGTCTGAATTTATTAGTCAGACACATTTTGCATCTTGTAACACACACTATATCTCTGTAGTTGTGGTGTAAATTGAAAGACTCCGTGCAGCTTCTTTCAATGTTGACACTGATTGTAGACCATCAGATCAGTGTCATCTTGCTGGAAACGGATTAGAAGGGGGACACTGTCAGCTACTGTATGAGCGGAGCCTTGATTATCAGTAACGAGGTTTGGAATCAGCCGGGGGGCAAGTGAAGTGGGCTTGTGACTTAAAAACTTAAGATCAGCTGGTTAGAAGTAAAGGGAAATGGAAAACTGTTGAATAAGTCCGCTGCAAGGCAACACTGACTATGAATAGATTTGTTTTACTCTTCATAATACCCTCTTTATTAATCTGTGAGCTGACAGAACAAAGGACAAGAGGGAGAGGAGGAGGAGGAGGAGGAGGTGGTGGTGGTAGAAGAGTCTTGGAGAAGGAGGAAGAAGGCTCAGCTGTCCTGGTGTCCTCCTCCTCCAGAGCAGATAATCCAGTAGCCTGCTGGTCCGATTATTCAGAGATAATTGGATCCCGTCTTGTCCAATGAGCTCTCTGCCACGGGCCTGTCGTGTCTTGGTTTGCTGTTGTTGATCCCTCCTGTTGGCCCACATGGATTAGTGGGTTCATTCAAATATTCTACCCTACTGAAAATAAATAATTCTATTATTTTTTTGAGCATTTCGCCTTTGTTTCATAGGATACAGTAGCACATTAGACAGGAAATGTGAGGGCAGAGATAGTGGGATGACATGCTACAAAGGCTGGATTTGAACCGGGGGTGTTGCAGTTTATTGGAATGCATCATAGGCCAACGTCATATTCTACTGACTAGACCTATTGAGTTTTGAGTTGTGGCCACTGCATCACTGCATCAGTTTCTTGCCTCTGTCTCTCTGAGTTGTTGGAAGGCTTTCTGGGAAATGTATGAAACCACTAACTAAAGGTAGAAATTATGAAGCCGTTTGAATGAAAGCAGGTCTAAAGGATGACAACACTAAATTAAAGTGGGACGTATATTTGCTTGGGTACAATTTTTGGTACTTGCACTTGTATTTCCATTTTCTGCTACTTTATACTTCTACTCCACCATAAAAAAAATTATACTTTTTACTATACTGCATTTTTCTCACACCTGTAGTTACTGGTTACTTTTAAGATTATTATTTTACATTAAACACATAAGATTATGAAAATACAACATATTTTTGAGATTAAACCAGTGGTTCCCAACATCTTTGGCTTGTGACACCTGTAGGGTCGTAATTAAGGATTATTTTCATCATCGATTAATCTGCTGTGTGTTTATTTACTTTTTGGGATTTGTTGATAAATCATTCGGTGGACGAATCGCCAAAAATCAAGTGGAAAACTGCCAAGCATGGCTTCGTAAAGTCCAAGGTGACCACTTCAGATGTCTGGTTTTGTCTGACTGCCAGTTAAAAACCCAAAGCAACTCAGTTTACTATCATACATGACAAAGATAAGCAGAAGATACTGAATAAGGTTTAGAATTATTATTTTTTTTTTTTTACCTTTTATTTGCTTGAAAATTGACTGAAACAATTAATCGATTGTCAATATAGTTGCAGATTTTTTTTTTTTCTTTCAGTCGACTAGTTTCAGCCCTCGACCCCTTACCACAAAAAATGTCTGGTGTGGGCTTCTTGTTTTGTTGTTGTTGTCTTGAGTTGTTACCAGTTTCACCAAAGAGACATTTTCTCTCTCAACCACTAAGAGGGTTTAATTTCTGTAAATACTCAAACTGTCCGGTGTTTTGCAAAAAAAGCAAAGATAAGAGAAAAATCCAAAAATCACTTCAGTTTTTTTCTTTTGTCTAACGTTAATTATATCACGGCTCCTCGGATTTATCTTGTGACCCTTTTTGAAGGTACTCAACCCCTAGGTTGGCAACCACTGGACCAAACTACCTGTATATGAAATAGTTAAAACTAGCTCCACCATGAGCAGCTACAGCAGTTATATGCTGCTTACACATTGATGCATCAGTATTAATCAAATAATGTCATATTTTACTGCACAACTGCTTAATTTGATACTGTAAGTACATCTGGCTGATGATACTTCTGCACTTTTTACTTCAGTAAGATTTTTAATGTAGGACTTTTACTTGCAGTTTGTATAAGTAAAAGATTCCTCCACCACTGCTGTAAACGGTTATGTTTACATTTAGTAATACTAACCAACATGCCTCTTTGAGGTCTAACAAATGTGAAGAATACATTTAATTCATTGCAAAACTTTTTCTATTTTATTTCATACTAAAAATAATAATAAGAATCTTAAGACCTGGATTCTTTACATTAACTAGCCATCTTCTTCCCCACCTTTTGCTGGCTACACTTTGTTTTAAAGTGTGCCGTAGAGAATAAAGAAGGGAGAAAGTGGGAGAAACTGGGTGAATGAAGATCATAGACTGTGGGTAAGAAACATAAGTAACAGCGAATCAAAGACTGGGTGAGAGAAATTGAGAGTTGGTAACATAGTCTTGATAATTCTGTAAGTGCGATGCGGAGCTTCAGGCAACTGGACTTGCCTGAAGCTCTTGAAGACGTTTCCCCTCTCATCCGAAAGGCCTCTTCAGTTCTAACTGACTTGGTGGGGAGTTCCAGGTAAATACCCCCCTGGTGAGGTCAACAACACTCGTGACTCCTTGAGGTTGCAGGAGTAGTTGACCCTCCCGGACGTCATGTGAGTCGTTAGGATCACATGCATCAAGGTGTGTGGATGGGCGCTTGACACCCTGAGGGTCGCTAGGGTGACAAGTGAGTCGTTGACCCACCCTGCCATCATGTGGGCCGTTGAGGTCAAAGGAGTCCTGGATGTTGATGGGTGTTCAGCTGTCTGGGGAGTGAACTGAGAACTGCATTGTAGGTGGCTGACAGGTGGTGTCTTAGACCCCCTCCTCTGTTGAGGGACCTTTGTTCCAGATTGACAAAGATGGCTTCTTTCACTCCTCTTTCAAACCATGGGTCTTCTCTGGCCAAAATGTGTACATCACAAAGAGTGTCCTTTGTCCCTAATATGCTGGTGGACTACTGAGTCCTGCCCTGAGGAACTGGCTCTCCTGTGTTGTGCCATGCGCTTATGTAGCGGTTGTAAACTATGTTGTTCTTCTTGTGCCTGGGTATTTTGTCCTTAGGGGGGACAAGTTTTTGCCTCAGAGTGTTTCTGGGCTTGAAATGCAAAGGGATGTTATGTTCGTAGAAGATGCTCCTGAGTTTTTTCAGATAATCCGGCAACGTAGGGAATGACAATGTTGTTTTGTTTCCTGCAGTTTTCCTCTCTGTCTGCTCTGCAGAGACCTGGATGACTGAGAATCTTCACAGACATAATCTTGATAATCTTTTTACCATTACCATATAGCTATCATCCCTAGTTTATCGCCGTTCCCTTCATATATTCTGTCCTCAGAGGCCTGTGCTCCCCACCAAACATGTGTATGCTTGCTTATTCAAAACTTAAGTGCATCTTTTCATTGTGTTTTCTTCCCCACAGCACAATTCATGGTCAAACAAAAAAAAGCCCCTTTTCATTCTCTTTAATGTTTCGTCTTTTGTTCTTCTCCCTTTTTCCCTCCTGTTCTTTCATTTTTATCTTGACCATCCTTTCTTCCCTCTTTCTGATTTACAGCTGCTGTCCTTCATTATTCGGGCCTTCCCTCTTTTTTTATAATCCCATTTTATCATTAAACCTTTCTTTTTGTTCTTTTGTCTTTGTTTTTTGTGTTTTTGTTCAGCTTTTTTTAGTTGTACTTTATTGTACTTTTTATTTTGCTAGTCCTCTGGGTCCTTGTTTAATTGTTTGAAATTCATTCTTTACTCTTCCAGGGCTCTCTACCAGTCTTTTGCTTTTAATTTCAGTGTTTAGTTCTTGATGTGTTTTACTTTTTCACTCTGCTTCTCTCAGGTGGTGATACATCCTCTTCCACTACTGGCAGTGCCTCTCCGGTGCCCAACAGCTATGATTCCCTCGAGGGGGGCAGCTATCCTGGTATATGATTATCATAAACATACTTTACATCTAAATAATATGTACACACACAATGATTCGTCACAGTACAAAACTGCTAAGCAAGGTCTGCTGTCTTGTTTGTGAGTTCATAAATGTATTAGTTTTGGCATTTACCTGCTTCTTTTATTGTAAGTACTCACACTGAGTGCAAAGGTACAAGATGGGTAAAGGGTAGATCACTATTTCCGTAACAATATTTCTATCTATAACTCAATATTCTATTATATAAGTGTTTAAAAGGAAATCCACACAACAACACTTTTATCCTCCATTAACACTGTTGATGATGTGCTCTCAATTCCTGGATACATTTTATGTGACACCAATTTTAAATATTTCCATCAGTTACAGTTAAATTTGATAGCAGCAAATGTATCACGCTGCATTTTGCATACAGGGTATGCCCTTGATAATTTCTTTGGCGGTGGTCAAACCGTGTCACTGTTTCTGTTTTTTGGGACGCAGGAGATCAGAAGTACAGAAAAACAAAAGTACAAGTGACACAGAAGGTTGATTGAAAGTGATACTGATTACATCTTACCAAATAGGAAGTACGAGGGTTTATTGATAAGTTTTTGGCCTAAGGTAGAAGGAGTCAATTTTAGAAAACCTGGCACATTTATTTTTCAACATAGTCCCCTCCTACATTAACACACTTAGTCCAGGGGTCGTGGAGCAAAAGAATCACGTCAACATCATCTCATGGGTCACGTCAACTGTCTCCTGTATGGTGATGGTGACTGTCCTTCCAGGACGGGGGTCATCTTCCAGGCTCTCTCTGCCACGTTAGAATTCAGCAGCCCACTTCTTCACCATGCTGGAAGAAGGGGCGCTCTCCCGTAGTCTTGCCACCGTGTCCTTGTTGACCTCCCTGGGTGTTAAGCCACTGAGACCGAGGTAGTGGATGACTGCACAGAGGCTGATGTTGTCCATTTTCTAAGACAGTGCTGACTCGAAATTTTCAATTACCCGAAACATTGTACCACAAAAGTTACTGACTTCAAACTTTCTGCATAATCACACAAAGAGTTGAACTCCATGTGCCTGTAACAAGATCTGTATAACTCTTCTCTTTCTACCTTAGGTCACAAACTTTTTTTAATCACCCTTTGTCTCTGAAGCTTGCTTGGGGATCAAAATAATTACAACATATTTTTCTACTTTAAAAATAAATGAAAACATGTTATAGCAAGTTCAGAATGTGGAAAAGGTTCTGGGGAAAGATGCTATGTATCTGCACTGACAAGGTGATGTGATACACTTCTAAACTTATGTGAAAGCCTATGAAGAAAATGTGTCTCACACATACGCATTTCCCACATAAATACCATATATGCAACCTCCACTACACACTGTCATCTCTGCACTTTTGTAATCATACTAATATGTTGAAAACCACTTGTGTGTTTCAGACATACATCACCTTACTTCAATGCTGAACTCTCTTTTCCCCAGATACCATGCCACCTTCTAATGAGATCACTAACCAGGCTCAGCCCTATGGTAGCTATGGTTACCCCAGCATGCAGCCAGCCTATCGGCAGGGGCCGGCCTCCCACACTGACTCTTCCCCCACTCACGACCTGTATAGCCAGACAAGCTACCAGCAGTACTCCCAGGTGAGGCCGCAGTTCCCGAGAAGTGTTGACTGATTTTTTTTCTTACTGCGTATTCACTTATTCTTATTTTCAAATGACGCGAGCAATTATAACCAGCCTGGATCCAGACCTCTGAGTTGCCACCTGCTTCTTAATTTTTTGGCAAGCAATTCAAAGCTCTGCAGTTTCCTCTTGTGAATGGCTGTTATTGCCGAGAATCACCCTAGCCAATCTAAACCATTACCGTGGCACGTAAGCAGATGGCACTGTTAACAACCTGTGTCAGAGTCAGATACATCTAGTTACTTTCAATGGTTTGATCACTGCTCCTGATTGTAAAACCGCATGTAAATGTAGAATAAATGGACACGAAACTAGCTTATGATCTTATTCTTTTCAAACTATCAAGACACTGAAAATAAGGCCTTTGTTTCCTGCAGTTTGTTGCTGTGTTTTGTATTTGTTTAATACTTAAAATACAACCAAGTTGTACTTCAAAGCGGCCCTAATTGATATTTTTATAGTAACAATTTACAGATGATTAAATGAAAACAGTATGACTGAAAAGGTGTCGCTCGTAGTGATGAACCTACAAAGAATTGTCACCTGAATCAGCAGCTCCCCTCGGCTTTACAGAGCTTTATAGCGAGTTTCAGCTCATTGTTTAGGTGTGCGGCTCCAACTTCACTGTTGTGGTTCACTCCCACCGCTCTCATAGCGTCGTTTTTTTGGCCGCAGTAGGTAGCTGTTTTCAGAGGAAAAGCTCTTAAAACCACTACCTGCCGAGCAACAAACAGGAGACGGACACAGTTAGCGAGTAAGTGAACATAGCGGAGCATTCAGCAGCTGAAGAGCCGGACACTTTTCTCAAGAGTTTGGTTGAGACCAAAACCTGAGCAAAAAGAGAGTGAATATTGGACTTAAATTTGACAGGTGACCAGAATTATGACTCCAAATGAATGATAATCTTGCTTTGTAACTGGATATGTAAATAAGCAACTGTTTGCTGAGAGGTTTGCCATATCATTTTCAAAGGTGATATAATGCCAATATTGTGTTCACAACTTGTTTCTACTGCCCGCAAGTGGCAAAAAAAATCAGTTATTGCAGGTTTAAAGATGAGGCTGGTGTTTTTGATTTTATCCTCCTTACAAGTATTGCCTGTATAGCCACAGCCTGATGTTGCATGTGCCTGCTGTAGAACTCCATTGTTGTCCAGAAAGTATTAAAAGCATATGACATGCTCTTGAATTGGGTTACATTACCTTTCTTCATTGCTCTGATTATGGTGAGTTTAGTTGGTTCCTCTCAGTACATTGAACTGACAAAGCAGTGTACATTTAAAGCTGAGCTGTTTAAAGGGATTCGGCAAAATAATGCCAGCTTTATCCTTTAGCCACTATTAAATAAAGTTATTAAGGAAACTTTATCTCACTCATCTTTTCATTGCAGTTTGGCAGTAAGTTAGGCTTATATTTTAATTTCTTATCGTCTCTTTCAGAAGTGATAGTGTTCTTGCTGTATTGACCAGTCCGGATTGATTACAAGATTTGAAAAGATGCTATTTCTCCTTCTCCGTCCCTCTTATTCAGCCGTTTCCGAACCTGTCCCAGCTGTCTGCAGCCCTGGGGGGGCTGAGCGGGGTGCCCGAGTTGGAGGTGGAGGCCCTGAGGCCGGTCAACCTGCTGCAGGAGAGGAACCTGCTGCCCCTGAGGCCCTTGGAGGCCCCCGAACCCAACCTCAGTTCTGACCTCAAGAAGGTCAATTGCAGTCCGCAGTAAGTGAAGTTTAGGGGATCTTGGCTAATGGGATGTAGAATTTTTTTTTTTTTACACAAATGGCCACAACTGCTGTTTAACAATGAAATTCAGTTTAATTTTCAGCATTCGGTTTCACTGTTTTACTAACACATAAAGGCTTGTTATCTACCAAAGTAACTAGTGGGTCAAAATAAGGCAAAACTGAAAAGATGTAAAAGCCGCTGAGTGAAATCATACTGTAATGTAACTGTAATGCACATTATAATTCAGAGACCATAGGAAATTAAAAGAAAGAAAATGATGAGTAAAAAGTATGGAAAATTACAGAACTATTAGGGTGTTATAAACATAAAAATGAAACCCTTTTCATATGAAGCTGGTGTTTTTCTTTTTCTGTTTTAGCTGAATTTCTCGCTCTTTCATTTAAAACAATACTTTCGTCTCTCGCGAACTTTATCTCTGACTCTGTCATTGTCTCTTCTGTGGACGTGTTATCGAAGCCGCTCTTTCTCTCTCCTTGTGTTCCTCCGCTGATCAGGACATTCAGGTGTACACTGACAAGCATCCCCCAGACACAGGCTTTACTAAACAAGGCCAGGCTCCCTCTCGGCCTTCTCCTTCACCCCTTCAGAGACTTACAGGTATGAGCTCACCACAGTGAAACATTCAGACAACAAAACAGACCATTTTCTTGCCCCGAGAAATGCACAGTGTGTGAGGACAGTTTTCTGTTTTCCTAAGAATTTTATTCCTTTCCACTTGAAATAAAAAAATCATTAAAACATTATTTACATTATGTTAAAAAAAACAAACTACACTATTACCGCTGTTGCCTAAAACAGTTGCATTGTAAGTTTTTTGCAGAACTCTTATTTTTTCTTGATTTGTGGTGAGACATAGTCAATACTTTGGTGTCGGCTTTTGAAAGCTGCGGATTATAACTCTTATACTATTTCACTAACTGGACACTGGGGAAGGAATACAGTGGTATGTGAAACTTTATGTAGTCTTTGTTTGCTCACAACACGCTGAGACAGTTAGGAGTCTTTTATTGGCAGTTTGCAGCTGCGGTGACAGCGGGACAGGCAGGCGCAGGAGAACGATGATAAGGTGAAGGAAGACAGGCGAGTTTATTTATAGACGTGTTGGGTGACGCGGTGTCAGAGGGAGTGAACTGACGGAGAAAAGCGATGCACTGATACCACGTGAGAAACAGGATAGGAGGTTGTCAAGGTTTGGAGGTGGCTGGAAGTTTTATTTGGTCAAGCAGCAACAATTGCAGCTTGATAGATGTATTCCGGCCGTTCTTTTGTGTTCTGGCAGTGTAGTAGGCTGGAGAAAATTGTGAGAAATACAAGTATATATTAAAGGCATTCGTAAAGGACTCACTGAACAAAAAAGGATATTGAGAAAACACTTTGATTTGTATTCAAGTAGTAAAACAGTTAGACAGCCTTGGAACCATGTTCAGGTTATGCAACATTTGTCAATGCCCAGGCGCCACTGCTTTCACTGTAACACCATGGATACGGGCTTCACAGTCACCATATACTTCACACTACACCGCTAGCCAGTTTCACGCGACACAACTCTGCGGTTGTGATAATTAGTTTTTGAAATGTAAAACAGACACTTGTTCTCCTCCACACTTCCACCAGTCGCCTCTAAACGCTGGCACCGCTGACAGTTTGTTTGAAAAAAAGCAGTTGTGAATATGCTTTGCTTTGATTTTTATGGCAGATACTGAGCTCGTGTCAGCGACAGAGCGTCCTCTCGAGGGGGACCTGATGACTTAAAAACTATGAGCAATGTGGGGATTTTGTAAAATGGCAGTGTTTGGTAGGGGTGTAACAAATGATTACATTCACAGATGATACTTTTCTCAATTGATTAGTCTATTCAATGTCAGAAAATAGAGCTTAAAATAATGTCTGCAAATATCTCAATTTGCTCAACAAACGGAACAAAACCCAAAGATTTTCAAATTAGCATTATTATTAATATGATTATTTCACATTTGGAATCAACAAATTACTTTGAGTTTCTGCTTGAGAAAATTACTTAATGGACCAGTGTGTAGGATTTAAAGGAATCTATTGGCAGAAAAGGAGATTTAATATTGATAATTATGTATTCATAAGTGTATAATCACCTGAAACTAAGTATCGTTGTGTTTTCGTTAGCTTAGAATGAGCCCTTTCATAACTACATAGGAAGCGGGTCCTCTTCCATGTTTCTACAGTTGCTCAGAATGGACAAACCGAACACTGGCCCTAGAGATGGCCCTTTGCTTTTTTTTACGTTACCTGAAGGCCACCGTAGGTTCTCCTGCATGCTTGGAAAGGGAGGGGCATTCAGTTGCTTGCAATCTCTCTAGCAACCGCACAGCCACTAAATCTTCCTGGACCTTTAAACGATTGATGGATTATCAGAATAGTTGCCAGTTACTTTTCTGTCGATTTGACTAAGCATTTAATCAACTAATCATTTCAGTTGTAGTGTTTGGTAAATTGCAGGAGAACACGATTAGTACAACAACACACAGTGTGGCTTTGAGGTGTACTGAAGAATAACCTTAACATGTATTTATAGCGCAGTCAAAGTGTAGAAAATTTACAGTGAGTCTGGTACAACAACAGGAGAAGTCCTTGAGAATACAATCACAGAAACATAAGAAAAAACAGACAAAAATGTGGGTCAAACGAGGACAACAGCTGCAAAGATTTGTTCAGTCACATTCCCTAAGAAACTGAAACAAAGCTTATCTTCAGTCGTTTGTTGAGTCATGAATAGAGGAATGAAAAGGTCATTATTGAAAAAAGAAGTTTTGAGGACCAAAACTTGTGTGTGGGGGGGGGGTCTAAAACATTTATCTCACAAGACACTGTTTGTGTGTTTGTTTGTTTGTTTTTTTTCTGAGTAGTTACTCCATTTTCACTCGCCCTTTTCCTCCTCCGCAGCAGTTACCGGTCATCACGTCGAACACGATCGTGCGCTGTCGCTCCTGTCGCACCTACATCAATCCCTTTGTCACCTTCCTGGACCAGCGCAGGTGGAAGTGTAACCTCTGCTACCGGGTCAATGATGGTATGAGTCCAGTCGGATGTTATTCCCAGTGTCACTAATATTCTTGACTTTCCTCATCTTCTTCTGTTTCATGTTCTGTTTTCAGCAGTCCAATCCTATATTTCTGTTAATTCAGTATCACGTTGTTTTCTAATTAATATTGCAGAGGCTTTACTCGCTTCTATTCTTTCTCGTTCAGTTCCAGATGAGTTTATGTATAACCCAGTCACCCGGTCGTATGGCGAACCCCACAAAAGACCAGAGGTTCAAAACTCCACTGTGGAGTTCATTGCCTCCTCAGACTACATGGTGAGATGTCTCTTCTGTCCTTAAGCTTTTGGATCTTCTTGTAGAATGGGGAATTTTTGATGTATAAAGGTGGTTGTGCAGTTAGGAATTTTTGTGTAGTCCACTAGAGAGCAGTCTTGTCTTGGGGCTACAGCGTCTGAAGGCTAGTGTGTGCATATGAACTTTGATTTAACAGACAAAAGAGGGTACCTGCGCGTAAGGTGAAACTTTACTGAATTAAAAACAAAAATGAACTCTTACATTAACTCATACTTCAAATTAGTAATGTAACAATATCTGCATTTTCATATTCAGTCAGCTGTTTATTAGACCGTATCAAGTTCATTGGATCCCCACTAATTGTGCGTTTTTGTACAACTTTTCGTGCATTAAGTTGCGACCTCCTCAGCCGGCGGTCTACCTGTTTGTCCTCGATGTGTCTCACAACGCTGTGGAAGGAGGCTACCTGAAGTACTTCTGTGAATCCCTTCTTGAGAACCTGGATAAGTGAGTACTGTTGATACAACTGTAATGCGGTTGGTTGATGAGTTTTGTTTGTTGTCTGAATTATCGCAGTAAATCACAAGCAGAGAAACTTAAATCGTCAACTCTCCCAAATATTATTTCAGTATGATTTCTTCATAAATCGGGAAAAAGTAGAAGATGAAAACAAGCAGATGTTATGAACAGCTGTCACTAGTCATTTTTCTTGACAAAAGGTTGTTATGTGCTTCAGGTTGCCCGGGGATACACGCACCAGGGTTGGCTTCCTCACCTTTGACAGCACAATCCACTTCTACAACCTCCAGGAGGGACTATCCCAGCCACAAATGCTGGTGGTGTCTGACATAGATGGTACGTCTGGTAACAGGAATCAGGATTTAGATTTCACGTCACCAGGAGCCAAAGTAACTTTGCTGTTTTTAACCGCTGATGGTAGGTGGCGCCAGTCACAAAAAAAAACTAACTTTGTGGGACTCCTGCCAACGTGTGGGTATAATAATGAAGACACTGGACTGCCAGGTCTTCTTTGTCAAATATAAATTAGTTTTCAAGGAATCTTTAATAGATTTCTCACAGAAAATATTTAATACCGTTCATTTTCAGTTCTGTTTCCTTTACAGATTCTACACATAATATGTAGCATGTTATGTGTAGAATTTGCTGTCTTGATAGTAGAGTATGTTCCAAATTAATTGGAGTATAGGAAAAGACGTTGACTTAAGAGAGGCCCATAAATTCGCCTAAAAATTGTCACCAGCTGATGTGGAACGTGACATTTACGATCATATTTTACTGTGAATTGGGGCGAATTGTAACTTCATCTCTGTCACTAGTGAAAGCAGTGATTTTTTTCTTCAAAGGTCAAACTATGAGCAACTAAACGATTGAGACTAACAGCTCTAAAGGACAATTGTTAACCAAATAATTGTGGGTTTAGTAATAAAATCTTGGTTGAATTGATTAAAAGACTGTGGAGAAATGACGTTTTAATTTGCAGAAAGGATGAATTACTCACAGTGACTTTAAATTGCCTCCTGATGTTTAAAAGAAATTAGATTAGTAACAGTCAAATGCTACTGGAACAGAGCAGCTCTATTAGCCTACGTGTCCAGTAGGAGTGGGAAGGTCTCGCTTGGGTACATTTTTCTATTTTCATATGTTCTGAATATTTTGTGAAAACTCTGATAAAGCTTTCTGCTTTGGTTTGCGTCACTTTTTCCTCTTGCAGATGTCTTCATACCGTCTCATGACAGTCTGATGGTGAACCTAAAGGATAGCAAAGAGGTACACTGTTCTTCTTTGTGGATATAAATGTGTTCCTGACCCTCTTTGATAGATATCATAATAGCTGTCTTGCACTTTTTCAGGTTTGAGTGCATTTGGGTGCAAAACCTGTTGGATTTTTCTCTCTCGTCTCCACCATTCCCGTTTATTTCTCATATTCCTCTTTCTTTTCCCTTCATTGATTCTTTCCTTCCCCCTGCTCTTAACCTCCCTATCTGCTCTGCCTTCTCTATCCCCCTGTCCTTCATCCATCCATTCTCTCCTCTATTCCCTTCCCCTTCTTCGTGCTCATGCCCTTGTCTCATCCGTCTCTCTCCCTGCTCCTCTCCTTATTACATTCAAAGTTAAATGTTGTCTCATGCTCAGTCGTACAAGGACAGTGTGCAGTGAAATGCTTTGTTACCGCCCCAGTAGATTGTGCAAAATTAAGCGGCTGAAAGGGAGCAAATGTAAAAAAGGAGCTACTATAAAATGTACCATAAGTAACAATAAGTATAAGGCTAAAATGTACAATGTGTCCAACAAATAAGGTCTTGAATTTAATGAGAATTATTTCTTTTCAATTCCATCAGTGTCACAAATTTCCTCATTCCCTACTTCTTTCATTTTCTATCTTCCTCACTTCCCTCCTCCAGCTGGTGAAGGACCTGCTGACCTCGCTGCCGGCCATGTTCAGTCAGAGCAGGGAGACCCACAGCGCAGTCGGCCCGGCGTTGCAGGCCGCCTTCAAGCTCATGTCACCCACCGGAGGCCGCGTCACAGTTTTCCAGACCCAGCTGCCCACGCTGGGTGCTGGTATGCTGCAATCAAGGGAAGACCCAAACCAGCGCTCGAGTACTAAGGTATGGATGAGACAGACATTTCGCTGTTCTGGGCACACTTTGAGTTTCTGGAGGTGCCGCCCTTTGTGTTGTTCAGCAGTGTTGTGCCTTCTCCTTCCAAAGACGGCAGCAGCTACATTTTAACCGCAGTGTTCTCGTCTTATCATTTTACCAGCCAGCTGCATTTTTCAAATGGAATGGGACACCTAAATGATCGAGGTGTCCTGGTTTATGACTCCTAAACCAAACCATAGGACAGATGAAATACAGCCAGATTAAAAATCCCCCTTGTGGTTTTGTAATCATTGTCCTGGCATTTTCAGTACTGTCATATTTATATTCCTGCCACAACTCAGTCTTATTACCCGCCACAACATCACAATTGGATCCCATATTTCAGGTTAGAGACAGAACACTGCTTTCTATTTTTGATCTGAAAAAACCGGCCAAGAAGTTAATGCAGTGGCATCCAAAAATCATAAATTAAATTAACTGAGAACAGATGTGCTTCTCAGGGAAAGTGATTTCCTGTTCTTTAGATTCTGTGCTTTCTGGTGAATTTTGAGGCCAGCAACGAAAAAGGGGTACAAATTATATGTCCTCAGTCTCCATCCATTTACAAATGACGTCGTACATCACTTTGTGGATGATTTAAATCCAAAAAACCTTCCATGGTTCTGTTGGTGGTGGTTTCTTCCCTTACTTTCTGAACAGATCAGAAAACAGAACAGCAGGGGGGAATTTTTTTTTTGTGACAAGTCTGTATCTTCCCAGGGAGTGCAGCACCTCGGCCCCGCCACAGACTTCTACAAGAAACTCGCACTGGACTGCTCGGGACAGCAGATTGGGGTGGATCTTTTCCTGCTCAGCTCCCAGTACGCCGACCTTGCCTCGCTAGGTAATATCACCTACACCCTAACCTCACCGACCATCTCCTTAGCCACTGTCAGTTGGTCTGTTTATATGTCGTTGCGGTACTTTGATTCAGAGGGAAATATCTTCACAGCTGTTGCATGGGTAACCAGGTCAAAGTTACAGCTTGTTACATAGGTTCATGATATTGCACGAATCAGCCGCAGGTGTTCTTTGTTTTACTATTCTACTCTCTTTTCATTCAAACAGTCACTGTGGGCTTAAAAGGTGGTTCTGAAAAGCGTGGTAGCAATGGTCACTTACAATGGATTCTAATACCAAGACCAGAGATTCTGACGGACAGCAAAGAAAAGAAAAAGCATTAAAATGTCCCTCAAAACTTTTCAAACCACTACTGCAGCATAATCCACTTCTCCAGGGCTGATCAGTATGTTCCGGTTTATTACTGGAATCCAGTGTATCAGCTGTGAATCAAAGCTGGCTACATCTGCAGTCTTTAAAGGGAGCTAGCTATAGACTTTTTGTTGAGTCCCCAATCAAGCTTATGTGGGTGAGTGTTTGATACTCAACAGACAGAATTCTAGTGGAGCGTTCCTTTTAAGCATAATGCTAACATTAAAATGCTAAATAGTAGAATTTAAAGGAGATTTCTGTGTGTGATTGAACTCAGAGTTTGACAGAAAATGTTTGAGAACCTCCAGGAAAGTTTGTACCCCTCTATTGTTTGCACATAAATACCTTTTCTTCTTTCCCTACTCCCGTTCTCCAGCTTGTATCTCCAAGTATTCAGCGGGCAGCATCTTTTACTACCCCTCCTTTCATTACATACACAACCCGGCACAACTGGAGAAGTTCCAAAAGGATCTCGAGCGCTACCTCACCAGGAAGATTGGCTTCGAGGCGGTTATGAGAATACGATGCACTAAAGGTAACTTGATTACAGGAGGCACTCACGCTGTCCCTCCAGATGTTTGTTACCCCATATGAGAAATTCCTTCCTATGTCACTTGAGATCAGATTGTCTCAGATGTGTCTGTTATTTCAGTGCTCACAGCTGCACTCTGTGTTTGAGCGAAGCAAAATTCCTCCTACCTGCAGCTTGCAGAGCTGTATGCTTCCACAACCTGCTGTGTTAATTTTCATCTTCGCATCTGTTGACCTTAATGTCTGGCATGCTTTTGCATTTGAGGTTGTTCTCTGCACTAATTTTACATCGATTTCTTTTTTCTTTTTTTTTTTTAACATAATTTTTGTCCCCGCCATCTTGTTCGCTTGCCCTCAGGTTTATCCATCCACACGTTCCACGGCAACTTCTTTGTGCGCTCCACCGACCTGCTGTCCCTGGCCAATGTGAACCCAGACTCTGCCTTCGCTGTCCAGATGTCAATTGAAGACTCTCTGGCAGACTCATCTCTGGCCTGCTTCCAGGCTGCTCTGCTCTACACCTCCAATAAAGGTACACAAACTCTCTCACACACACACACACACTTTGATCATTGTGAGGAAATCTGTGATTCAGTGAGCACAGTACATTCTTCACCACCGCACTACTTCGACCCTTTAAGACCTTTAAAAACTCGCCTGCTCCAGCGGCCAACAGTAATGAGCTTGTAGTTATTCTGGCTGATTTCAGGGTTTGAACATGTGGAGGAATGTTACTGCGAAACAAAACGTTTTCCCCCAAAAAGTTGAGCATTAAGCCATCATTTGATTAACGGTTTTGTATGCTGACAAATGATCTACAGCTGGGATGATGCTAATACAGCTATTTGCACATGGCTTTTTTTTTAGGTTCGTTTAGCCTCCTTGGCTAACATGTCAAAAGTTGAGAAAGATGCCGTGAATTGTTAGAAGATTGTTAGTTTTCAGTTCTTTTCCTTGCTCAAATCTCTTTTCCAAGCAGCTTAAAACAAACGAACAGCTGCATTTCTGTCTTTGATTGTCCACCCAACTGTCCCCGTAGGAAAGAGGCGTATCCGAGTTCACACTCTGTGTCTGCCGGTAGTCACCCAGCTCAGTGACGTGTATGCGGGGGCTGATGTCCAAGCTATCACTTGTCTGCTAGCCAACATGGGTGAGTCTGTAACAGAGAAACTTAAATGTCAACCCCCTTTCAGTACTTTGCTTTGACTTGCAAAGTATTAACCTTTTTGCGATTATCTGAAAATTTGCCCTGTGTTTCACTGTGATTGACTTAAAAATGATCATGTAAAATTTACATTTTTAAATGTATTATCAAGCACCAAAATGGAAATATTTCGCTCTGCAAAATTCTTCTGGTGATAGCAAACAATGGAGATCGTGGTTATTAAGGGTCATACCAGTGATGTGCATTTTACATTGCTGCTGACCGATCTGAAAACCATGCTGTAATGTTTCAGGCTTTTCCAACTTCTAGGCAGCCACCGGTTTCCGTTCATTTCCATACAGTAATATATTAAACTTTGGGGATCACTGTTATGACCTTAACAACTCCGGCGAGTTTAAGTACGGAAATGATTAAAACTACGGCACTGGAAAAATAGATCAAAAGATCTGAAACTCTTTATCGTGGTTTTGAAAATGGTCACAGTGTAAACTCTATGACAGTGTTTGGTTACGAATGGCAACATTGTAAAAGGCATCACACTCGGTGAACTGCTTTATCCCCCTTAGGAGATGCAGGAGTTTTATAGCCATTTCAGAGGTGGACTTACTCCCCTTCATCCTGTCTTTTGTGCGTTCTTATCTCCAGCCATCGACCGGTCGATATCGTCCAGCCTGTCCGACGCTCGAGATGCCCTGGTGAACGCCGTGGTGGACTTGGTGACCGCCTACAAGAGCAACGTGTCGAACCTGCAGCAGTCTGGACTCGTCGTCCCCGCCTCCATGCACCTCTTCCCTCTTTACATCCTCGCTCTGCTCAAACAGGTGTGGCTGCTTTACAGGAGTCGGCGCATAAAGACACAGTAGCACACTTAATACCCAAGTTAATTACAGGCTTTACACACACACACACACTTAAAACATTTAGAGCCACACATACAAAAGTTGAAGTTGTATATAAACACACAGTAATCCACCTCTATAGCTATATTGCACATCTGATAATGTGAACTGCATTTACATCATCACTACACACGCTTTACCTGGGGTTCAAAATGTCGTATACACAAACACACACAAACACACACAAACACACACAAACACACACACACCCACACACACACCCACACACACCCACACACCCACACACCCACACACCCACACACCCACACACCCACACACCCACACACACACACACACACACTAATAAGGCCGATTTACAGTCACACACACTCCCTACACAGTCAATGACTATTCATCCACCCAAAACTTGTCCATTCATACACCCAGGGTGTGTCCACATTCAGACACGAGCTCACACCCTTTGCGTCATCTGAGACAAATAACCCAATAGGTCACGTTAGTGCACACCCTAAACCATTCATGATCCCTAACGGAGCAATAAAAACTACTAGGTAACAACAAAAATCGAATTAAATTACATATGGACTATTATTCTTGATGATAAGAAGTTGAAATGTTATTAGAACTTGATTCCTCCTTTATTTTTTTGAGGCAGCCTCTATTTAATCCACCTTATAGGGATTTGTTTTATTAGTATTTGTAAGCGTTGCTTGTTTGAGTTCTCAAATTTTTGTAAAATCAGATCAGAGACGGAGAAAGAGACAGCTGACAGAAGACTGTTTTACTGTGGAGTTCCTTAGTACAATTTTGTGACTGTCAAGCAGTAAAATGCTGGAAAAAAGATGAAGATGGTATAGAAATAAGTTAATTCAAGTCAATTTTATTTACAAAGCCCAAAATCACAAATTGGCCTCAGGGGGATTTACAGTCAATTAAACATACATTCCATTTTCACACCTTCAAGTTAAAAAAACAAACACAAAAAAAAAAAAACCACAACATTTGTATTTCTTTCCAGAAAGCGTTGCGGACAGGCACCAGCACGCGGCTGGACGAGCGGGTCTTTGCCATGTGTGAGTTCAAGACGCAGCCGCTGCAGCAGCTGATGCGAATGGTTCATCCTGACCTGTACAGGCTGGACAACATGTCAGACCAGGTAGGACAAGACTGAGCTAAATGATATTTGAATGATGGGTCGGCTAAGTCGAAGTGACTGAAACCAGCACACCTGAACTGGCTTTGAGCTCAGCAACAGTCATAACCAGTGGTGGGGGGAAAAAAGTACTGAGATCTTTTACTGAAGTAAAAATAGCAAAATACCACAGTATAAATAATCTATTACAAGTAAAGAATATAAATATTAGCAGCAAAATGTACATGAAGTATCAAAAGGAATTATGCAATAGGCCCTCAGAGTGTTGTTTTATCATATTTATCATTATTACTGATGCATTAACATGTAGTTTCAATATGTTCAAGGTGGAGCTAAGTCAGTTTTATATACTATTACATAGTTTAATCTACCAATTCATCCTATTATACAAGATGATCAAATGTTGTTAAATCTTAATCTGAAAAGTAGCTAGTAACCATACCTACTAAATAAAAGTAAAAAGTGTATTATTTATCTCTGAATTGTAGTTGAGTAAAAATATAAAGTAGCATTAAAAGTACGTTAATGAAAGTACTTAGTTACATTCCTTTAAACATGTTGTGCATTGGTCGCAACGTGTTTGTTGTCGTCACTTTTTTAAGCTACTTGAATAATTGAGCTTAAGCATAATTTGATTTTTTTTTTTTTTTTTCTTTTAATTATTTGGAAACTTTGGGCATTGGCGTGTTTCATCATAACCATCCTAAGCTTCTGGAGCGATATTTAAGTCTATATTAAATATTATAATTGTCTTCAAATAGGGTTTTGGGTGCGTGAGATGCGGGCTTTGGAATAATATGTGAGTGTTAAGGGGAAAAAATAAAAATAAAAGCATCTGTTCAGTCTATAATTGTGTTAAACATATCCAGTAACAAAGTACAGGATGTAGCTACTCTCTACTGTACGTAAAGCGCTGCTGTCACTCTGAACTTTAAAGTGATTTAACAACTCTCACTGCGCATATGTTACGTACTTTTTAAATACCGTTCAATTGAGGCGATTCTGCTCCTGAAACGCAAGTTTGAAAAACAAGAGGAGGAACAAGGCTGCGTGTCCTCCATCTAATCTGTTTCACCGCTTCCGTGTGACCTGCAGGGGGCGCTCCATCTGAACGACACAGTGGTTCCACAACCTCATCTGCTCCACCTGTCTGCCGAGAGGCTGAGCAGAGATGGAGCTTTCCTCATGGACTGTGGCACCGTAAGCGTTCAGTGTTATTTATTGCTAAAGCACTTTACAGAGAAGTGGGTTTTTCAAGGTTTTTCTCATGGATGTCGAGTTTATTTCTCTTTTTTTCGTTTTATTTCTCTTTTTTTCAAAAGTTTTTTCGTATTTTGCCACAAGTGTATATAATTGTCAACTTGTGTAAGTAAATGAAAGGCAAGTGTTAGTGTCATTGTGGCCTATAAGAAGGAGAAGTTAAGGGCTGGGCAAGCCCTCGTGTTCGCATTTATCGTCTCATTTTGAGCGTCAACATAGCAACGAAAGCAGCATTTCCAGCCCAATCGTAGCTGAATTCTAGTGTCACATAATATAATTAAAGGGGGTTTTCCACCCCAACTATGAAACTTGAGTCATTGTAGTTTATTTATTTATTTATTTTTTTTTTAAAGGAAAGAATTTAATTCAAAGACACTGAATACCAGAGCTAAGTGTCAGTTATGAACAGTTTTATCCCTGCAAGGTGGTTGTGGGTGTTTGAAATACTGTTACGTGGTTTTGTTGTATGACAGTAAACTGAATATCTTCTGGATTTTGGACAAAACAACACATCTTAAGACGTCACCTTGGGCTCTGAAATACTTTAAGTTCATTTTTAATTCCTGATATTTTGATCCTTACTTGAGATCTGAAACAAAGACCTAGGGGCCTTTTTAGTCTGTGTCAGGAAAAACGTGACACTCCGTACTGACGCTGCTCTCTCCTTCTGTCTGCAGGTGTTTTACCTGTGGATCGGCAAATGCTGCAACGAGATGTTCGTACGAGATGTCCTGGGCTGCCCCAACTACGCTTCAGTACCCCCCAACATGGTCAGCGAGGCAAACTCGGATAGGAGATTTTAGTAAATCGAGCAGCTTTCTATTCAGAAGGATGATGATTTTATAATCAGTTTATTCAGGGAGGAGGTGTCGTCCTCATCAAACACGTCCGGAGATTAACTGTGATTAGGGAAACGGCCGTATTGTTGTACATCTTGATCTGACACAAACACCAACGCCCAGTTAACTGCTGAACGAATGATGCAATGCTGCATTGTACACCCACCCCCCCCGAAAATGAGTCACAGTTTTACTTAACAGTAAAAGAGCACTGCATTTCAGTTTGCATTGTAGAAAAAAAATAACAGATTTGCTGGTGTGGCTGTTCTGCCTTCTAACAAACCGTGCGGCTACCTAGAAAGCTCTGTCATTACCACACCGTGGGCATGATGGCAACACCCAGAACAAAGAGCCACTGTCAGCACTCGTTTATGCTGTTTATTTTATTTTTCTACAAAGGGGGAGATGCGTCCCAGAGCCACCTACGAACCGCACATTTCAAACCACAGGCACATTTCTAGATGACTGTGTGACTCTACGTCATCTGTTTCCTATCTGAAAACGATGCTGTTGACGTTTTGGTTCTCCTCTCGTTCTCTATCAATCCCAGAGTCACATTCCTGAGCTGGAGACTCCTCTGTCCGAGAGAGTGCGAGCCTTCCTCGACTGGCTGCAGGACAACAGAGCGTTCAGCTCGACAATACACGTCGTCAAGTAAGAACTGCTTCATACCTGGATTAAAATCTGACTTGTGCCGCCGAAACATGTTTTCCATCCCAACGTGGCCCAAATTTTGACTGACTGTTACACTCTCCTCATCGCCCCACACTGATCTTATGTTTTCAGTCTCTTCAGTCACATGTTTGAATGTACGCCATGATTTGTTTGCGAATTCCATTGCACTATGTCACATTTTGCGTTTTTCGATACACCAACTTTTCCACCTCAGCCAAGTGTGAAAAAATTTTTTTTTCTTTCTTTTTTTTTTTTTCCCCCAGATTTATGCACAAGTTGAAAACAGGGAGGTGGTAACCTGCCTATAAAGAGGCAGTTTTCTTCTTTTTCTACAGCGACCTCAGGTCACTGTGATGGCAAAATGAGTTTCAGTTCCTCTGTATGCAAACAGTAGTAGCTGCAAGAAGTGAGGAGGTTGTGGACGTTGGAGGGCACATTATCGTGACAGTGTCCCTGAGATTGAATTTCATTGGAGAGGAGAAAAACGTAGTAACTTTGAGAGACAGGCGCAAATGTTTTTTAGAGCAATTCATTGCCTTTACTTGCGCCGATGCTGCGATCGCAGTGTGAAATCAGTAAAGTTTATCTTCCAAACCGAGAGCGGAAAGATGGAGAATTGAAATACTTTGACAGTATTATTGTCAGTTTTAGTTATTTTTTAGGACACTGACAGTACCACACAACGCCTGCTTTCTTCTTCACCCCATTTAAAATAAGTATAAAACCAAAATGTTTTACGTTGAGTGCCGTCAGGTTACCGCGCCAAGCTTCCCAAATATCCATAAAATCTGTTATTTGTGTTTGTAAACATTCAAAAACACAAGTTACAGCATACAGAGGTCAGAGGTCACGGTCCGCCTGTAGTGGTATCTCTGGGGAAAGCTTTAGGCTCTGGGATAAGTAAGAATGAATATAGTAATTATGATAAATGTGTTAATGGTTAAATTCCTTTTTATCTTCTCCAACATGAGCTTTTGCTGCTTCTCTCTGTTTTATGTGACTATAAATTGAATGTATTTGAGTTTTGGTCAAACAATCGGTTGAACAAAGGGGATCAAATGAAGGCACCTTGGGCTCTGGTGGAATTGTGACATGTTTACCTATCGTTTGGTATGTTGTCTATACTGTAAGCTATTAATGAAAATCTAGTCAACTAGTCAACCCTAGGTGGTACTGAACCAGTGACACTACAGGTATAGCATACACTAGATATGGTACGCGTCTAAGCCACCAGGCCAACGTGACTGGGACGTTATGCATGTCCCTTAGTCGGTTACTTGAGCCGCGGAATCTGACAGCGCTGCAGTTGTTCTCGCCGGCTTTCCTGAAAAGCTCGCTCACATTTCCGGAGAGCCGCTTTCGCCTGGCACCGAACAGAAGCGGGGCGCGACCGGTTTCATGTTAAAGTGGAAACCGTCTCCCAGCAGAGATCGGCCCGACGTTGCCAGTAAACTATTTCCAATGTAAACACATATTGTAGTAAGCGGTGGTATAGGCTTCCACGGGGGACGTAATGTTTCGGTTTCCTCCTGCTCCTCCCCTGCGTGGCACAGCATTGCTGCTCGGCCGCATGTTTACACCACAGTGGTGGAGTTGTGGAGGAGGGCTGGTGTCTGGCTGGTGAGTGCCAGCCTCATCAGTGAATTAAAAAGGGCATGTGGTACCGTGGGTGGCGACGTTACGGGACGTAGTGATCTAAAATGAGAATGCACCTAAAAGAAGAAGTCTGCCTAACAAAGGCTGCAACTGTCTTATTTTTGCATTTTTGCCGATTCATGTGTGAATTATTGTAGTCTATAAAATGTCAGGTTATTCTGAAAAATGCACGCCTTCATTTTTCCCGAAGGCCGAGATGACGTCTTCAAATAACTTGTTACTTGTCAACCAAAGAAGAAAAGTTTCTTTTTTGGTTGAATGAAAAAAGGGGTTTATAGAGAAAAAAAAAGATACATTTCTCAAAGATCAGTTTTGGAAAAAGACTTGGTGTTGTTTTGATATCAGAACCACAATTCAGGTATTGTATTGGCACTGGAAAAGAAAAATTTCAAACAATTCCAGCCTAGCATAGAACCCAAAATCACAAACCAAGTGCTGCTATCACTGCTATCACTTAAACACCTTGTTTTTTGTTTTTTTTCCTCCTGCAGGGACGATGCTTCGGCTAAAGCCACTTTCTTCCAGCACCTGGTGGAGGATCGGTCTGAGTCGGCTTCTTCCTACTATGAATTTCTCCAGCACATTCAGCAGCAAATGTCCAAGTAGGCCACCACCATACCGAGAAAAAAAAAAAACAACTAGAAACCACAGACCCGTGCGAGGAAGGGTTTCCGCTTCGTAGAGTGAAAACTAGCGTTAGCCAACGACGGGCGCCCATCGCTGCCTCAGACCAGTTGTAGCGAGGTGGGTCACCGCCCCTTCCTTTAAACAGTCTTATTAAACAAATCCACCCTCCAAGCTCATCGGTCAGCCATGATTTGACCATCAGAAGGGGAGGGAGGGGGTTATTTGTAGAAAAGAACGAAGAATTCCAGGAACAAATGAATGAATGAAGGGACAGGAGGTTTGTTACACGTCAAAATGAATTATCGAAAACGCTCCTCCAGCGTCTCCTCCCTGCCTCTTAGTCACAGTCAGGCCCCCGTTTAGCCTCTCGTCAAATTCGTCACTCATGAGAAAAGAAGGGGGAAGAAAGTGGAGCCGAGAAGATGCCACTCTAGTACGTTTTACTTTTAATTTGTTTTCGTGAGCCTCACATGTAGCTAGTGCGGTCTTTTTTTTTTTTCTTTTTTCTTTTTTTTTAAATTTTATAATTCATTCACTTCCTCACTCCCTCGGTTTTATTTTTAGACAATTTTGAATACACTGGAAAACAGAAACAAGCATTCCTTCGGTTGTTTTTTTTTGTTTTGTTTTTTTCGGCATGCGCTTTCAAATACGCATGTCAACGTTCTGTTTGCTGCTAGTCCGAGGATAGACGACAACTGGGAAACATAACTCAGCAGTGGTTGGACATTTAACCCCCCGTCAGCTCCCTCCTCTCCGCTCCTCTTTGTGAACTGATTTTATTGAGCTCAAACATTAAAAAAAAAAAAAAAAAAAAAAGCCCCACTGTCAACAATCTTATTCTCATTTGTTTTGTTTTATTTTTTTCCAGGCGCTAACTCAAGTTGCTATCCACTTTGTAACTATTGAAAAGAATCTTTTATGTGCGATAATTTATGAACCAGCTTATTAAATAAAAAACAAAAACAGAACTCTGCTTCTTTCATATGATGGTGCCATTGATTAACAGATATTCATGGTTGTAAAAACAATTATTTTCTATTTGTGTGTGTTTATGAAAGAAAAAAAAAAAAAAACTTTTGACTTCCCCATTTACTGTCAGGCCCCATGTTCCAACAGTTTCAACCAAACAAACTGTCAGTGGCATTGATTTCTGCCTTTATCATTGAAACGGGCCGATGTCGCTCATTACTCTCTGACATCCTGTCGCTTTTGAAGAACACGAAAAACTGCTCTAATGTTTCAACACATTAGCATCATCCGTCACGACTCAGTGACCCTATGACTCCCACACACGCCTTATGGCAGCGTAAGACCCAACTAGAAATATATTTTCTGACCACGTAAAAACCAGATTTATTCACGTAGAATTTGAAGAGTTTGACTTTTGGGTGAAGAATAATTGTGTGTATATTTCAACATAAACTAACTGGAAAATCTAGGACCCTTTTACGGATCTGAACCTTTCCAATTGCACCAGTTAGCAACGAGGGCCGGTTTTTACTAGAAGAGAACTGGTTTTTTCACGACATGTTGTCTGACCACGTCGGAAATCACAAGTGTTCGGCACCTGATCGATCCACCTTCCACTGTGGCAGTTCGGCCCAGGCGTAAACACTTTTGATGCCCGACGTCGGACAGCACGTCTCGCGAACTAGTTCCGGGGGGGACCTGAAACCGGTCCATGCAGAAACTGCCGGAAGCTGACGCCCCCAGTCCAAGCATCATGGAGAACTTTCCACAGTTCTCCTGTGGCTTTAGTCAGTCTCAGTGTCTTCTGTCTCTTCATTTAATCCCAGGCCGACTCCACGATGCTGAGATCAGGGCTCTGTGGGGGCCAGACCATCTGTTGCAGGATTCCTAGCTCTTCTTGTGTCTGGAGATAGTTCTTTATGACTCTGGCTGTACGTTCTGGCTCATTGTCCTGCTGCAGAATGAATTTGGGACAGATCAGACGCCTCCCTGGTGGAACTGCGTGTTGGATAAAAATCTAAACATCTGAAGTACGCAAAAACCTTTGCACAGTGTATGTAAGTAAGTTCTAGCGTCAGTCTTCATTTTGTTTAACACACTCACATATTTAAAAAGAGCTTTACAAGGTACAGATTCATGATATGCAGGATGCAGTATTAAATATTCATAAAATTATAAAAAGGATGGTATTAGGTACAAAAGACAAGGGGGTACAGTACGATGAATATGTCAAGAATAAATTTAGAAGACTTAGAGGTTGTAGAAATGTGTTTGCAGAAGTGACGCTGCGTCTTTGCCGCTTTGTTCTCAGTTTTTTCCTTTTCCTTTTGTTCAACTTCTCAACTATGCATCTTAGAGTAGAGACTTGTCTTTGAAAGTATCTGCAGGCCCTGAAAAAATTAAAAGCATTCAATTCAGTTTCTTAAAAAAAAAAGGCGTTAAAAGGCCTTAAAATTATATATTGAATTCTTAAATTTTGTTTTAAATTCTTAAGTCTTTTCTCCGCCAGCTGGGTTTTTTTTTTTTTTTGTGTGTGTGTGTATTTGGTTTTTCGTCTATCAGTCCAAAACTTAAAGGTATTTAATTTTTTACTGTAGATGACTAAAAAAAGCATCAAATATTCTTTTTGAAGCTAAAACAAGCTTCTTTTTTTTTCTTTCTTTTTCTTTAAATATACTGCTTAGAAGTGCTGAAAAAATATAATAATAAATGAGCTATGTCTTAAATTTAACTTGGTGACCCCTGGAGAAACCCTTATTTTGCAACAATGGCTCCACTGTTGTACAACTCATATATTTTATTTGTTTCCCATTTTTAAAATGCAGATTTCATTTACAGTGTTTACACCCAACTCCCCCTTCTGTCAAATTTCAGACCAACTGAAGATGTAAAAATCTGATAACTCTAGCTCTACTCCGAGAGAGTCTTCATGCCACTGTTGACATGTTTAGTCATTGCACTTGCACTACATACAGTCAAAAGGCCCCGTTCATACCCGGCATTGAAGTGCGTCTTCACGTGCGCCTCGAGTGACCGCTTGCCATCGGATCTCACCTTCCCGCTCTATAGGCAAATAAACACGCACGTCAATTCCGTTGGCAAAGACCAAATGTGTTGCTGTTTTTAACTGGCGGGAGGCAGCGGTGCACTTACCGTGCCTGGTCTGCAGGATTAAATCAAAACAGTACAAACTGGGTCTAGTCCTTGGCGTGTTCCTGGCAAACCGAACAGCCGAGTATGTTTGACGAACTCGTAATACATCTCTATGGGCTTTTAGAAATTTTCGGATGTCGTGGCGAAGCCAGTTTGCGCGATTTGCGCGACTCGTGTTCGTTTGTGAACAAGTACGTACATCCGCTTATGCGGAGGACGTCAGTTGGGTAGGCATCCCCTCATTGTGGCCCACGGTCTCAGATGCGTCCTCGGGCCGTGACACCTGCACCTAGAGCTGTCCACTTGTGATCGGATCAACCAAGACGCGTGTCAGTGCCAGGTCCGAGCGGGGCAGAAGCTGCGATCGGTTCAGTAGTTGAAGCTGCAGCCTGATCAGCATGATTACATCTTTTATCCGTCAGTCAGAAAATCTGTTTCACTCTACAAGTATGCACTGCAGTAACTCATCTGCCGTTGATGTTTTCTGATGGATGCTGCCAGTAGGCCACATTCAGTATCTTTGACTGTTTTCATGCCATCAAGTCTGAAACAATAGTTACACCCATGAGACACTGAAACTATGCTTTGAAATTTAAGACGAACCGATTTTAAGGTGGAGGACGTCTTATCAGCAAACACAGTAGCACGTTAAATGAACGTAGTTTAAACATATTTCCCATGCTTCTTCAGACGGGCTGTTTTTAATTCCCAAACTTCTCAACGGCAGGAAATGATAAGGGGTTCATCGTCCAGTTGTTTTCAGGCTTCACAGACCTGCGGAGGGACCCCTGTGTGAGAAAATTAAGCTTGTGCCCTTTTAACCGAGTCAAGCTGCTCAAGAAGGAGCCGTTAAATACTCCGCAGCTAATGGCCTGCAGTAAACACACAAACAGCGAGCGGACTGTTCTCTGCTCCATTCGCAAACAGATCTGGCTCCCATATGGTCTGACTGCTGCTCTTCTCGTGGAAAACTGCACCGTGGACCTCAGAAGTTTTTCAAGCATCGGTGCCAGCCAGATAGAAGGCAAAATGCTGGATTTAAGACATCTTACATTCTAATTTTTCATGTTTGAAAAACATAGTTCGGTGTAAAATATGAGTGAACGTGCTGGAGGGAAATAAATGGCCACAACCAGCTGGAAAAATGGTTTTGGCAAAACTGCTGCTTTGAATTGGGAAATCCAAAGCAGCATTGTTTTAAATTTTACAAACCTAAAAGTAATTTGACTTGTGATGCCAGATGTTCGTCTTTGTGCGTCTGTTCCTCTCACATTAATGTACCTACTCATACACGTGCACAGGCCGTGATAAATGAAGGTCAGATATTTTCTTTGCGCTTCAAATCCGTCACACTCAACATGTTGAACCAGTGCTCCTGTGTGAGTTTGTCTCCTTCTCTTTTTTTCACCCAACAAACAAGCGAGTGCTGTTCTGCCAGCTATATTTAAACTCCTGTTTATAACTGGTCCAACCCTTCACACTCCCACTTCCAACGGTCCAACCCCCATCACCCTCTCCTCATCACCACCCCCCCAACCGCCACAACTCTGGTCCAACTTTCCTTCTTACTACAGACCCTCTTTGATTTATTTATGATCGTGAAGTCAGAGTTTCCTCACACAACTGGATATTTTTACCCCATTAGCAACTACTCTGAAATAATCCCTGCAGTAAAAATCCAAATGACAAGCAAGAAAGAAAAAAAAAAAACAGAAGCCAAAATGAGAGCAGACGTCCCCTAATCCTCTAGTTAAATCTAGTTGGTTTTTTTGGTTTGGTTCTTGTGCTGACACTTTGGTGCTATCAGAGCATCCGACAAACAGTTTGGACAGAGTGTACTGACAGTTTAACACCGACCTTTTTGTTTTCTTTTTTTTTTTTAAGTGGATTGGGTATCGGCTAGACGTGACCCATCCACACTAAAAAAAAAAAAAAAAAAAAAGGAATGCTGTGAGTTACATTCCTTCAGTCGTGGCGGGCCAGAATCAGTTTTAAATTCAACAACAATTTCTCTTACAGGAAAATTATCGTAATGAATTATACACAATGAGGAACAAGGAACTTTCTGGTTAAATAAATGATAAATAAGCTTTATCAGTGGCCAGGAAATAAATGTGATCCAAGGTTATTATGAGCCACCGAGGAAAGTTAATCTTGGTTGGGTGCTTTCAATGTTTGTTAAGGAAACATTTTTGAAAGCACGTCCAGAAATGGGGAGAAATCCATACAGTATTTAATAAACTTAGAATGAAAAAGTTCAGATAAGGTCAAGTCACCAGGGCAAAAGACCAGGGACAGAGGACTTTGCAACAGGATTTTTATTATCATGTGTATAAATTGTTGAAAATTTAAAAGCTCTCAGAAACTGCAGAAGTCACAGGAATGACACAAAATCATGACGTACGATAACAATAGTGACTAATATTCATATATTAATGTCACATATTATTCATCATGAGCAAAACCAAGACAACGGAAATCTGTATCAGTGGTTTATTTGTATGTTATAGACGAATACCAGTAATGAAAAGTAAACAGGAACAAAGAACAGGTGAATTTTCCAGCCGTAACAACGTTTGACCACGTTGAAAGCAGCAGCAGGGTTGAGGTGCATTCGTCGCTGACTTCTACATGCTGACTCCACATCTTCCTTTTCCCCTCTCTGAAATCAAAACGAATTGTTAGACACATACGCAGCTCTGGTCTTTTGCACTCTGAGGTTATCTGCCTGTGATACGCCGCTCTGCTGTCCGTGGGAGCTTCTTTGGGAGTGTGGTCTTGGCTTCGCTCAAAAGCGGTTTCTGTGTTCCTCCTGTACGCAAACAATGGGATATTGTTGCAACAGATATACTTCAGATAGTCGCACGCAGCAGTCAAAATAGAGAGAAAACTTCTTTTTGTTGTCGGTGAGGGAAAATATGCGTCGGAGGCCAGATAAGGACCACATGTGCTTTGTTTTTATGCCTGTGGTTCTCCTACTAACAGTATTAGACACAGAAATGTGGTTTACTTAAATGTGGTTGCATTTTTTTGTCCATATCCTTTTTCAGGAGATTTATCTGGTACAGTTCATTACTTGTGGTTGAACCCCAGGAGTGGACGTTTCCATGAGCACAAACAAAAGCCCGTGTTTCATAACACCTGTCTGTGGAAGCCGCATTAATGTTTTCAGCTCTCATCGCGCCCCCTTTATCACCGCGCCGCTTTGTGACGAACAAACACCGCTGTTTGTTCAGCTTTCCTGCAGCTTGACACAGCAACACGCCAGCCCTCCCAGCCCCTGATCAGGCTTTTCAGCTGTCAGGAGGAAGAAAAGGAGAACCTGGCTGGGTTTATTTTGATGAGCATTCCTCCTCAGACGGGCCCGAGTCCTCAACTTGAACCACATGCAGAACGACTTCAGAGAGAAGAAATGCCGCGGCGCCATTGGTGAAGGCCTCAAAACACACAGCAGACCCCAGCAGTGTTAAAACTGGTTGGGTTTTCTTTTGAAAGTGTTTGTCTTTCATCCAGTGGGGCTCAAGTAAACTTTTCAGAAGGGACTTTAAATCATGATGAGCTGTAAACATCTCTTGTAATAACTTCCACATCCTCCAGATCACATCTCAGTGATCTTAATGGAGTATGTACTTTGTTCCAGTTTAAAGTTCATACCACTTCCAGTGTCTGTCCGGATTTGTGTCTCGTTCAAATCGAGACGCAGTGATGAGCACGGTTATATCACTCCATAGCAGAAGATTTTATTTAAAATCAAAAATTGTTTAGAGCTGAAAAATTTCGAAAGTAATCAGTCGTGCAGCTATTTGAACTGCTCTCATCAACATCTGGTAAGGAGTGAAACAGACAGAGTGCGGTCACGATCCTCAGTTCAGTCCACTCCTCTCTGCGAACACCCATGGTGTGTTCTAATAATTTAATAGGTTTTAATAAACAAACTCACAGTTTAGCTCCTCTCATTAACATATTTTTCTGTGTCTGTCATCAGAGAACTGAACGGTCATGAATTACTGATTCTGTTGCGGCTTATAAATAGTACCTGTAAACAAGGGAGTCATCTCCAAGCTGCTGATCAAATTGTTATTTTATAATCTCAACGTCATCTGATAAAAATAAACACAAATACAAGCTACTGACAGCAGCTGCACAGGGTTATCGACCATATCGACATTTGAAATGAGTTGTCCCAGAGATAGTTGGAGGCAGCTAAAGGTTGTTTTCTCAACTTTAATACCAGCCCCCGACCCTCACTGAGCAGGCTTATGAAGGTTTGCCAAAGCTCAGTTTCCCCCGTACACATTGAGACACCGAGGCTATGTTTTGAAGGTTTATCAACGGTTGAGATTGTTCTGGAAAAGTTGAGTTTTTTGCTACTGCGAGAGAAATTTTTTTTCGATTTTTCGAATGTAACTGGCGTGATGTGGTTGTACACTCAAGTACCAAACGTGTAATTAACTGTTGCGCCATCAAAAACCTCTTAACTTCTATCTGTGCCAACTTTGGTCTCATGCCCTTTCAAAAGACACAAACAACTAAAAATGTGTGAATAATGTGTGTCAGCAAAAAGTTGTGTCAGGTTCAAACAATACGGTTTTTTCTCTCCTCAACACATTTCATGCGGTTTGTAAAACAGAGGTGTCAAATGCTCTCCAAGGATTTACTGCTTTTCAAAGCGGCGTCAGTGGACAAATCGCTTGCTTAACTGCTTTGTTTTTGGTGTTTACTGGACTGAGAGTAGCTCTCTCACAGCTCCTTTAATACGTCTCCATAAAAAAAGGTGGCAGTTCTTCAGTCTGTTGCTCCGGACTGTTGTATTTGGCCTGCAGCACCAGTTGGGTTTCAGACTCAACCGCTTCACAGGAGTGGTTACCTACTGAGGGCCCCCAGTGTTTGACGTGGAATGCATAAAGCCACCCAGTTATGTAAGAGATCCTCTGCCTTTATGCTGCTCAAAGCACAGCTCCTCAAAACTCTCTGCCTCCTCTCAGCTTCTTGGTTGGATCCCCAAACCGACTCAGGAAGTAGATCCTGCTTTCAAGTCTCGGCTTCCCCCATTTCTGGCTGTTCGAAATGTCTTCAGCGCTTCCCCTACGAGGGCCTGCCCATGTAACAAAGAAGAACAAAGGACAAATATCCCGATAGACATCTCTCTGTCGCCATCCATGTTCCTCAACGTGGCACTTATACTACCATGTTCTAGGGTTCCTATCTCAGTTGGGATAACCATGCTAAAAAAAAAATTAAAATCCAGTGTGGATATGAAAACAGATTGGATTTGTTGTAACAACATTTAGAACGGGGCTGCTCTGGAGAAATTTCAGCCAGAGAGCTACAGTTTTTCTGGTTTTACTGAAAAGTTAATGGCACCGTCTGTGTTTTAAATGTACACAAAATGGTCACCAAACCGGCACAAAAATCAAAACGCAGGACTGGATCGTTCTGTCACTCCCAAGTGGATTGAAAGGTCTGTTAACATAACGTCCAACACTTGATGAAGGAGTAGAGCTGCTCGTCCTTCATGTTGAAAGGAGCCAGTTGAGATTGTTTGGGTGTCTGATGACAAAGTGTTCTGGACACTTCAGTGCGGGAGGTATCATGGAAATTCGCAATTGCGGGGAGACCCAATGGCAGACCCAGTGCATGCTGGAGCAAATGCATATCCCAACATGGCCTGAGACTGCTACAAGATTGCTGACTAAGAGGACCAGACTGTGGATTGCCATGAAATCTAGTACAGATATTCATGTTCCCCAGAGGATGAATCCTACCGATTTTGGTGATCCCCTGACTTTTCCTCTAGTGCCACCATGGGGTTGAAATTTTAGCCTCTTATTGAAATATCTTGACAACTATTGGATGGATATGGTTCAAACTATTTACGGTCTACAGAGGATGAACTGCAGTAACTTTGGCGATCCCCTGACATTTCATCTAGTGCCGCCATCATCGGGTCAAAATTTTGATATGTCCAATACAAAACTTCCCATCAGCATCAGCTACACTTTCTGTGTAGTGCTAATTGGCACAGTTTAGCATGTTAACGCACTTATCTAACATGGTGAACATGGTAGACATTATGGCTGCTAGCATGGCTGTAGACTCTTAAGCCTTTCTTATCTACCCTTGCAGTGTGGCTCCAGGCACCATGATGTTAGCTAATCAGGAAATCAGCTGACCTTCAAAGATCAAAATTGTCATGGTCATGTGTGCGAGCTTGAGAATTTTCAATCTTGAAAACCACGGTTTAGATTTTATTCTTTGGATTGCAAAATCGGCAATTTACAGAAAAAAAAAAAAAAACATGCCTCAAACCATTTGTGTCGCTGTAACTAGCAGTTCATAAGACAGCAGCTATGTTTCCCCCTTCTCAGGTCAGTGGGAGTTAGTTTCCTCACCCCCAGATGTTTTCGTTTGACAAGGGAATGGGTGAGTAGGTGGGTCACTGGGAGTTGAGACTTACGTAAGGGGACATGTGCCGACCATGAATCTCGGCCAATAACGAACTCCCTCTTCCAAGCGTCGGCTGTGACTTGCAGCCGCTCTTTAATGAAAACAAGGCTCTGTGAATTACGAGGGTTAAATGATGAGGATGGAGGACACGGCTGGTGATACTACCAGAGATCTGTTTTCCCTTGTTTCCCACAGGAACCGGAGATTTATTAATAGTAACCTACTGTACATGTCTGATTCTCCATGGATTTACTGTCTCGCGAGGAGGATGAGGCTCCTTTTCTGAACACGAAGCTCAGTGTTTTTCTTGGCTTTGTTTTCCTTTTCCTTTTATTCGGAGTGGTTAGGTCCCTGGTTAAACATGCTCTTGGCTTTTGTACCCTTGATTTTTTTTGACAGAGAGAGCAATGCGTTTATAAAATTCTGAAGTTATCCCTTTCTATTTCATGTATAGACCTTGATGACAAAACAATTTCATTGCAAATTAGTATCTATGGAAAACAATGGGAGTAGCAATGGAAAACAGCTGTCCACAGCTGTTATTAATAGTATTAGCTGGACCTAGTTATCACTGCGTGTTCGTTGAATGTATCTAAAAAAAAATGTCATCAAATCATTTGGATAATGTCAACGAATATACGATGAAATAATGGTATGGACTTATCACACAGAGTTTCTAATCAGAAAACTTTGTGTTCCTTGGTAACGTTCAGGTTTTTTTTAGCTAAATATTGCTAGCAATAAGGCCCTTACCAAAAATGAATGATACGTGCTGATTGGTACAGCATATTTTGTAACATAAATATATATATTATATTAAAGGCATTAGACTGTTTCTTCTACCACTAACTTCTTGGTAGAAAGCCACGGGAAAAGGTCCGGCTCTAAAAGTCACAGTGTTTTTTCACCCTGGTCTGACGTGCTTCAACTGATCGCACGCGATGGCTCAGTCAGGTTGATCATATGAAAACCACTGATGTCCATGGCTGTCCATTTGTAAATCCAGCAAAGGGGTCTGTGTGAAAATTGCTAGGGGGCGTCTATAGTGGGCCGTATTCTGTTTCTCAAAACCAACGCATTCGTCCTAGTGTGTGATTTTGATCGAGACAAAGTGTAATGAGCAGTTGGTTACCGTTGTCAAGTAGCTCGCCCAAACGCTGGGAAAAGGCCCACCACAGAACGTCCGTTACAGACTCGCGTAGGCTGTAAAAGCTGTTGTCCCTGATAAATCTGTAATGGAAAAAACCATCAGCCCTAATTTATTCAGCCTTTAGGAAGGTAGGAGTCATCATCAGGTGATGTCAGTGGGAGCTGTCACTGCACTTATGTTTCACAGCCTAGTCTTCTTTCTCTCTCTGTCTCGTGGAAACACTGACAGGTAGACTGTATCGACTTCTGCCAACGTGCAAAAGTATTTTAATGGCTCTACTGATATCATGACATCAGCCTCTGACTCTGGCAGTGAACAGCTGTGAATCTGGCGTAGCCTCTGCCTACGAGTCGCCCCGGTGATGAGAGCTCATGTCGGGACTTTGACATTTGTGCCCGTAGTTATGTGTAAAAACAACACTTTAAGACATGCCTGCACAGGATGGCGCAATGGCCGCCTACGGACTGTTCAGAGATGATCCCATGTCTCGCTGTGGGAAAGCCACACGGGGTCAGGATGATTCAGACTCTGTCACGAGTACGCTTACCTCAGGGTTGTTTTATTTTCCCAACAGAAATCACATCCTGAGGGAATACGAAGGCTGCCTTGATCCAGATAAAACTGAGAGTAATGTTTTGGTATTGACGCTGGTTATGAAACTGTGGCGGATGGAAATAGCGACGTGTCCTGCAGATGGAATAGCAAAGAATTTGGAAGCACAGAAGCTGGAGTAGCAGATTTTCACCCCTACACTCATTAGTCTGAAGACGGGGTTGGACAGAAATCCTATCAAATACGCTGCCTGCTCCACTTTGGACACTGAGGGACTTGAAATTGTCAAAGGTGATTTTTTTGTCTCGGTGAACTCATGACAGTTTTAAAGGACTTGGAAAATAAGATTTTTGGTGAATGATTTTCTTCTTAATTTACTTCGATGATCACTTGAGATCTCAAACCTCTTTATCGACTCCATAACTGGATAGTTTTGTGTGATCATTTGTGTTGTGTGTCACCGTTTTCTTAGTCTGTTTACGTTGTCTATACTGTATTTTTTTTTTTTTTTTAAATGCTGCTTTCTGTGCCAGGTTTCACTTTCTTACAGAGGGAAAAGCATCTCACCTTATTTTTCAGCTGTGGACTAACAATCCACAGTAAAACTGGACATTCTGTATCCAGTTACAGGCTGTTGTATAAACTGAAAGCAGAATTGCTGTAGCAGTTGTCTGCTCTGCAGGCGAACCCTGCAGAAACCCTGCATGTAGAGTGTCTAGCTCTGGTGGTTGCTGGTGTATTTTTAAGAGCTCGCAGCGTTGGCAAGTCTCGCCCCAACATTTGCTGATAATAATCAGGTACATGTCTGACGGGGCTCAGTCACTTCTCAAGAGGATATTTTTCCAGACTTCAATCTTGTAAGGATGTAACTGAGCTCACGAGATGATGTGTTGGTGTGGTGAGGGGGACGCTTATTTCAGTTTTGTCCTTGAGCAGAAATAAAAAGGAAAGTTTAAAACTCGCTAACTTATGCGGGAGTTTGAAAGAGCAGATGTTTGTTGTATGTTTTCAAAAGTTTAAAAAATGTGAGAGAGGGAACCAACACGGCTGGTGGGTTGCCGACGTATTAACAATCAAAAGCCCTTTTCTGTAACGTGCGGGCCAAGTGACTGTACTATCTCCTGCACTGCCTGGAAATGAAGGGTCACGACCTGGGATATTTTTACTCTGACCGGTCTCGTAGTATCTGCTGCGGACCTCGCAGCCACTCACCGCTATCATGGTGTTTCTGTATTTCTGTAAGGCAGAAAAACCACCGTCCCTCGGCGGTCTCTCAGATATCTGTGTTTTGTTTATCAGAAGATTCAGGGTTTTCAGAAGCAACACACTTTCCTCACTGGCTGGAGGATGTTTGTTTGTTTCAAAGAAAAAAAAAAAAAACCCAAAAAACTCCCCCGTGTGATTCAACGACAACAAAAATTTTTTTCTCATTATTAGTCAGGACAAGATGATGTAACACGATATACAGAAAGAACAGGATTCTAAAATAAATGTCTTTTTATTTGGTTTTTTACAGTTGGAATGAGAAATGGCGTTCTCTTTACTGGCATATCACAGTTATGTATTAGCTTTCAATTGAACAGTTTACCTTTGTCATGCTAATAAAAGGTTAATATGAAGAGATAAAATTTGACAGTGTCATTTAAAACCTGGGAGTAATTACACCATTAAGCAATAAAGAGGTGACTGCTCCCAAAAGAAGAGTAGAAGACGATATAAAATAGAAACACAATGTTAAAGACTTTCTACAAACTGAAAAGGTTTCAACATCTGTGCTATACAAACGCCAACAGAAACCATTTCCAGTTTAATTTCCTTCCATAAATTAGTCGTGAGCTTTTCCTTTTCACTTTCGCCTCTAGTCATATTTCCCTTTGCCTTATTTTAAACAAGTTATCGAAGACGCTTTCAGTCTGCTGCCTCAGCGGCCGACGTTGACGGCGCGAGCGCCACACTGGGTCTGAGATCAACAGACACATTTAATGGCCTGCGCAAACAGTGGGAGGAAAAAAAAACAAAACACCGTTCCACTTCATGTCATCCACAGGACCATCGGGCACTCAGAGTGAACTTTGGAACGTTTGGATGGGATTTACCCGTCTTATCATTAAATACGACCCGGAACGATCTGCGGCAGCCGCTTGGCTCCGGCAGCGGCAGCGTTGTGAACCAGTGCAGCACCTTCTCCACAAAACGGTGTGTTATATTTGTCTGTCGTAAAACGGACAGCTTGTTATCAGCAGAATCAGCTGATGCTGTGTTGGCAGGGAGGGATGGTGCTCAATCATTCACCGTCCTCTGCCTGTGTAAAAAGGACGACTGCCAGGGCTCTGTTTGGTTTGAGCCAATACACTAGCGCGACGTTTTTCAGCATTACGACGTTTCGTTTGTGAAATTCTCACCCCCTGTTTTTAAGCAAGTCTAAAAAGTCATAAAAAATGTAACTGTTTGATTGTGGTGATCATCTAATCTGCCTGTGCTCACATGATACTAGAAGGTCCAACAACTGGCACCTTGTTCTTGGTTGCTGCAAAGTTGTATTTAAGTTCTGTTTGAACCCCCGTTCTCCTATTTCTGCCTTAATTTCAGATACCTCTGCTTAATGCTTAATAACTTGTCGTGTAAACCTCACAGAACCATAGTCAAGGGCTTAAATTGAAGAAGACATTTGTACCATTCAATATATAATCTTAAATTAGCTAATTTATTAATCTCTATGAAAATATGGGAAATTTAATACACAATTTTCTTAGAAAATTTAAATCATAGGGGCCCAAGGAGTCAGTTTGAAGTGACTTAATATTTCCTGTTGGAAAGTCAGTCAAACAACCCCATAGAGAGACAGAATGACTACAAGGACACAAAACAGTGACTAAAAACACAAATTGACCACAACAAAACAAAACAATGACCAAAGAAACACAAAACAAGAATTAAAACAATGCATAATGACTACAAAGATGGGACAAAAAGATACTAAACGACCAGTGTGACATGTGACAAATGACTACAAAGATGTAAAAATGATGACAAAGAGAAACAAAACAAATACAAAGAGACGAAAAAAATGACCACAAAAGATGCTAAATGAGACGTCGGTGGCCATTCTCTCATAATCCGTCCACGCCTGTAATCATATTCACGTTCTTTTGCACGCAACTTTTCATAGTACCGGCGGCCCCGCCGTAGTTCTGTATAGTGGTGGGGTCCTGCAGGCAGAACAGTGGATTCACAAGCTGGACAAAATAAACAAAGTCTGTCTACGGAGGTCGACTTCCAGGCCGAGGAAATGACTTCATGTTCTCAGCTTTTCAGGCCTGAGGACCTCTGCTGCTTATCAGATATCGAAATCCACCTCTGCATTCCCACAAAACTTAGCATTTTGAGGTAATTTCCTCTGGTCGTGTCAGATTACGTTTTCACAATAAACAAACACCACCACAATCCTGCCGAGGAGACGAGAATCTCGCATTTTCAGGCGTTTTTTTTTTTTTTTTCTTTTTTTTCCTTTGAGTGGTCATTTGGTGTCAGAACAATTAGACTAGGATCTCTCTCAGCAGGCAAAGTGAACCGAACTAAAGGAGGGTGGAAATAAAGAGCTTCAGTCACACTAAACATGCTTCTGGGCACCTAAAGAAAAAAAGAAAAAAGCCTGAGATTAGACGTCAAATAGACGGTAAACAGCAGTGGAAAGATTACTGCATTAAAGGATCCATGAAGAATGTGAAAGCTGAATAAATCTTTACTCGTCGCAACTTGCCGTCTGTATCACAGGTGAGATTTTTCTATGGATTTGTGTAGGCGAGATATTGTTCGGCGGGCGGGAGGAAATCACCGAGGAAGCTTTTTGCAGTCGTTTAAGTCAACTTTCGGCGACAGCACCGCATAATTACGGGTCTTATCAAAATCCAAAAATAGCATCAGGAGGAACACCGTGTGGTGTGTTATCGAGGATACGCGAGCATTGTCAGCCCTGCGTTTACCCTTTCCACCATGTGAAATTCAACGCGCTCGCCCCGGACGTTGCCTCTCCGGCAAAAGTCGCCATAACAGTCGGCATTAGTCGGGTCAAAGTGAGTCTTGTAAATACGGCACAGTTGGTACTGCGTGGTAGCATTCGCTGGGGAGGGAGGCATTTTTTTTTTTAGGGCCAGTGTGTTAAGACAGCGTGGACGGGGGTTTAGGATTTGAACGGGAGTGTCTCATCTTTGTCCTCATGCTTTGAACAGGTGACTCCCAGGGCACTGTGCCCTCCTTCAAGTCAGTCCGCATGTTCTGTAATGAGAGTGGATGAGACATATGAACACCAACAGAGACAGATTAAGTGGGAAGTATCCCTTTATCCCTTGGCTTATTTTTTTTTGGTCCGTGGCTCTTAGTTTAGCAGCCTGAGGGGGGAAAAAAAAAAAAAATCACCCTATTATTCCAGTAATAGTCCTTTGCGGGAAATAATAAATGTCTGTTGGGCTTAGTAGCAGTGAGTTGGTTTGTGTTTCCGTGCAACTTTTAATCTGCACTGTGGTTACATTTATCCTCTTGTAATAGAAAGAGTAGACAATTTCTTCGTATTCCTTTACTTTCCATCAGGAGTTTATTAAGATTAGGCTTCGGCTGTTCCAGTCTGTGGCCTTACTGTTGTTTAAGTCTCAAAAATACCCCAACGGTCCTGCAGGAATCATACAGTATGTGCTGTATGTATGGCTGTGATACCACAGTGAGTTAATGGCGAACCAGTGGAATTTTTATGGTCCTCTGTTACACCATATTCCTATTTGTACTTTGGCACTCGTGATTCCAGTGACATTTATCCTCTTTCTCAAGGCTCGGGGGCTTTTAGCGGACATTTTGGGGGAAAAAAAAAAGCTTGTTCACTTCCCGGCTGAGCATCAGAAGAGAAGATCGATACCGCTCTCATGTCTGCATGGTAAGTGCGGGGGCTAGAGCTCGCAGGTGACCATCTTAGCTTAGCGTAAACACTGGAAGCCGGGGGGAGGGAACGGCTCGCCTGGCTCTGTCCAAGTTTTTTTTTTTTTATTAAATCAGCCTACTAGCACCTCTGAAGCTCGCTAATTAAAACATTTTATCTTTTTTGTGTAACCTGTACGCTACCAGACGTGTAAACACGACCGTTTTGAGGTTTCGGAGGGAGCTGCGTGGTGTAATCGACTGTTAGCTAAACCCCATCCCTTGTCTAGTCATAGCTTAAACCCAAAGTCAGCTGAAGTCAGTGTTTTCAACCAACTCAAGGAGCACATGTTAGCTTCATTAGCTAGCTAGCTAGAAAAAAAAAAGATCATTTCACTTGGGAAAATCAATTATCAGAAGTTGCCCTTCACTGTCTAAAATCAAGGACTTAGGCAGCTGTGTTGTTGTAAACTGCATATGCGCCGTAGCGAAACGGAAAGCTCGACAGGCATAGCAACGGTAGCTTAAGGCGGGAGGGCCTTCTGCGCCGCCGGTTGCCCGGCAACTCAATCTGATGACAAGACCCCAGCGAGCCTTGAAACAGTTAGAGGCCACACCGCGTATTTCAACAGTATAAAAACAGCCGTGTTATCTTCGCGTCCCCGCTAACGAAACAAGATAGCGTTTCAATTAGCTCCGGGACGTGCTCGCGGGCGAGCTGCCGTCACGCCAAGCAAATGACCTCCTGGCTAGCAGCCCTTTAAAATCTACCATAAAATTATTACTTTTTTAAAAATCAAACGATGTGATAAAACAAACTGGGGCCAGGGTCTACGACTCCTGCCTCTAGTCTCAGCCTTGTGCTGGACTGGACTCTCGCATCCGAACAGACTCGTACGGTACAAGCTCATTTTGAGCAGAAGACGACGTTTTCTTTGTTGGAAAAATCACCTCCACATCATAGGACCTTGGTGATTATGTATAGAGCACCAAAGAAAATCTAACTTAGTGTGTTTTTTTTTTTTTTTAAATAAAGAAACAGCGCTGCGGCGGTCTGCCTGGCACCGATTCGACCCTGGAAGCAAACCGAAGGGCTGAAAACAACACGCAACAAATAAAAAGTTAAAGTCGTGCCACAAGCACATTAAAAAAAAACTCTCACATGGGGGCTTTAATTTGACTATTTTTAAAATTTGTATCCCAAAAGTATTCTGGCAGGTTATTAGTGACTTTGTATGAGCTTTTCTCGTGATACAACCACAGGCGAATTTAGGTGATTGGTACATCGTAAATATTTCTAATGTACCAATAATCATCGCTGTGATCGTAAAACTCCCTCTGATGTCGTGCGTTCCTCCTCCTCCAGTTGTGTTTGGGGGAGGGGTCCCGCTGGTGGGACTGGCCTGGTGACGTGCCTCTGTTGACAGTAGTAAAGCCTCCGCACCTACACGCCCACAGACACACACCGCCTCGGCCTCACACGCTCTCCCGCTCCCGCCGAGCTGTCAGCGAGCCACCGCCGCTCCAGGCTTCCTCCACCTGCGCGTCCTGTGCGCACCGCGGCGCCCCCCACCCTCCCTCCGCTCCGCTCTGCGCGTCCCGGCTGCGCGCACGTCCCGCCGCATCTCCGGAGCTCCGACCGGGGCTGAGACCGAAGGCGATGGCCTCCAAGGCGATGGAGTGTCTGAAGCTGTCGGAGGAGCAGATCAAAGTGCTGGAGGACTGTTTCAAAGGCTGCAAGCATCCGGACGGGACGACGCTCATGCTGGTCGCCGCGGAGTGCGGACTGTCAGAGGAGGACACGCAAGTGAGTGGTGACCTCATGTTTCGGCTCTTCCTCTTTCTCTCTTTCTCTCTTTCTCTTCCTCCCTCTCTCTTCCTCTCTCTCTCTCTCTGCCCCTACCGTCTGTGTGTGTGTGTGTGTGTGTGTGTGTGTGTGTGTGTGTGTGTGTGTGTGTGTGTGTGTGTGTGTCAGGGGTTTTGGGGAATCTGTGGCATTTACTTTTCCCGGTTTATAGGTTTTTGGACTAAAACATCGTCTCATCGATTATTGTGTGTTGCACATCTGCTCGTCCTGAACAAACTTATTTGTAGTGTTTTTTCACCTCTGGATTCCCCGAGGCGTTTCTTTTATAGTCCCATTGAGACTTAAAGTTTTCCTGTGTTTTTTTTTTTTCCTTTTTTCTTTCTGTACAATATCTGCTATTTCCATAAGGGCAGTGGGCCCCCGGCACGCCTGCAGCCCGTGCCTTTTATTCAGCCAGAGGCGTAAAGCGACACCGCGACACATGTCCACCGGAAAGTGTATCCATCTGCCTTCCCGGTGCTGGAAGATGTTTACACTCCGGGAGGACTAAAAGTTCAGCGTTCAAAGCTCCTACTCAGTCAAAAGTATTAGAACCCAACTGGACTTCAGAGTGAGGGAGAAAGGTGGGGTATTCATCAGAAAACCTGCCTGTCAGCGTGTTCGAGTTGTTGCGTAACCTTGCCACCTTGCATTTTTCATTCGGTGACTGGTCCGGCTGATGATAAGAGGAACTAACTATAAATGCGTTTGCTTGACATCAAACAGGCCGAACGCATTTATAGTTAGTTCCTCTTGTTATCAGCCGGACCAGTCACCGAATGAAAAATGCATTATTTCACATAGTATATCTGTACGTGAACTGGTAGAGAAGTAAAAAGTGTAGCTTTGACCCTGAAATACAGTGGAGCACAAGTGCAAAGTTGCCAAAAAGTACTTGAGTAAAGTGCCTAAAAAACTGTATTTAACTCCAGTACTCGAGTAAATGTATTTTGTAACTTTACTTCTGTGCAGTTTTCCGAGGTTCTACTATGATCACCAGCCCTGACAGTAAAAAAAAAAAAAAAAGCATGAGACCTGGACTCGGGAGACGTCACCTTATGGTATCACCACTTAGTGTAAAGAGGGTTCACAAGTCATGAGGGTTATCAGTGTCACTATCAGTGTCTCGGCCAGTTATAACCACGTTCTGCCGAAGAGACAAAAGCAGGAGGCGCGTTATGTGTTTGTCTGCAGGGGGGAAAAAAAACCAAAACCAAAAAAACTGTTTTTCTAAGAGCAAGACAGGACTTTTAACAATCCGTTTAAAAACCCGGAGCCGCTCTACTGACGGTGAAGAGAGCAGGTTTGTGGGCCGTGACAGTGCTCGGGGGGGGCGCGGTCGGCTGTTGGAAACCACTGTTGTTCACTCTGACCAACAGTGGTTCGTCTGTTCGGGGCTGAAGTGTGAGGAGGTCACGTGGGAAGCGCTTCTTGACCCACCTGTATTTGGTCTACGAGGAGGAGAAATAATTTAAAAAAAAAATAAAATAAAATAAAATAAACTGACACCTGTGGTTAAGTATTTGTCCGGCTCCTCATTTGCAGCACAAATTTTAATGTGCAGCTGAAAACGTTAGTGGATCAGTCAACTGACAGAAAACGACTCGGCAGCTATTTGGACCATTAGTCGTCTTTTTCAAGCAAAAATGCCAAACATTCTGCATTTCTTTGTCTCATGTAATAGTAAACCGAACATCTTCAAACTCTACCAGCGACAGAACGATAAAGTCCTGGACCTTTTTTTTTTTTTCATCCCCTCTCTCTCTCTTTTTTGGTCCCTGTTATTTGCACAGTCCAACAACTTGTCATCGAGACGGAAACAGACACTCAGTGTCCGACGTTGGGAACGCCGCGCGAGACCCCGGTTGTGTGGGACAGTTCGGGGTTTAATTATTTGAAACGTAAACCACAAAGAGCAGATCGAGGAGACCCGCATTCTATCAGGCAGCGCCATCTACCAGCCTATTTCGATTTTTCTAGCTGTTTAGAAATGAGCAGACCGGCGGACAGAGCCCACCCAGACACCTTTCAAAACACTGATCTCATGTGGAGGAGTGAGATTTAAGGATGTTGTTATAGTCAGCAATTAAAATAGAAAAACCGCCAGTTAATTATATGAAACATCACACTATTACTTAGACATTCAATCTTTATCAACCCCCCCACACACACACACACACACACACGTGTAAGCACTCCCACCATCCCTCTATCTGAGGAATGTCTTTGGCCTACTGTGAAGTCGGCGCAACGGGAGCCAGAGGCGAAGCCTCGGCGCACCGATAACAGCAACTGAAGCTACGCAGGCACCTCCAGTAGCATTCCTCTCACGGAGAGGTCATTGCAGAGGCACTCTGGGAATGTAAGAGCGCTCTGAAAAATTCGTTTTAGTTTTTTAGCGAGCGCGAAGGAGGGAGATGTCATTTTTGGAATAAAACGTTGTCAGTTGTTGTTGTTGAGGATCTGGCAGGCAAGCAGCACGGCTATCTGCTTAGCTGTGCTGACTGGGAGGTGAGGCCCCGGATGTCAAATCTGACATTTGCGTCGACGCGACGTCAGGTCCATTTCACAGGCAAATTTCTGCTCCTCTCTTGTGGGGGGTTGGTGGAGAGACGGAGCCCTCGCACGGCAGGGGGACATCTCGCCCTCCCCGCACAAACACCCCTCCGGCCAATAGCTCGAGCACGTCGGGACACGTGCTCTGTCGCCGGTCTTTCCACTTTGACTCCACAAACCGGTTGCTCCGGATTTTTCTCAGGGCTGCGGTTACGCAGGTGCAGGGGGAGATGTCATCCTGATGTGTAAACAGGTGTATCGTGCAGTTTCTACTCACTTAGAAAGAAAGGTCACACCAAGAATTTCATATTAGAGGAGGCAATGGGGGCAAAAAAAAAAAAAAAAATTGGCAACTGTGATTCGATAATCGGTTAATGGTTCAAGTCGTTGTTTGAGCGGAAATGCCAAACGTATGATAGTTCCAGCTTGGTTTAAGACTGTCGGTCGGACTAAACAAGACATGAGAGCATGTCCGCATGAAGCAATGCTGAAGAAACGGGGGGGTTATAGGTAACTGCAGGTCGCGGAGGGCCGTCGCGCACCGCGTCCAAATCTCGACGAACGCCTTGCGCCGGACGTGCATCTCAGACAAGCTGATTATTCATCCAAGTCCTGTCGGGACGTGGGTTCGAAACGCCGTTTTATACAACGTTGCTTTAACCCCGGGTGCTGTCACCATTCACGTCTAGCCTGTCTGTAAAACGATCTCTCCCTAACACGACTATGCTCCTTAAAGGTCGGGGGGACCGCAATCCAAGGTCCTCGCTCTGCGCAGAGAGATGCCTCAAGCAGTCGAACCCCGTGGGCGTCTTAGTCCTGGGAGCTGCGCGCGCATTTTGTGGCCCCTGTGGTTTCAGGCATCCCTCGGTGGAAAGGAAAAAGAGGGAACTTTGCACGAGAACAGCTCGGATGCCCACTTGCTTTAGTTAACTGCTGCTAACTACTTGTTACCACAAGGCCCCGATCTTCAGCCTCTCATTACTTTGACAGCAGAAGTGTTTTATTATTTAGGTCTGCCCACTAAGGTTTATATTCGGCTTTTTCTGCCTCCAGGGAGGCTATGAGAAAGGTTTGTTTATACTAAAACTGCACTATGCTGCCTTCCAATTCGTCCTCCGGCGTTAGTGACTGTTACTGTTACTTCCCTGTCGGGCCCCGGTCCAGGCAGGGGTGAGGTAAAGGTCTTATTGGAGGTTTAACTGAAGAAACACACCCCGGCTACCACTCCCTGTTTCCCATTAACAGCATTTACAGTGTGCTTCAGCCTCTGTGTAGCGTGTTTGAGCTCCTGTTTTTTTTCCTTCCCTTTTCAGTGCTGCAGAGTCAGTGCTTTAAAAGGTAGAGTCAAGTTTGAAAGACCTTGTTATGTAACCCAGTGCTAGTGAATGGGGGGAAAAATGACACAAGCACAATTGTATGGCTCAGCAGGATTATAAATCTTGACGTTACCGTTCAGAAACGGCATGTGTGTGTGTTGCTTTTACAAGGCATTCAAAGATCTTTTGTGCTTTGAAAACGGACCGGAAAACAAAAGTACACAAGAATTGACTACCATTCAAAACCTGGAAGAGAAAACAGCGTTTTTAAAGACTAAAACTTTAGGGACTGGATGTTGTTTAGTTGAGAAATACATAACGATTAGCTACAGTAACTGTTTTTCCCTAAAACCTGATGTCCCCTTGAAACACAGTTTTAACAGCCACGTTCAGAGACTAGTTCTTAATTGTTTTAGCCTCTGCATTTTTAAATGCAAACCCAGACAACTCCAAATGGGAATCTCATATGTTTTCAGTACAAACTGTGGAAACCGTCCTTCCCGCCAGGCAAAAGTTTCACACATCCAGCCGGGGTCCTGTGCCTTAAAGCTGGGGGGCCGAATCCCTCCCTTCCCCCCCTCGCCGTCGTCGTCGAGATGATGTCAGCGTTGCCGTGGATCCCTCGACAACGCGATCCAAAAAAAAAGCGGCGCGGCGGGCCACGGGTGTGTGTTGCAGCGATCAGGGCGGTTCAGCGCAACTGTCGTTAGCCGGGTTTTCAAAGGGCAGACAGGCAACTGGATCCAGAGAAACAGGCCCAGTCAGTGCCCTCATACTGTGATTAAAGTTAGATGGAACCGTTCGTTATCGCCCCTGATTTTCCCTGATACAACGTTGCCTCGGGGTCACTGCTGTGTCTGCATGAGTCAGCGACCGCATGTACATGCACCGAGAAATGTGACTGTAATGTGATTATGAAGATAAGGAGCCAGATGGGAAAATAGCTGCAGTTTTCTGGCCTCTCGGTGGATCACAGCTCTTATGTTTAGGGTGTCTGCGTCGCTGAACGGACCCCCGCTCACAGACACAACGAAACAACCATGTTACCATGTTGACACATGATGATGTGCTTACGATATTCTCATCACTAGCGAATGAGCAACATTAAATTTGCCGTACTGTGATGCCGTATGCTAAAAAGCTAAGTGTTAATTGCCAGATGTCAGCATGTGTTAAATTCCATAGCCGGCAAATACGGATGTTAACACGCTAGCATTAGCATGCTCACAAGCACAATGTTACATGCTAAATGACAGTATATGTTGAATTCAATAGCTGCTAACGTGCTAACATGATCACGCTAAAAAGCTAAATGTTACATGTTATGTGTCAGCAAATGTTAACATTTGCATTTCTGTTTGTCCAAGGATTCAGTGTTAGACTTTGTGCTAAGCTAACAACGTCCTGCCTACAGACTCTTACTGCACAGACATGAGATTCACGTAGATCTCGTCTAACTCTCAGAATGACAGTGGGAAAGTTTATGCAGTCCAGATGCTAAACTACTCCTCCTTACAGGCGTGTATTAAAATCATGGACTACACCAACCTGTTTTGTGCGGTGACAACTCCGGGAGCCACCAGTCAAAATATTTTGCACGTACTTTAGCCCACGTCCTGTCTTGGTTTAACGCTCGCAGTAACCGTAGCACCTGTAAACCGGACTATTAGGTTTCATATCGGGACTCGTAGCGAGAGATAAGTTGCACCCCGGGTGTTACTTGCCAATTATCAAGTCATTGTGCACATGTAAATGTAGCCAAGGGCGCCTGAGGATGAGAGAAGTATAACAATGCATTTGGAGATCTCAGTATTCTGATCAAATCCCTCTTGACAATACCAGAACACCACCTGTCTCACTTCTCAGGAATATTCATGTCGTGACTGAGTTTTGTCAGCCAGAGACCGGTCAACTCATCGCTCTCGTGTTTCAGGCTCTGCGGCACTTCGTGCCTAACGTACATGTCTCATGTGTTTTTGCAATGAGCCTCCCGTTGCCTGATTTTAACCCGTCCCCTTGGATGTGTTTGTCCCTTTTCTTTTTGTCTACTTCTTTCCTCCAGAAATGGTTCAGGCTACGTAACGCGCAGTGGCGGCAGGCGGAGGGTCTTCCACCTGAACTGGGCTCGGTGTTGGACTGAGACTTTTCGACCGCCTTCTGGATGCCCCAAGCGCTGTGCTGACCCCCCCCCCCCTTCCTCATACACACTCCCTCTTCATCTCTCTTTTTGTATCTACGGAATGTGAAGGTGTTTGTGTGTTGTTGCCAATTAGAACCGCCATGTTTACTGAAATAAACATATTGTTGTAATAAGTTAAACTGACTCGAGTTTGCTTTGAGGCCCAAATACACTGAGGAAGCTTAATTATACAATGATGGGATGAAGTTTAAAGGGGGGGGGGGGGGCTGCTTTTGTTTTGAGGCTTTGTTTACATGCACGTCCATCAGCAGGGAGCAGAGCTGGACGCGGAGCTGTTCACAGGACTATAAAAGATGTAAGGAAGCGCTGGGATGACAATAGATGCTGCTGGAATCCGCTGCCGCTATCCAGGAACTTCCAGAGCCAAATTTGGAACAGGACTAGAGAGAGTGTGTGTGTGTGTGTGTGTGTGTGTGTGTGTGTGTGTGTGTGTGTGTGGGGCCGGGGGGTCATGTGGGCTGACTGGACTGAACCGCATCATGGGCTAAACAAATGGCAAGTGATGTCATTTCATTGTCCCCTTTTCCCTGCGACCGAGCTCCGCGAAAAGGATGTGATTTCACCAGAAGGTCGGAGCTTTACGCCTCAGAAAAAGGCGCGACTTTAAAGGACAGGGCCGGAAATAATTCTGCGTTCTTCTTAACAAACCCGCAAAGAGACAAAGGAATTCTACTAACGAGAACTGTGTGCGTATTCAAATCCGAAAATATCTCATTCCTCTGTGCCACAGAGCCCCATTGTTGTCCGAAAACCTTTAAAAGCACAAATCACTGAGCCTTCTTTAAAAATGAAACCATATATTTCCGACTCATTTTTTTAAAGATTTACATCTTCAGAGGGAACCAGTGGGCTCGGGGCTAAAAGCAACAAACACCACGTGGAAGTCAGATAGTCCTGGAAGATAAAGTAACGTGTCGCTGGTTTTGGTCTTTTCGGGGGATTTACTGACAATAACAAAAATATTGCCTGGGGGGGGGTGAGATCTTAACACTTGACAATCTTAAACAAGCAGCTATTAGTAGGTTCACATTTCTGAGTTGATTTTATCATTTGGGTTGTTACCTCTGCCAGAGAGACTTGATTTTTAGTCTGTGGTGGTTTGTTTCTTTTTATCAGCAAGACGTCTTTTTAAAAACTCAACAGCTTTCTGTGCTACGTTGGGCCAAGTTAGTCTGGGGAATTTCCCAGGATTTTTTGTAAAGAGTCTTTCTAAAGGGCGTTCTCGAACATTTTTTAAAAACTATTTTCTTATGAATTACTGCGCCTACTTGAATTAAGAAAAGGCAGATGTAAATATCACTCTGGGTATTTTGATGCAGATCAGGAGACTGATTCATAAAATAATATTTTATTCATTATCAAAATGATTACATTTCATTAAAAAGATAATTACATGAGTGGAGTGTTGCCTTTTTAAAGTTAAGATATTTGTTGCTGCACAGAGGAATGAAAATGAATGAATGAAAACAACGGGGCGAAAAGAAAATGGAGCAAGAAGAGAGTGAGGGATGATTCAGTTGCTCATTTTACAGGACAGAGAAGAAATCCTGAGCGCTCTGTGTGTGTGTGTGTGTGTGTGTGTGTGTGTGTGTGTGTGTGTGAGAAGAGACTGAGGGAGGTGGAGGAAAGAAAGAGAGAGAGGGGGGGGGATGAGAGGATGAGGTTTCCTGCCAAAGAGCCGGCAGTGAAAACGCCGTGATCGTGGGAACCGTCTGCACAACGAGCTCGACAGAAACCAACACCGACCCAACAGGTAGTTCAGCTGCTCATAAAACACACTGCACACACACTCTTTTACAGGCTGCTGTCACGGCTACACACACACACACACACACACACACACACACTCATAAAAGTTTGAACACATTAGCATTGATATTCATGTTTACTGACATTTTCATACTTTACTCCCAACTCAAACAAACACACACGCACTCACAGAAAAACACACACACACACACACACACACAGGACTTAAGTTTGTTTCCTATTTGCTTATAAGGACATTTGATCCTCTCGCAGTGTGGAAATACAAAAGACCCATATACACACACGCATTGTGTTGGCGTCTGTTTCCTGAGCCTGAGGGTGTTTTCCTCTGTTCATCTGACTGAAAAAAACAAAGAGTGTGACACCCCCCCCCCTCACACACACGCACACACGCACATGTGCTCAAGCCCCGGCTGAAAACATACGAGATTTTCCACACCCGGGCCCTCTCTCCTGTTTGCTCATAAATCCCCATTTAATCTCACAGTTTGAATAGCCTAACACTGGAAATAGGTTAATTCATTAATGATGAGGAAGACTTTTACGGCCTCCTATCGTATTAAAAGGATCATGATACTGTAAACCCGCTGCAGTTTGTTTTGTTTTTTCTGCGCATTTGAATATAATTCACAGAAACGGGGCCTTGCTGCTTGACTGCTGCTAGACTTGACTCTCTGCTGTTTTCACAAAAAAAAACGTAAAAACTCTTGTTAGACTACCTGTTCAGTACCAAAAGGCAGAAAAAAAACAAAAACAACAACTAACAACTAGCTGGTAGATGAGGTGGAGCATTTAGCAGCTAAAGAGCCGGGTATTTTCCTCGGGAGCTGGTGGAGACCAAACCAGGAGCTAAAAGAGAGGGAGTACTGGACTTAGATTCATCAGATTTCAGATCACTGAAAATTTTGCTCTGTAAATAAAACATTCATAATATCAACTTTCACAGGTGTTGATATGTCAGTAGTGGCTTTACAGCTTCCGTATTGTTATATTGGCACGTATTACACATGAGGTCTGGTCAGTTACAGCTTCGGTGGTCGAAGAGTTCAAGGGGGCCAGGCGCAGGGGTTGAGATGATGTACAGAGACCCCAGCGATGAAAAGGTCAGAGGTCACCACCAGATCAGGACGCAAGCGGGCAGCTGATACATCAGTGGCACGGGCAGAAAGCATGCTGAAGTTGGAGGACATCATCGGGAACCCATGCACGGGGAGACGAGGACTCGGAACCGCCCGATACTAGAAACGAGGGAAAGCAGACTCGGGGCAGAGGAGAGACACGATCCAAGCCGAGGTCCGACACCCGGAGGAGGAAAGGGCCGAAGGTTGAGGGCCGTGGAACTCGGATCACAAGGAGCCTGGACGAAGTGGGACCTGCCAAGGCGGAAGGTCACGTGGCCCGAACTTTGGCCACTGGAGCCCTTCCGCGTCTCTTTCCTGCTCCGGTCAGTGTACGACGATCCCCCAACACCAACAAACCTGCACAGGCGGGGAATGAGGGAGGACCTGATGTGCAAGTTATGCAGAGAGGGCGGCACGTTGGCGCACATTCTGCTCTTGGCCAGGGGAGATAGGGATGGCGTCACGACAAGGTCCTCAGAGCACTGGCTGACATCTTGCAGCAGGATTGATGGAAAAAGCATCAGACCCACATAAGACCAGCCCCATCCATACAGTTTAACCTCAAATGACTAAAGAAATATCTAGTATCTCATATCAGTTGCCACTAAAAGCCAAAAAAAATCATAAAATTCCTCCTTTTTTCAACAGGTAAATATAATAGAGCAATAAAAACATAAATACAAACATTTACCGTCTGGTTTCGTTTGTGGAAACAGCAGAAAGACAAATATTTTGTTAGATGCATATTTAAGGCTTTCAGCTGAGAACTTATCCAAAGTGGCTTTACAAGTAAAAGTGGAATAAACTTCAGTTTCTTGATGACTAATATTATAGGCAATTAAAAGTAATCGAGTAACGGGTCAGAGGTGACAGAGCCCCGTTCCTTCCTCTCCTGCACTGATCCTGTATATTGGAGTAAATGCGCCTCTGCTCTCTCTGGCTGTCTCTGAGTCCCTGCGGTGAAAGGATGATCTGAGTGTCCGATGGTTCGCCCCTAAGAGCCGATGAGCCTGTGTGCAGAATGCGAATGGAGTCCGGTTTTGTCTGTTGCTAAGAAAACTCTGCAGAGCTGGGAGGAATCTGTCATTTAGACGCTGCCAGGCTCCCCACTGCGTCACTTTCTGCACCCTGACTTTTTGTTCCACTCGATGTGACACTGGCCTGATCGTTTCGTCGCCGCCTTTTTAACCGCCAGGGCGAAACTTGCGCTTTTTTTAGTTTACTGACTTCTCGCTTAGTCCTCCACTGTGGTTTGTTGACTCTTAGTATCTGCACCGGAAACTGTTTATGTTGCCATTTATAATCATTTTACCATCTTTGAAGCGATTCTTGCACTTCTCCAACTCTGATTTTCGGTTTTTAGCTGCAAATACGTGCCTTAATTGACAGTTAATCTTTATACCATTTCTAAGCAGAGATGCCAACAACATCACCACCTCCATCTTCTCAAATGTTTATATTTTCTGTTCTTCTTTGCCTTCTTTGATGGAGACCTGAATAAATCTTCGGGTTTTGGATTGCCGCCTGGACGAGACAAGTGACGTAAGTGGGTCAACTTGGGCTTTGGGAAATTGCGATTTGGGGATTTTCTCTATCTCCTGACATTTTATAAGCCCAGCTTTAATGCAGGTCAATTTGCAGGATGGAGATAGCTGTGATCTAACGCTGCGTTTCAGAGGAGACGTTGCAAACAAATAATCAAGATGAAGTTTAATTCATTAATCAATAACTGAAGACATCATTAGCGGCAGCCCTGGTGTGCTTAAAAATCACAAGATGTAAAGATAAAATTCCATAATGCAGTTTCTCAGACTTTAGCTAAGTCGTCAGGGGCAACAAACTGGATGCGCTTGAATCTTGAACCATTGCCATTATTATGTGCTATTAATAATTGTAATTTAAAAAAAAAAAAATGTTGACATGCCCCGTCTATAAGTACGCCCCCTGATTTCATTACAGCATCCAGCACCACTCCCAGATCCACAAATTCCACTGCTGATGTTCTGGAAGTCATCACAGTTCAACGCTGACTTTCAAAACGTCGCCATCTGGGGAGAAGTACGGCAACCGATCGATGTTGGACACTTTCAAGAGGGGATCATCGATTGGGCCTCTCCATGGACACGACTGGCTGCACACTCGCAACCGTTTCAGGCCAGATTTGGACTCAACAGGCACCGCTCATCCAACCTGCACTGATCTGATGGGAAGTCCTCGTGGATTTACATCCTTGTTTGGCTTGAAGCAAAAGACACAAGCCCCTCTGCAGGAAATGTGGGACCGTCCCTGTGCTTGTGAAACCCGTTAAAAACTGAAACCCGTCAGTAAACTCTGGTTTACTTCCCTGCTGAAGAGTTGAGAAAAGCAAATAAACTGAAGTAAGACCATGGTAATGGTTTTACTTCAGTTTATGCAGCATAAATGAGGGTTAGTTAAGTAAATACTGGGTTTGCAGAGGGAAGTCCAGCAGTTTAACTGGTCCAGCTGATTTTTAGCCCAGAACCGCTGCAGTGTCAGACTGCAGCGTGGTGCTGCCGACGCCGCCGCCAGTTTCTCTCTGCTCAGGGAATATTTACCAAAGGGTTTCTGTTTGGGGAGAGTTCCTGTTACTCCACCCTGACGCAGTTGTTTGCAGAGTTACACCATGCAAATGAAAAACGCAACCAGGGATCGTTTGATGCTCAAAAACTCAGCTATTTGTGAGGTGGATCATAACTGGGTTCACGTTCTTGTCAGCAGTAATTTTTAAGTGAGTAAGTTTCCGTTTTTTGTTGGTTCTTAATCACTGCACTCTCAAATATGAGTTATATTACTTAGATGTAAAGCAGGAAGGCATTAAAACAAGAACAGCCTCAGACATAAGTGAAAGCTGAGGTGACTGTCAGAGCAGGACGATGGCATGAGAGCGTCTTGACTTAACTATTTCCTGTGTTTAGCAGGAGGTGTGGGCTGACTGCACACAACATCCTGTGTGAGGCAGTTGGCACAAAACGCATGTGACAATGAGGGGAGAAAAAAAACCAAAAAAAAAACCAACCAAAACACGGAGACGGCACAGACGCAGAGAACTCAGCAGCTGTGTGCAAAGGAGGAAATAAGCAGTGCCTGTACAGACAGATGCTCATCGTGTGGACGGGCGTGGACACCGCGAAAGCAACATCCGGATATGAAAATGCTGCACACATCGTTATATTCATGATCACTTCCTCCATCCATTAGTCCAGTCCAAACCAAAAGAGATTCAATTTACAGTGAAATAAATCACATACGAGCAGCACATCTCAACATTTGAGGAGCTGGAACTAAGACATTTGACATTTTTGCTTGATAAATGGCTTAAATTACTGTCAAAGTGTTGTTTCAGCACTAAGGCAACAACAGCCACAAGATAAAGATACCTCCTGAACTTCCCAAGTTCAAAATGTAATTCAGAAGGATGTTGAGTCACATTTCTGGTCAAGTTTGAGGCTGTAATGGATGAGAATATTTAGGAGATCATTTCTTACTTTATCGTGGCAAAAATAAAAAATTGTACGAAAACTTTATTTGGCTCTTTCCTGCCATGGAAGTGAATTGTTTTGCATTTTTGTTTGGAAGAAACAAATGAAGAACTGGTCTTTTTGTGATAAGAAACAGAAACTCGCCCTAAAGGGACTCAAGTTTTGTAAGCAGACAATCCTAAAATGCAATCTTAAAACTTGTCTAGCACTAAGTAGCAGCCATGGGGCAACGTTTTAACGAGCGGATCCACGTCTTGTTTGTATCCTATTTCGCGCCAGGACGCGCGTGTGCGCACAAGCGTGCAGTTGATGTGATACACTTTCCTACTGACGGTTTTTACACTATTCCGCCGCTCAACAGTTGGAGACCGGTAATTAGAAAAAGACTTTGCAGCGTGTCAGCAAAAGGCGCGGGAGAAAGAAAACAAAAAAACAGACTGAGCCGTGTAAACAGTGCAGGTTTCAAAAATATGGAAAAGATTGTAGTGCTCGTAAGCGAAATGAAATGCACTAAATACGTTTGTTAGGCCTCAAACAAACACAGACTATAAACATAAAGTTCAGGTTGAACTAAATCAAATTTCCTCCGCTGAGTAACGTTTAATCTCTGTCTTGGTTGTCCCCGTACACGCACCCGCCTCCTCCTCACTTCCTCGCTGTCCCAGGTCACGATTGCAGCAGGCTAATCCCAGATTAGCCTCCCAGCGGGACGTGGGTTCAATCCCCTCCGATGTCTGGCTGGCCTCAGGCCTCGAGCCGGGCCACAGGCCCGCGCTAATCCACAGCCCACGCCCTGCCCGCGGGGCCCCGAGCTGAAATACTGCACGGGGCCCTCCACCTCTGAGCACATCGACTGCGACCACGTTTTTCTGTGAAAGCAGTGTAAGTGGGATTAACGCTGGATTTCCAAACTGGAGCCCCGGCCCCCTTTGTCAACTAAACGGCAGCCAGACGGTGGTTTTTCTAGACAAGTCACGGGCCTCTGCAAGAGGAAAGGGGAGCTCAAGGATGGCTTCGTCTGAATTACACACTGAATAAAAATCAGTGCATGGACGAGGATTGATACACACACGGTTGTGATATAAACACTAAATATCCAGCTCGTCGGCAAAGGGAAAACCACGCTGATCACTATATCACGCCGAGGCTCAGACAAAGGCTGCAGATCCCAGGCAGACCTGTTTTTTATTCCTCACATTACTCACTTTCTCTGCTCTGATTTTGCCAAAAGATCAGGGATTTGAACCAGCAATCTTTCATGAGTCATACTACCGCGATCCAAAACTGACTTATTTAAGGTTTCACGCACATGGTAATGATATCAACAGAGGCGCGGGGAAACAGACACATTTCCCGACCAGATCTCTCAAACTGAGTTAGGAATTTAAACTTTTCGAATCCTCCAACTGCTCATTTAATCATTTTCAAATCTTATTTATGAGTTCGTAACTTTCTTTTTCTCTCTTTTTTTTTTTTTTACCTCAAGTTGTCATGTAGATCCTGTCACTAAATTCCGGCGTCTTTGCTCGTCTTGATTTTTCTTTCATTTGTTTGGAGTTTGCAGGGAGGTTTAGGGCTTCTCTTGTTTTTGTGGTTTTAGCGCATTTTGTGGCGTTACTGCAAATTATCTAAAAAAAAAAAAAAAAAACTCAACAGACCGTTCTAGTCTTTTTTTTTTATTTTTTATTATTAGATCAAGAGTTGAAATACAATGAATATGAAAATCTTTCGACAGGTTGAAAGCCAGTGTAAGTAAAGCACCAAAATAAGAGTTGAGCCTGCCTTTATCGAGATCTATATGTATTTGACATCGCTTCAGATTAATTTCAAAGCTCAAATCCTAATTTTAATTTTTACTTTTACCGTGACGTATCATCAAAGTGTTGCATGTTTGGCCTGACAGGAATTAGTTTCACAAAGAGCGCAAACTAGATCAGCACCGACTTGGCCGTGACGCCGGGGGAAGATCAGGTGGACAGGCCGGTTCCTCGGCTCCGCCCTGGTCCTCGCGGGGGGACGTAGTCCTGGGAAAGCTGCTTCGGTGTTGCCAGCATTTCGACGCGGGCACTTGCTGTGGCTCTCCTCGCTGCCCTCGAAACCTGTTCTTGGAGATAATGAACCATATTAGAGGGTTTCGACAGACGTATGGTACGAGGCGTAAATGATAAGGACAGTTACTGCTGAGAGAGTAAGTTTTTAAAAAAGGGGGTCAGAGGAGTAAATGCCTCAGAAAACTGAGAAAGTGACGGACCAGAACTCATGGCTTAAAAAGCTGTTAATCATACGGAATAAGAACCAGACTGCAAAACAACAGATCATTAGGACGGATTGGCGAGTAAAAATCTGGAAACTACATGTAAACAGAGAATGGATGAAATAGCCATTGGGCTGACGACAGTGATTGGAAAATTCCACACTTAATTCTATTCACCCTGCTAGGATTTCACAATTCATGACAGAAATTTGGTTCAAACAGCTGGAAAATATCTCAATTTATTTTGTGATGTTGAGCATACAGGCCAGCTAAAACTGTTTTGTTCTGAGACGGTTTTGGAGGAATGTTCCCCCCAAAAGTAATGGCTTGGATACTACTGAATTCTGAGTCTTCTAATGGTATTTAATCGGCATCCTTAAAATCCATCGGCTGAGGAGAGGAACCAATACGGTAAATAGTGACATGGTATGCTCCTGAAGGGAAGATGAGTTGTCAGTGAGCGCTCTTACGGTCCAGACGGATTCCTCCGGACGTCCAAGCCCGCAGCAGATGTTGCTCTCCTTCAGCCTGGGCAGTGAGAGCTGGACCAGTCGTCGAGAGATGCGGGCCGTTCTGGACGCGGCGGGCCCAACGCTCTGTGGTGCACTCAGACGAAAGAAGTTCAGATTTAGCGCACCTTGGCGGTCACAAAGTTACACGGTCTCTTCAAGGGGGCTGATCGGGCCTTCAGCCATCAGTTATCAAAAAATGAAGAATCCCAGCGGTGGCTGAGGAAGGTCTCGATTTGTTTCATGCAAGAAGACGGGGGCTCAGTGGCCATGCTACAGCAACAACCCCATTCGAAATGGCCACCGTTCCTAAAATTTACGACCAAAGGCCCATCACAATCTAGGGATAAGCTAGAGTTTTTATAATCTCCACCACAGTGTATGGGATTTTGTATCATAATATCGATACGTGCCGGGATCCAATACATCTTCTGGAAATTCACTTGAGAAAGTACATTACATTGATTAATTACATCAATGCAAAATCCTGTAAATCTGATAACCCCAACACAGCAGCCCTCACTGATCTGCTTAAAATGGTCCGATATGATCAGAGATAGGGGAGGAGTAGGTACCTCGGTGTAGCAAACTCGCTGATGGCCCCCGTGTCTAGTGTCTCATATCGGCCACTCGCTATACACCAACCGCGACACCGGTAGGCCATGAGGACAACGCAAACTGACAGGGTCCAAAACCTCCTCTATCAAGGTCTGTATAACCAGTGCAATAATGCTGATGCAACTCGTCAGCCGACATCCGCAATTAGCATCGTTGCCCGTTCAGCGCAAAAGGCGCTTTTCGGATCTTACCTCTCCGTTGCTCTGGAAGTCTTGATGGTTCGGCCTGGGGTTTGACAGCCGCAGCAGTCGAGGTGTGACCGCTGCAGTTTTCACTCTGGGATCGATGTGCCAGATCGGACAATTATTCTCACACTGAGGTGTGTGAGGAGGCCTGTGGGACCAACAGACAGACTTTTAAATACATTGCATGGAATAAACACCTGAGATGTTTTTTTTTTTTTACAAATACATGATAGATTTTATTCTTCTTTATCTTTATTTTCAAAATCTCTCTCTTCACGGCACTACTCCTTTTTTCAAGGTGGGTGCTTTTATTCCCAAAGGACATTTCTAATCTGTTTAAATTTAGAAGGGAAAGTATCCGATGTTCATCTGCCACGTGGCTTTATTTTGCTTTTGCTGGTGTTGTATATTTGGAGCAAAGAAGATGTGAGGATTAAGTTTCGACAGCTGGTGATTATTATTATTATTATTATATTTTGTGCAGAGCATTAAAACAGCAATCGGTGTAATGTCCGTTCTTTAAGTTACAAAAAAGCAAACGTTCATTTTGTGCACTGAGTTCAGAACACAAACCCTGCACCAGTCTCTGTTCATGCCCAACGACAGCATGTTCTGTGGCTGCCGTGTTGAGGATTTATAAAAAGACTTCCGCGGCTGTCGGCGAGAGCGTCCCAGGGGTCCTGAGCTTTGGACAATAAGCTCTATTGTCCCCGCTCCTCGCTCTCCCACAAGTCTGACACTGAAATAACAGATGTCCAAACGTTGGCTTCCTCACAGGAGCGGAGATGTTAGTGTTGGACATGAGCCTCTGCCTGGCCCTCTCATATTTAACTTTATGATATGTTTTATCCTGCAGCGATTAAATTCTAGACTGTGGTTTTGTATGTGGACTGCGCGAGGGACAATAAAAAGCTTTGGAGTTTGGAGTCACAAATCTGCCAAAAGCTGGTGACACTGGAGGGTCGGACGTGCAAACAATCTCTAAAACAGACACCTGAAAGAGTCTGTCATGGAGCTGTTGTACATATTGTACACATTTCTTAGCATTAAAGCAGTAGTTTGAGATGGTAAATGTGTTCCCACAATGTTGCCGTCGGTGGAGAAAAGATAATAAGAAAAACACAGTCATAAAAAAATGGAATTAATTCAAGAAGTGCAGACTAACTCTGGTTTCTACTGCGAAGAACGATTGAACTCGTGAACTTTGGTCAGTTGTTTTATTGCTTAGTCAAACCGTGTCAAACAGTTATGTCGGGTCCCAGAGTCAGAGATGAGTTTTTTGTTTTGTTTTGTGTTTTGTTTACATCAAACCCCAAAGATGTTCAATTTACAATAATGTGAAGCAGAGAAATGCAGCAAATCCCCACATTTGAGAAGCTGGAACCAGAGAGTTTTGGGCATTTTTTGCTATAAAAATGGCAAAATATTACTTGGTAACTTTATCTGTGATCAATATAGTTCAATTTTTCTGACTATTGACTAATAGGTCACTTGTCTGATCGTTTAAGTGCTAGTTTAGGCTGCTACCAATATTGATTTGTGGTGTTGTTGAACTGCACTGCGTAATGCTGACAGGCATTTCTATTATTTTCTATTATTTTTCGATTATTTTTTCCACCCGCATTCAAATCAATGAAGGTGTTATATACCTCATGACCTTCGTGAAGGAGGATTTATTGCAGAGTGGATGTGTTAGACTGCATTAGTTTTAGCAAGGTGTGCCTAATAAACTGACAACCGAGTGTTTAAATTTAAAAATAAACTTGTCAGTGCCCTCTAGTGTGCGAATAGTGCAAAAGGTGGCATCGTATCTAAATGACCTCAAACGTATCTGTAAGGCGATTTTTATTGTCACTTGCTGGTTGACATATGCAGCAATGTGGCATCTTTGACAGACTAAAGTCAGAGGATAACGCCAATGGCATTGGTTTGGCTTTGGTTACATTAGCTCCTGAAAAGTCGAATTTGTCTAAAAGAACAACTTCACTACTAGTCAACCAGGAAGCTAACACGCCAGCTCCAAACCCCGGGACCCTCCATGGCAGGAGGGTCAGTGCCCAAAGCAATAACAGCCCCGACGCTGACCGCATCTGCCTACGCTGTGAGATACCGCGACTACCGTTGAGCCGATCGGCACAGCATTTTGTACTGACACTCGTGGCGGCATGTCCCAACAGCCGTTGGGCGGATTAAGTGATCTCCCGACTTTTCGTCTGGAGCCGTCGACAGCTGAAGTTCTCAGTTTGTCGCTTATGACCGGCAGGCGTGCGATTCCGGCGCCAGAAGGTGCAACGCACTGTGTAAAAACCCTCCTGGAGAGCATAGTTTTGGTGGCTTTGCAAAACGTGGATGGACATCCGGGTCAGAACCGGACAAAATTTGGGAGAGAAGTGAGGGTTTGTTTAGACGTTTGTAAGTTGCAGGTAACTGCTGATTTAGGAGAATTTCAAGAACTTTATTTCACTGGAACAATGCTTATATGTTATTTTGACCCATATATATATATATATATATTTTTATATACCAAATTTAGCTCAGTTTCAACTTTAATGTCATCTACATCTTCTAACATTAAAATCACGAAATCAGTACTGGGCTCTTACTGGGCTCCACGGCTTCCGCCGTGATCACGGGCATCTACTGTCAATAACCTTAAACATCATGACGCACTGATTTGACTTGGGTTTGGCTCAGTTTAACGTTAACTTTGCCGGTTGCGTTTGATGTCTAGTGAGGCTTTTACCCTGCTTCCTGGGAGCCGGGGCCCCTGGTTTTGGGTGTTGACAAGCGGACAATGTTTTCGTACTGTGACGTCTCGGAGGAAGGATGCTGGGTCTTCCTGACGAAGCCCACCTCCTCTTCCTTCCTGCAGGAAAATGGAAGCTATTACCACATCCATTATAGCATGTTGTGTTGTGCGTCTGGGACAAAACAATGTCTCCAGCCAGAAGGAAGGAGGAGGAGGAGGAGGAGGAGAGGGAGGAGGGGTGGGGGGCAGAACAATGGATAGGTGTCAGTGCTCTGCTGATGACAGAGGTATGAGTGGAAAATCATCTACACCCACAACAACATTTAAATATTGTTACACCCCTATTGGAGACAGTGGAATGGCACATAAATGAGGTCAAACGCTCCCTGATGACGGAGTCGTTTTGATCATTGTTTTTTGTTCTTAAAGCAAAATTCAAGCAGGGAATGTGTCAAGCAAAATCCTTCCTGACTGATTCAAACTGGAAAAGGATCGATTTAGTGATATTCAGGATTTTTCTGATTGTCAACAAACCCCCTTAAAATACTAAGACCGACAGTGAATTGATCCCACACACATCTTACTCCTTTGAGCCATAGAGCTCCATGAAAAACACGTAAATGAGCTACGCTGTTGCACCGGGTGACTTGTTCCCTCATTACCGTGAACACACTGCAGTTTATTTTAAGAAATAAATGCACTTCTTCCCCCTTTTTAGGGGAAAGAAAAAAAAACCTGATTAATGAAAAAGAAAAAAAAAAAAGCAGGTAAATTGATGACAATGATCCTTATTTGCAGCCCAATACTGAACACAGGCTCCAGCCGTCACCAGTAGATATCGTCACGCTTTTGATATTGAGGTATCACAGTAAAAATATCATGATATTCGATGCCACGTTGTAATAAATAAATAGTCTTTTGTTGCGATGTTTTGCCAAATGATTGGAAGAGAAATGAACAGAACGGACTGGACTTCTTGACTCACAGACTGATCTGATTAGATGTGGAACGGCAGTGCAATTATCGGACGATAACAGACCTGCAAATACACTTATCACAGTCTAACTTTTGTTTTCAACAAACGAGTGCAAAAAACAAAATCCTGTCTGTGTATTCAGCAGCCCGAATCGGTATCTTCCCACAGTTCCTCCGTACCGTGAATCCACTGCTTGGAAGCAAACCAGCACGCGATTGCTGTCATCATCACTTACAGCGATTTTCTTATTACTCTTCTGGGAGCTGCACTTCCTGTGTGGGCCTCTGATTCAATTACACCGCATGTTGCTGCGCGTTTCAATCTGACAGCTGGGTCAGGAAACAACAAACGACATCGAAATAAAAGCCTCGGGGGCCGGAACTGCCATCACGTCTTCCCCTCCCCGCTAATTGAGCCCGACGGCTCTCGGGGGGTGATCAGGATGCAACTGGCAGGAGTCCTGAACCTCACTTTACAGTTTCCCCGGATCAACATCTGTTGCCAGACGGCATCGGAGGGACTTCGAGGTTGTTACCTCTCAGCTCCGCAAACATTTCCACAACTGCGTCGATGAAGCAGAACAGAAAAAGCGCGTGTACACCCCTTTAGAGCATGAACACAAACAGACCTTTCCCCTCTCATGCTTTTTTGATAGACTCATCAATAATGACCCAGGTGCAGACAGGCTACAGTTACCTGCGCTGGTCCTCCCTTGCTGAGAGGTCCCTTTTGTGCCTGGCCAGGTATTGGATTCTTGCACTTGGAATGGCTCCGAGCGCTGAGGCGGAGACGGGCCACATCGGCTCCTGGTTGCCCCAGCTCAGCTTCTCGCTGATCGACGAAAAAGATGAAAAAAGTTTTCCCAATCAGGGGAGCTGCGTTCATGAGACTGTTGGTGCACGGGGAAGGATGTGAGCGTGCCAAACGTCTGTCTTTAATGATGTTGGTTTTTGAGAAATTGCACCCGAGGAAGGAAACGCTGACCACAAAGGGCTCCTGGATTCTTGGAGTCAATTTCACACTGGATCAATGAACAAACATGCAGTCTCATGTGATTTAACAGCTGGAGCAGTGCTCGCCTTGAAATACAGCTGAAATACGGCAAAACCAAACGTGCAATGAACAGAGGCCACTGCGATACCTCTTACGGTTTCAGGAAAGGCGTGTCTGTTGCTACATGCGTAGGAAAGGATTCGATAGAAGCTCGTATATGAATCAGCTGCTCACCAAGGAGTCGTAGCCCAAATCGTTTTCGAGGCTTTGTGCCGCGCCAGCTCCAAGATCCTGCCAAAAGGACACACAATATTCACCAAGAAAACCCCCCCACACAAATCAGCGTAAAATCCAAGTGTAATTCAGGCACTTTGGGAGCAGGGGGAACATGCAGTCACTGCTTCTGCTGAGGCTTTTCTACTCTCAGGCAGAGCTGCAACACCCAAAAAAAAAACAGGATCCTACGCTTAAGTTTGAACATTTGGTTTTGAATTTGAAACCTCAACTTCTGGCCACTAATCAAACTCAAAGACGCAACTGTCAGAGTTCATCTGTGAGTCATTAACTTTCATTACAGTGTTTTTATTTTTTATTTTGCAGTTCTGCCTGAGAGAGAGCATTTTGGATTTTTAGGCTCAGACTTCTCCTTTAACCTCAAGCATGTATATGGATGTAACTACATTGGGGAGGAAGAAAAAAAAAGGAAAACATAAGCGGAAAGCGACAGTTATGGGCAAACACACTGCAATAAAGTGAAAATAAGATAAGACGAGATAAGATTTTATTGATCCCAAGTGAGGGACGGGTTCCAGTGGCTAAGAGGAGGCAATAAAAAGAGGCGGAGAAGCAACTATTTAAAATGAAGTGAATAAAAACACAAAATTAAAGTGAAGGAAATTAGACAGACGCCAGGCCAGTGGTCATCTGATCCACCCTGCCACAGCCCTGGCGGATGAGCTCAAGTACCACCTGTCAAGTTATATATTATGAATAGTTATAAATTGGATTCTGTGAAACACTGTTGATTATATAAATGTGGATACTGTTACAGTATTTGTTTCATACAAATGAATTTCCAATAATTAGGCTACTTTGGTCAAGTTTGCATCCGTACTTCCTCAGTCGGGGGGGGGGGCAGAAGCTGGATGTATCAGCCACTTATTTTTTTCACCTCACTATGTCAGCCGTGACCCTTTCACTCCAGAACTCTCAAATGTGCATCCATCTTTGTAAGGATGCCTATATACATACACTGCTGCGAAAGGCTATACGATAGAAATGACGCGTGAATAAACAAATACGCAAATGAGCAAACAAGCGCACTCTGGTAAATATTCAATAGGTGCTCAAAAGTAGCCAAAATAAACACACTCTAAACACACTTGTCCAGACTGGTCAACTCATTGACGCAGGCAACGGTGGATGCATCTGAGAGATGCAGCCACTGAAAAAACAAACAAACAAAAAAAAGATGTTACTCCACCTGTGTGATGGACCAAATCTGGACTGAATACCTACAAGAATCGACAACAGAAGACGTGAGACTGTAAATATCAGACCACAGGTGGTTGTAGACTCCGTTGCACATAAGAGCCGTTAAATTGACCTTGTTTCCCAGACCCCATCTCGACTTGCCGCAGCTCCGCGGGCCGGACGTGTCGGCTTGCTGCCCCGTCGACGGTGTCACTCTGATCTCCCGCGGTCGCTATGGGGCCGGGAGTCCTCGGCAACCAACTCCGAGCCCAAGGACTCCTTGAAACTGGAGTCTGCCGGGTCAAACCGCCCCGTCTTGCCGTCTCGAGAATCCCGATGCAGGATGTTAAAACGAAAGTGATACGTCCAGGCCAGCGGGCGAGGGCTGGCCGCGGCAGTGTCTCTGCGGAGCCCGTGTGCGTTTTGATCAGATTCCAGCTACAGACGTGCTCCGACAGAATAAATGCCAGGAGCCGTGTTAGGACAAAGTTGGTTTTTTTTTTTGAAGGTTTCTCCTCACGTGGGAAGTCAATCTGCATTCTCGGATAAGCTGCCATTATTATTAGCTTTACCCCCATAAACATGGAAGCGCATTGTGTCCTGATGGGACAACAGGGAGAGACTGTCGTGTATGTGGATGCGTTCAATGCGTGAAATTACAAGGAAAACACCGCGGCAAATTGCTGGGAACATTTTATTTGAGTGTGAAAAACAGTTTGTAAGACGATATCGAACCAGGAGGAATCTTTTCACACAATTCTTTATATCGGGCGAGTTTTGGAAAACAATAAGAAATTTTGGATGAATTTTTTTTTTTTTTCCCCCTTTAAAAGTGCTCTTTGGAAAATTTACATTCCTCAAAAATGGTACATACAGTCAGGTCCATTAGTATTTGGACAGTGACACAATTTAATATTAAGTAGTTTTGCCTCTGTCCACCACCACAATGGATTTGAAAACGAAGCCACCAAGATGTGACTGAACTGTAGACTTTAAGCTTTTATGCAAAGGGTTTAACAAAAATGTCGTTTAGGAAGCCATTTTTATCGATAGCCCCTAATTTTCCAGGGGCTGTTCCCTCGTTATTTTATGAAAAATGATCGGATAAAAGAGGATTCCAGCTGATCATGCGAACTCTCAATATGCGGTTCAAATGGGTTTCGATGCCAGAGAAGGAGGCCATCATTAGTCTGAAAAAACAAAACCAAAAACTAAAAAACAAAATCAGACAGATGACAGAAACTTTTAGGAGTGGCCAAATCAACAATCAGGGCCTGGAAGAGCAGAGTAGACAACAAAAGTGGATGATCACAGAATTCTTTCCTCGGTGAAGAAAAAACCCTTCACATCAACTGTTCAGGCCTAGAACACTCTTCAGGAGGCAGGTGTGTTATTGTCAGAGTCTACAATCAAGAAGTATTAAAAATAATCCTGAGAGAGAGAGAGAGATATAAAAAAAATAAAAATGAGGGACTACGTATAAAAATGGCTGTAATTCCAGTAGTAATTAATGCAGTATTTTGTTAAACCCCTTGAATTAAAGTTGAAGGTCGACACTTTAATCCCATCTTCATTGGCTTCATTTCAAATCCATTGTGTTGGTGGACAGAGGCAAAATTACGACAATTGTGTCACCGTCAAATACGTGTGGACCCGACACTATGAAGGCTTTGCACAATTCAATAACGTAGTTTGCTTTTATCCCAAAGTTTACAGACAGTGAACTGGACAGATTTCATCAAATGTAACAGTAATTAGATAAAATGAGGAGTATAAAGCTTAGACATAAAGGCTATTCAAAAGATATTAAGAAAAACATGTGGTTTATATTCCCTTTCCAAGATAACGTCTCATTCCCTTCTTAAGATCAAGACAAAACACGTATCAAAGTAGACACCAAAGAACTTTTACCATAAAGGTTCTTTTGCTTTTAAAGCTGTCATCTAACAATAACACTCCAGCGAGAAATCCTATCAGGTAGTGTTACGGTTTGGTAACATCGTTAATGAAACTACAATAAAACGACTGATTACTGGAGTAAGCCGCCCTCAGTTTCGGCGCCCCCTGCTTCAACAAACAGCTGTTTTATTTAGACGTTAAATAATCGAGGTCTCCCGCTGAAGTGATGTTTTGATTTCAATATTAACGGCGCGACAGAAAGCTTGTCAACGACTCCGACGAGTTTAAAGCCTACCTTTTTCTTAAAGCCGCACTCAGCAATGTTTTCATGGCGGCCTCAAAAAAAAAAAAAATGGCAGGACGAGGCCACTGCTCGTTTAAAAAGAATGAGAATTTAAAAACACCCAGAGAACACGCCACGCACCATCACTGACCTGCATCCAGCAGAGTCCCCTTGAGGTTTGTGCTTTGCTCGGAAAATTTCCGTTGACTGCACCGATGTAATGCGGACCAATGGTTAATTCATGTAACACTCTGTTGGGATTGGAGCCTCGCTTTGCACTTTTAAACTGATAAGATATGTTTATTTCCTCGTGAAAATCTTGCCCGGTACAGCTTTAAGTCGGAGGTGAGTAACACAAATAACGTGATGACACAGTCCAAATCAGAAAAATAAAAGTCTGTTACAACAGTGCTTTAACATTTTTGTCTGCATACACACTCACAAGAAAAAAACAAGAAAAAGAAAAAAAGAAACTATGATGTTACCTGATTGCTGGTGATAAAGCTGCAACCAGCAGGTACACAGATGGTCTGGGTGAATCTGCAGCCGGAAAATAAACCCACTGCGATTCTGTGCCACCTGACTACCCGCGTGAAAACCTGAAGGCAGAGGCCCGAACTGCCGTTTCGAGTTGCTCGTGGATCATCATCTACCGTGCTCAGTGACAGTAAGAGATGAATAAAGAGCAAAAATAAACGGCTCCGTCCATCACCTGCTGAGACAAAAAAATAATAATTTTTTTGGTGAGGATAAAATTTGAAAAAGAGGTTGTTGGGAGAGTCCCCCAGCTTAAATAAAGATAGGTCTGGGGGAAAAAAATATATATATCGTTTTATCTTTCAGATCTGGTCATTTGGTGACGATGAAACAAGAATATGTTCTTTAATCCCAACTGTAACGTACCAAGACAACAAGTTTTAATTTTCTCACAAATAAATTAGAGTTTAAGAGTTTAAGCCAACCTGGTGTCGTGAAAACAGTAAAGTGCAAAGAACCTATTGAATTTGATCAAAAACACAGGACCGAGTGACAACCACCAACGTGCCGTAACCAGAGAGTTTTCATCTGCTCTCGCAAACCATCTGGAAGATCAGGTCCCGGGCGTCCTGAACGCCTGAGCTCAGCTCCGCCTCTCCCTTCTTCACGTGGGTACCGATGATGAACAGCCTGCGTTCTCCGACCTCGGACAGGGACAGGGCGTCGTGGAGGTCGGTGATGCTGCCGGCGCCTGGAAGATCCTGGAGACATGAGGAGAGCGTGAGGAGACATCTGGGTGGGGTTGAATCTCAAAAAAAAAAGTAATCGTCCTCTCACTTTATTAAAAAACAAAAAAACAGGGTGGACTAATCTGAATAAAACACCTCATCTTTTGTTTCGACTTTCGCGCTTTAAGACTTGGACTCCAAATATCCTACTCAGTTTTGCCCGAATTCGAGAGAGGTTCCGCTGGGATTTAAAATCAGTTTTTGTTGGATTAAGAAGCAGCGTTACTAAGGGGCTGAACGCAATTCAAGTTAGGCGCGAACGACAATGTGATCAAGTATTTTCTCACTGACAAAAGTTAATATCTACTGACAATAGATGATAAAATTCACCGTTAGCTGCGGCCCATCTGAACCCAAACCCAAGCTGCGTTGAAAGCCTCTAATTATAAACCGTTTTGTTGAAAACAGCCCGGAGTGGTTTTCTTCTGTGCTCACCTGCTTGTTGGCCAGCACCATTACAGGCAGGCGGGCGTCAGACGCCAGCAGCTCGTGTAGATGTTTCTTAGCGACCGGGAAGAGCCGTGGGTCGGAGGCGTCGACCACGAACACCAGCAGAAGAGCCTTGGGCATGTACCTCTGCCAGTATGGTCGCAGCTCCTCTTTACCCCCAACTGGCAAGACAGACAAGAGACAGGCCACCGTCACGCTCGCCGCCGCCTCTTTTGTTTACGGCGACCGGGTTCAGGTGTTGGACAAGGGTGCGGACTCACTTTCTAGGAACTCGATGTGCAGGTCCTCTCTGTTGATGGAGACGGCGTTGAAGCCCTGTGTCGGCTGCATGTCCTGCTCCAGGCCGCCCGTGGCCAAACAGTGCAGCAGGCTGGTCTTACCGGCTCCATCCAGACCCAGAACCAGAACCTGCGTCCCTCTGGGCTCCACGGGCCTGGACTGCAGCACACACGGAGACCGGTACACGTCAGATCAGGGCAGGGTGTTGTTTGAAAGTTTACAGTGCCGGTGTTTGTGTGATGCTTTAAGTTTTTGCCCCAATATTACAAGGACGCTCAGTACATCGCTTGTACAAAATTATTTTAAAAGGGGCCAGTGTGTAAGAACTGGCCACCTGTCCAACTCAGACTCCAAACAAATAGGGGGCAGCATATTACAAGAAAGTCGGAGTGTCCACGCCTATCGTGAGAAACAAGGAAGTGCACTGCTTGGTCCCTCCTCCCCCTGTGCCATAGTCGGACTGGCCATCGGGCCCACCGGGACAGATCCCGGAGCGGAGGACGAGCCACCAGGGGCGGAGGAACGCCGGGGGGGAGCAGCAGCATCGAGCGCTGATGTTGGGGAAAGGGTTTGAGGAATGTCGCCGAGAGCGCGCGGCCGCGGCACGGGTTCATAGGCTGCCCTAAGTTCCTACCTCTTCCTCCTGTCATGTTGGACCGAGGGCAGACCGGACGCCACGGCGACTCACTGCCGCCTCTTGAGGTACAAAGTGGTGTCACGAGAGCGGACGGGCCGGGGCCAGCCGGCTAGCATGCTACCTTCAGGAGATTTCTCTGCGACACAGTTGAAAAGACGTCTCTGACACAACGTCAGAACTGTTCATTCTTCACAGTCTGTTGATTCTCTCAGTTATTGTTTGAGTTTTTCCAACTAAAATACTTGCATATTGCCCCTTTAATAACCAATAATTATACACTGTATATATACTGTATATTACAGTTATCTGGCCATGGTTGAACTACTGACGTTAACTTAACAGTAATGTCCTAGATTTCCCAGAATACCACACGGCGAACCCCCGGAGAACTCGCCTAAAGTTGCTTCTGAGTCTCGCGGCCATAAAAATACACACGTTCATCTGGTGATAAAGTATTTTATAAATCATGGCGCGAGTTCACACTTGAGGCCGAACTTAGCCCGTGACGCGTCTCGTAGCTGCGGTGCATTCTGGTCTATCTTCTATGACCTTTGACCTTAATCTACAGCAGCTTTTTTTTTTTTAATCCAATAACGTTGCTTATCAGAGGTACAGTTTCCTCAATGTGAAGGGTTTTTCTCGCCGTTAACGTTCATATGAGGACACCTGGTGGCCCGGATGGGCTCAGCGGCGGGTCGCCTCCGACCCCTCGGGCCTTCACCCCCCCCCCGTGTGAAGGGAATCAAAGTCGGTCGAACAAGGGACGGAAAGGAAAAAAAAAGAAAAGAAATGGACGAGTCAACAACGGAGAAAGACACACAACACACACACTACAAAGAGTGTCGTGTTGTGGGTCTTGCTCCTTTGCATTTTACCTCAGGCGATGACGGAGCTTTGGCGGCGGAAGCAACAGGCGCAGCGGCCGCGACCACGACAGTTTGTCCGGTCTTTGAGTCCTCGCTCCTCCTCCCCTCCTCCTCCTCCTTCCCGCTCCTCTGGCCTTCTCCTTCCCCTCCGGGACGTCTACCGTCCTGTCCGGGCCGGGCTTGACGCTTCTTCTGCCCGGAGGAGAACGTGTAGTTCCAGATGAGGTAGGCGACTCCCCCCGCTAGGGCGACGGAGGCGCCGAGGACGCCGGCCTCTCTCAAACCGAACATGGTGCTCGCCACTGCCGCGTCCACCGTCGTGTTTCAGAGCGGCATTGTGTGCGTTTCTGTTGAGGCTTTTAACTTCCAACTCCCGCCCCCGCCCTCTTCTCCTCAACAAGTGGATTAACGAACAGGAAGCTCGGGGGGAACTTCTTCTAACGATATTTCCGGGCTGAAGTGCGCCGCTGCTGCTGCTGCGCTTTGTTGATGCAGCGTTAGAGTCTGGCCGCCAGGGGGCGCACTGACTCAGACCCCCCAATGGCTTCTCCTGTGTGTGTGGGGTTTCTTTTCTTCCTCCGTTTCTCAGTTTTTAATAGTTCTCTTGTGATATGACTGTGATTTTTAAAACAAGGGGCTTTTTAAGACAAACTTTAAAAGGCCTTAAAAACACTATGATATTGTAAGAACCCACGGTGGAGTCTGGACGAGACTCCCGGGGGCCCCAGAAAGGCCCAGGGTTCACCATAGGTCACCTGGTTGTACCGTTGATGAATGGGAGCCACGAAAGTGCCATATCAGCAACGATGGGCCCTTCGTTGCCGGTCTGTAGGTCAAGTTTTTATTTGTTTACTTTTTTATGTTTTCAGTTTTAGGGCCTGTATTATTTCTAGATTGTACCGTGCTCATGTGTATCTATTTGTAAATACAGTGTGTTTTATCTAAAGCAACTGGCGCACATAGAACCCAGCATAGATTTTATTTTTTATTGTCTATTTATTTATTAATAAATTAGCAATTTATGGTTTAAAATTTTAGAAAATGGTTTAAAAATAATGCTCATCACAACTCCCCATTTCTTGTTCTGTCCGACTAAAATTTTAAAACCAAAATAGTGGAACTTGGGTGGAACTTGTGAATTTGTTCCACTTTTCCTTAAAAAACAAAAAGACTTGAACAATTGAACTTGAATAATCGCAACTGCCGGTTCATTCAACTGATCGATTAACTGACTTTCGTCATTTCAGCTCTAGACAGATGGTTGGCTTCTGGGTGCCCAAGGAAATAAGGCCATGTACTGTATATTGAGGGTCAGTGGGGCCCCAACCATAAATCTTTGCCCTGGGGCAAAAATGAATAGTTATCTTACTATACAACAACAACATTCACTAATGTAACCTGACGTACAGTGTAGTTTGCTTATACTACACAACTTTTTTTTCCCTTCATTTTTTAAAAATCTCTTTTGTCTTTAGAAAAAAAAAAAAATTTTTACTTTGTTTTTAGTGTCCTACTTCCTGCATTTGTCTTATGTGTTATTTTCATCTTTTGTGACGATATATATGTGTCTGAGATATAAACATACGTTTGGGGACTTTTATTTTAACATGTCTAAAGAAAGCGGCGAACGACCGAAGACTTGAAAATTACAGAGAAAACCTCTCATGTAGAGAACTTTGATAAATATTAAAGCTGCAGTTTGTGTTAAACTGAGTGGGATCTAAAATGATCAGCTGATTGATTAATTAGCTGGTCAATCAACAGAAGGGGACTCACCAACAATTCATTAATGAAACAAACAAAAAAAAAGTAGAAATTAGAATGAGAGACAAATTCATTAGCAGATCAGAACATTTACTGACAAGTTCAAGGGTTCCAGTTAAATACTATTAATGCAGTAACTGAACAGACAAAAATGAACTCAGATCCAACTGATTATCAAATTAAATGGGCTTTTTTCCCCCAAATGAAGTGAGCTAGGTTGAACCTGGGGGGACAGAACCTGGGAGTCCTCCCTCTCCCTTCCCATCACGGTCTGAAGGGCGCTACCTGGTTGGTCCTCTTCGCCGGGACCTTCTCCTGCTGCTCCGGAGCACTCAGGAGCCAGGCCTGCGGCTTTCTCTTCTCCTGCGTCACCCCGAGGCTCTTCCAGGTCCGGGCCCTCAGTGATGGCGGCCTCCTTCTCTGAGCAGCCGCAGTCTCCTGGATCTGCTCTGCTCCCGAGCTGGATGAGTCCACCATCTCTGCCTGGCGGTGCCTCCGGGACTTGGACGCCTCTTGGAAGCTGCTGTAGCTCTTGTGCTTGATGGAGGAGAGGAGCATGGCCCTGCTGCTGCTGGACTCGCCATTAGCCGGCTTCTCTGCATCATCTCCGGAGTTCCCGTCTTTCTCACCTTGGGAGAAAGTCCTCTGCTGCCACGCGAGGAACTCTGACGCGCAGTCTTTCAGGCAGGAGGCAAAGTCTTGGCGGGTCACGGTGTCCTGGCAGCTGACCTCCGCTGTGGCCTCCTTCAGCTTCTCGTACTGGCTCTGGATGTTGGTCAGCTCCTCCAGGATGTCTGCGGAGACGAGCTCCTGCACTGCCGTGCTCCTCCCCAGAAACTCTGCAACCACAGGTTCCCTCTTTGGTTGCCTCTGCTTTTGGAAGCTGAGAAAATGCGGCATGGCGGCGTAGTGTATAGCTTTGGCTGCAACAAGCTTCCGATAGATATAGACCACGTCGTGATGCCCAGTGTCCAGAGAATCTTTTAGAAACTTCTGAACTTGATCCCAGTCCTTCAGAGCGAGTCTAATCTTCACGGGTGGTATGGCAAGCTGCGTGTGGTAAAAACCAAACAACAAATACAAGCCTCCTACTCTAATCTGATAGCTGTATGGCGGCAGGAAGTACTTCATGGCCGTGGCTAATGTTACTCTGCAGAACCTCTTCATCTCAGCCATACTCGTGATGCCTGTGAAGACATACGAGAAGCCCATCTCCCTCCAAATGGCTGAGAAGGCCTCATATCTCACCGAGTCCGTCTGCTGGAAATGAGCCAGGAGTTCCTCCACATCTTCTGTCAGAGGGTTGAAGAAGAAATCTGAGTAAGTGGGCGGCAAACGAGGCATCCTGCCACCTTTCAGGACTGAAGCCCTCAAAACCGCTCGTCAGAAGAGGCGTTGGGAATCCAGGCAGGTGAGGCTCGCTTTTGGCCAATCACCCGAGGGCGGGGTCAATTCTGGCAATTAACCAATCAACCAAACTCATCAAAAAGTACTGCTGCAGCAATTTTAAACAGTGATTGTTACCATTTTAATCCACCTGCTACTAAAAGGTTTCCACGAGGGCATATGTTAGAAAAAAAAAAAAAAAAATCAGTGCACATGATTAATAATAATCTGTAAAGGTAAAATATTAATAAGCCCTCAGTCAAAACACAATTATAAAAAATTATGGGGGTTAAATTGCTTTTAAACCATTTATGTAAACTTTAACCCAATTTCATGAAAGCACAGATTAACAACTGGTGTCGGGAAAATAGTGAAGACGGCAACGTGTCCTATACGCTGCACATGACTGAACATCACCTAATGAGGCAAAGCTCATTACAGATTATCTTTACTTAGCGTTGAACTACAGTGGTGTAGAACGCCTCGCTTATTGTTTCATCGGCAGCCTCCATCATCGTAGTCCTGTTATCAGTCTAAACTCCATTCAGCTGGTATAACAATCAAACACTGAAATTCATTACTTAAGATTTTCATTATTTACAGAATTAAAATTCCCTGATTTATGCTGAAGGCCAGATCCATATTCAGAAAGGGTTGTTTTAATAAAAAAAATAAAATAAAAAAACATCCTGGGGCTGCATATGGTTCAGAGGAATATTGTCCCATCAAACTTTGTAATTAAACCCAGCAATGACAAGATTTCTATGTAAAAATCGTCAGTATCCTGCCAAGAGGAGAGCACTAATCCACCTGTTTTACCCTAATGAGTGGGTGAAATTCTGTTCCACCAATTTAAAGAAAAAGACCAAAACATACAAGCCGATGATAAAACTCACTCGTGTCCTTGAATTTTCACCGCAGACTCAAAAATGTTCAAGAGCACTGGCTGCGAAGTGTTGGGCTTGATACTGAATAAGTGCAACATCATCATCATCATCATCATTATCCTCTCCCCTTCTACAGTCTACAAAAACACACACACACACACACACAATTTGAGAAACAAATATTCTTACAAGTAACACAGGGGTCTTTTGTCGCTGTTGTCAAGAGTTTTATTAAGACTTAACAAAATGGGACATCTGTTTGGCCAAAATAGTCTTTCCTCTTTTTCTAAAACATGCATCTGACAGAATTAAACTCAAGAATTCAAATTCTCCTTCCCTTGAATTTAGACCAACGCAGGGATTCAAAAATAAATATGCTTTAACATTGCATAAAATGCCCAGTGGTTGATGGTCAGCTTATTGAAAGTAAAAGGGACAATGTAAAGAAACGTGATGCCGACAGCCAGAGCATGACATCCAAAAATCAGACCCACGAAATATTAAAGACAGTTCTCCTAAAACCGATCTTCAGGTTACAGTGCAAAAGCAGATGTTTTCCTGAAATGTTCTAAGGTCCTTCAACTGATCTGTGCTTTTAACATTACTGATTTAACAATATCAAGATGAGAAAGGTTTGTGATCTTGATATAAAAATATGAAAAAAAAATGCATTTTTCAATATCCATTTGGCTCCTAATGATTAAGGAATACAGGCTGAGCGATCTCCAGAAAGAGCTGAATGTGGCGTTCGATGAGAACACCAAGCTCACCGCTCTGCTGGTTCGCCAAGTCCCGAAAACCCCGACGGACGGTGTGGAAGTTCAGAGAACAGTGGCCATTAAGAGGGAAGAGCCGACAGAGGGAGCTCTCAGCGCTCAGCTGGGCGGCCCGGCTTCATTTCGGACTCTTCCAGAGGAGCTGGCCAACTCCATGCATCAGCTTGAGGAGAGCGACCAGCACAGAGCGTCACTGGCAGAGGAACTGAACGAGATGCAGCGGCTGACGCAGGATTTGGAAGAGAAGCTTGCCGACGGCGAAGTTTCCAGAACCGCAGAGGAGAAGATCAGAAAAGAAGCACTCTGAGTTTCCTACGGCCCTGATTTGCATCTCTGAATGATTTCTCCATAGAAATGGAGGCAATGGCTCATGGGTATTGTAGGACTCAGAACCATCTGCCAAGCCAAAATGATTGGGGGGAAAAACCCCCCCCCAAAAAAAACATGCTCTCTCAGAAACCAAAGTTTGACAAAACATTTGACTTGAATCTGATTTTCCGAACACTAAGTAATAACACAGAAAAAGCATCTTTCCTGTCAGTGGTCCTTTAAAAATAAACAGTTAAGTGACTGTATTGGTAATGTTTTATTTCGTTCATTTTACTTTCACCTCAAAAGTCATAACTTAAACCAAAATAAAGCACCACCAGTCAAGGAAACATCTGCTTTTGAAGAGCAACAAAAGGTGAATTTTAGTGGAACTGTCCTTTAAAAAATTTTAGAGCAAAGGGAAGATTTTGGTTTCACGTGTTTAAACGAATAGCCACATAAAAACTGAAATTAACCTTGAAACATAAAAAAAAAGAAAAAGAGTTTATGATTTCTTGGCGATTTCTCAGCCACACAGATGCCGGCGTACCCTGTGGCCCCTCTGCCTCACATGTTGCTGCCCCCTGACTACCACCCTCCCTTCCCTCCCTTCTTCTTCTTCTGTGGCGCCTTCTTGCGAGTGGCCCCCGAGGCTGCGGGTTTCTGCTGCCGCGGGGGGACCACGTTGCTGCCGGGGGCCGTGGATGAGCCAGCCGAAGACCCTGGTCTGGGGGAGGTAGGGGGGCTACTGGCTGTCTTACTGGCATCCCTGGAACAGAGGGAAGAACCAAAACCATGTCAGAGATTGTTAAAGCACCGCACCGGCCAAAATAAAAGACGATGTTTTATTTTTACGATTGAAAAAGCGAGAATTGTATCATAACATGTCTGTTTATGGTGTGTCCTTTAGATTGTGTTTAAGAAGCCCGGTTTAATTTACAGGAGTTTTTGATGGCTCGGGTTATGTGTTTTACTGCCGCGGAGGAGAGGAGTTGAAAGTCTCCCGACATCTTTACTGCAGAAGCGAACCGGGGACTAAATCATCTGTCAAGCAGCTGAGAATCACCAGTGTCACACAAGGTCATGATGAGGAGATAAAATAAAGTCTGAAAAATGCTAAAAGCCGGAGAATCAGTCTGACACAGGGGAGTGTCAAAGTGTGCGACTCATAAAACAGAATAAAAACATTAGCTGCACCCGAAAACATCTGAACAGAAGACACAAATTTGACTTCTGTGTCTAGAATGTTACTGATCAATCACCTGTTTCAGAAGTTTTGTCAATGTCTCTACGGAAATGTTATTAGCGCTGCCTCATGGCTCATGTATTTTACCAAAATATACTATTTCCTTGGGTGATTCTGTCTAGTAAAATTCATAAATGCACATCTAACAACTGATATTTGATATTTAAGAGTTGACTATGCCTAGTTTTGAAGAAATTCAGATAGTCCTAGCAGAGGGATTTCTCCTTTGGCTGAGACGGAGAATAATTTTTTATTTTGGCCAAAACAACACACGAGCGGTTTCTTCTGCACGGCAGCTGGAGATCTCCTCTGAGGATCCATTGGCAGGGGAACAAAAGGGACAATCTCAGGTGCTTTTCCACCATTAGAGGAGTCCATTTCCAGGCTTTCCATTACAGGAAATTGCACCCAGACAGCGCTCCCCGCAGGTGATGTGCACATGCATGTGTCTGCGGAGTTTACTCACAGTTCGGCTGAAGCTCCTGCCGTCGCTCCCTGTGTGCCTTTTCCTATTTGCTCCTTCTTCTTTCCCTTCTTCTTGCCTCTGTAGTAGGAGCGCTCCCTCATGGGCAGCCACCTCTCGGGGTCAGCGGTTGCTTTGGGGTCATAGTTCTTGGGTAATTTGCCTAAAATGAGGATCGAGAGGCGTCACTGAAAGGCAGCGCTCGGCTCAGCAAAGCTCCGCTTTTGTCTGTGCTCTGTGGTCGAACACTACATACATAATTTAGAGTACATTTTTTTTTTTAAACGACCATTTTCAGTGTAAACGAAGGCTAAATGGTATTTGATTCACAAGTGAGCTAATAAGATACCTTTCTTTTTCTTCTTCTTCTTCTTGATCTCGCCTTGGCTGTAAAGGAAATGCAGACATAGAATAGAAATGAAGGGGATGTATAGACGCCTAGGGTAATTCTTCCAGCACTGAAAAAAAAGCAGCTTACTGAAAATTAGAACATGTTCTGATCATCATAAAGCAGAAGTGGCTGAGAGTAATGGAGGGTTTACCCTTGCTCTTTCGGAAGATTTTCTCCCGTGACTTTAGCAGCTTTTTTCCTGACGTATGTGGCTCCATGCGAGTTCTCCAGCTCGTCCACGTCCACGTTGAAAGACATGGTGTCTGCGGATGGTAGATGCTTGCTGAGGCTGGAGAGGAACGCTAAGGAACTCTTACTGTTATCCCTTATGTGCCATTGATTGCACCAACGTTATCCATTTGTCCCAGCATCATCTTTCTTGGCTCTTTAGCGTTAACATTGTTCGGAGTTTGCAGCATATATGAAATAAAATTACAACAAAACAATATGCATGTTTATTCATCCGTCAGCTCTTTCTGATCTCAGCTTGGATGATACCAGATGGAACTCCAGTGCCAACAGCCTGTTCTCTGCAATTAACATGATATTAGTCAATAGCGGATTGGATTCTGGATCAACAACGTCTGTGGTGCAGTGTGTTCTGGGGCTGTAACTAACATTTATTTTCATTATCGATTAATCCGCCAGTTATTGTCTCGATCGATCAACTGATCGTTTTGTCTATAAAATGGTGGAAAATGCAATTATATTTTCCTGGAGCCCAATGTAGCGTCTGCATATTCCTTGTTTGATCTGACCATCAATCCAAAACAACAAAGACATTCATATATTACAGAGAGAGGTAGGAAATTGTCACCTTTGAACAGAGAAAAACAGAATGTTTGGCATTTTCTGCTTAAAAAAAAAAAAATGAATCAAGACTATAAACAGTTGCTCATTCATGTTCTGTTGATCAACTAATCGATTAATCAACTAATGTTCTGGAAGCTCTGTCTTCAATTTCAGTCATTTCAGTGGGTGAAAGGATACGATTTGGCTTTATCCGTGTCCACCAGAGAATACGCCGAGATGAGTTGTGCCAGCGTGTGGATGTCATTGGTGTTTTGCCTGTTTCAAGAAAAATAACGGGGAAAAAAAAAAGGAATCTTCAGCGGATTAGAGGAAGAAACTTTTGCAACTCAATAAGCATGTTTAACTATCAAGCTGTTTGAGAACTTGATAAATATTTGAGCTCCTTGACATCATGCTGGCAAGATGACTGAACAAAAAGCAGAAGCAGCAGCTGCGAGATGACCTCTAAGGAGCACATCATGTGTTTTCTTTGCCCTCCACAAATACTCCCCACATGTTGAGCCGGGGGACTGTTGTGCAGGACTGTAACTCACTTCCACAGCTGCTCCAGATCGCTAATGGCTTCTTTTTTCCGTCCGTACTTCAGTTTGAAATTGGCAGCTTCTCGTACAAGAGCCAAGTGTGCGGCAGATCCGGGCTGTGGAGGCAAAAAGAACAGGACATTACACAGTGGAAACATACTCAGGTTACAAGAAACTAGTGTATGTGTTGGCTTGTCTGTGGTCAAACAACAGTATTAGCCGCAGCCTAAACTATAAGTGGTGATCTGCAAGATTAATTTTCGAAAATACACGTGTCTCGCCATCGTTGTTCTGCACTGCATTTATTACAGCCCGTCAGAATACGCTGCCTTGTTCCCTGGATGTTTTTTCAGTTCATTAAAAACAATCTTGAAATATACAGTAAAATGCATCACTCAGGGTTGCTGCAGGGTTCACCAAGTTAAAATTAAGACCTTTTTTTTTTTTTAAAACAACACAGGATTCAATTTAATACCTGTTTTGTGGCCAAAGTATGAAGGTATGCTGGAAAACCGGTGAGACAGTATAGACTAGAATTTCTCATTGTATAATCAGATTTTTGTCAGTAAGAATTTCTTATAACTATTTAAATGCATGAGACTTGACGTGGATTAGCCAATTAAAAATGATTCATTCCCTGAGGTTAATTTAAGTTTTTGCTAAAAGGAACACTCACCCATAACGAGATATACTACAACAGGCAAGAGAAGATATTTACGGCTTTTGTAAAATTCAATTTCAGACTTTAATACATTCTAAGGCCTTTTGTTTGGGTTTTCTTTAGAAACTGAATTCAAAGCTTTTTAAGACTTTTCAAGACCTGCAGATACCCTGATCACTTCTTACGTTCATCATTGAGGTCATGAGTTTTCCCAGGAAACAACTACCAGGGTGTTTAGGACAGCAGATGGTAAAAGCTTTCATTACCTAGACGCAGGAAGAATTAGTATTGTACTACATAAAATCAGCAGCAGAGAAGGTTTTTGTGTGAAAATGTGGCAGATTACTACTTGTGCTGTTTCATCCTCATCTCTAACAGCTCCAGGTAAAGAGATAATGTCCTCATAATGTCCAGCTGCCCATGTTAAACCTGCACTAAAATTAAAAAAAAAAACAAAACAACAGTGGACACAAACCTGTTCAGACTGGTAGTGCTCAATGGCTTGTTTGAAAACATCAATGGCGCTGTCAATGTCTTCTTCGTGGGAGTACATTGTTACTAGAGCTGAAACCTGAGGAGTCAAAGGCACAGTTTAGGTGAATGGTACGAGAAAATAAAAGCTACAATCAGAGAGTTTACACAGTTATTGGAGCGCAACACTAACAGTAGCTGATGAGTTCAGGTGACACACAACTGAAGCAAGAAATAACCAAACCATCATGGAGAGAGATGACGCTGCAGTACAAAACTGGTCGCAAATCCAGAGTATCAGTTATGGAGAGCTCCGATATAACCCCCCCCCAGACTTACCATCCCTGACTTGTGCTTGAACTCTTCAACGGACCTCAAGACATCACAGGCTTTTGTTACGTGACCTGAGGACCAAAACAGCACTCTTTATCTTTTAAGTCCCGCAAACACATTTGTGTTATAACACGAATTCAGCTGCTGTGTCCGACAAAAAGCCCATGATGTTACTCAGAAGATCACAATTAAATCACAAGACTGAATGAAAATGTCATATTCGTCCACTAGAAGTTGTGCTTTAATCTTGTTTATGAATTTTGCGTAAGACGAGGATTATTTAAAAACAACATTCGAAAAACAGAATAAGCTGCAAAGTTAGAGAGTAAATTATGCTTTCATTTGACAGATGTGTTTTCAGTGATTTCCTTCGCTAAGGGAGTAGGGTCTGTCCGAATGCATCAAAGCATAACTCCTGTAGAAACATGCCAGTACCTTGTACTAAATAGAGTTGTGCCATTGTCAGTTTGATGCCAGATGCACTCTCTGGATGTTGATCTGAGAATTGCTGGAAAACAAAGGAACAGAGCGTTAGCGTGGTCCTTGAAAATACAAATTACTGAATCCAGATAACAACGTCATCAATACCAGCATCACTTTTCACCTGAAAAGAAATTATTTTATAGAATCCCGCTTAAAACACTAAACACACTCGATTATTTGCAGCTATGGATGAATGGGACCCTAAATGGGGGAACAATAAATCCAGGATCAAACTTATTCCAATCAAGTTTTACATTTGGCTAAGTTGGCGCCTTACTTTACCCCTGGACCTTTACATAATCACAAAAAAATTCTAAGACATAAATTTGACAACAACCAGCAGCATTGTTCGTTTCTACCTGGAGCAGCTCTATGGCCCTGCTGTGCTGCTTCTCCCTGCACAGCTGAGCAACCTGGATGAGGACAGGTCGTGGGTGACCTGGGTTCTGAGACTGAAGACTGGATGACAGTTTCCTGCACTGGTCGGCCTGTTGAGGACAAACAGCGATGCAGAAAATGACTCATGGGATTCTGGGAAAATCCGCCCTTTACTGTAGCTTCTTCCTCTGAACCCTACCTGATTTGTGTACATGGCCAGGAGAGCTTTGTTGAAGTCGATGGCCCGCAGCTGCTTCCTCGCCAGCTTGTATTCAACACCTTCCGCGTTTGTGAGTTTCACCTTTTTCTTTGAGTCAAACACGTTTTGGTCCTGAGGGAACAGAAAGAGCGTTAACGAAAATATCCTTCCAGCTCCAGTTGGAATTAAGTTTCATGGGCTTGGCGAAGATTAAAGTCGCTGAGGTTTACCATAAAGTCAGAATTGCTAATTAGATCATTAAACGTTGACGTTTGCAAGCTTGCCATCCACCCACCTTGTTTATTGTGATGATATTGTTGGCTGTCACAGCAAGCAGCCCCACATCTGATGGCCTGAAAATGAATCAGACAATTACTAACAAATTACAAATAAAAAAATCCCAGTCACATATGGCCTTTTGAATGCCTGCTGAAACCATTTCCTTCGTATCTCGCAGAAATGTAGGTAAGTGCTATAACAACACAAATTCAAATTCTGATATGACAACATCCTTTCAACCCGTGTTATGAGCTCCTCATCTGCATTTCTGTCATCCGCTCTGGGACTGCATTTGATGTTACGAACCCCCGGACTTACTTGAGCTTGATGACCTGGTTATAGAGCTGCAGCGCTTCATCCGTCCGACCTTGCAGCTGCATGACGTACGCCATCTGAGAATGGATGACGGCCAGCTCCGACTCGATGTCCTCTTCAGTTACATCCTGCAAAAGGAACCAACAAAAGTATTATTGACAACAAGATGAATGCCTTCCACAAATGTTTGTGACTTTTCCAACGCTTATCAAGTCCAACATGTTGGGAAAACTCTATTTCAACATCAATTCACAAAAATATTAGGTCTGACTAAGCCTGTCTCATCATCGTCTCTGAAAAATGTGAGACTTGATCAATGAGGCTTCAAAGTTTCAGAAGAACAAAGTAAGACTTACAGAATCTTCCGCCAGCGAGACTCTGCAAAGCTCTGAAGAGGGAACAAAAAGAAAAATCAGTCAAGACCTAATCTAGAAAGGACAAAATAATGACTTGACAGGAAACGCAGAGGGACTGGGACTGACCTTCTGCTTGTCGTAATTTATTAAGGGCCTCCGTCAGATGTCCTTGGCCAATCAGAGCGCAGGCAGTGTTGTAACAAAGCTCGTATGTCGACTCGGGAAGACCTAGATCTTCCTGCAATTGGGGGGGGGACAACGTATAACACACAGTTGTAAGATATATACAGTAATTCACCAGCTGAAATGATCTAAATAATAAAACTGCAGTTTTGTGTTGCAAATAGTGTCACAAGTGTAGAGGAATTTTAATTCTTTCAGAGGAGCATCAGTTTAAAGACCAAAACACAAGTCCAGATGTGATCAACACGTGAAAGCATATATCTAAAAATCAAAACAAAACTACTCAAGAGTGTTAGCAAAAAGACTAAAATGTAAATTTTGCAGAAGACTGTTTACCAATGGGGCCTTCTCCCACTGACTCATTGCAGCCACCACAGCAGCCAGGTTGGTCTTCCTCTCCTCCTCGTACTCATCCTGAGAGTTCCTGATCAGATCTGTGTAGACCGTCTTGCACTCGTCGTAGCGCTCCAGTCGGTATAACTAGAAAATGACAAGAAAGAGACAAAATCCAGTCAGCAGAATGGGAGCTAAACAACACCGGCTTCAGTGATTAGAAAGATTCTTCTTGAGAGTACGGAGGTACAGCTCAGTCTATAGCTCTGTGCTTCACATCAGCATTGAGGTGGGGAGGAACACTGTCCTTCCACGGAAACAGTCTCAGGAATTTTCACTATACTAAACAAATACATCCAGTGCTGTTATAATTTGGCGACTGGTCAAAAAGCCTTACCACTTGACCATAAAGCTCTTTCAGCTTGTCCGTTTGCTCAGGAGCACCTTCAATGGTCTTCAGGGCACTTTCCACCCTGTTCAGCCGGTACTCGCAGTACGCCTTCTCAAACACAACCTCACTGACGGAGAAGAGGAAATAAAAAGTTGTTTTTTATTTTTATTATTTGGTCATATCACTCTGATTTTAAAACATCTCTAGTAACTACCTGTTCATTACAGCACTGACTTTATAATTTTGCCTCTGGTCTAGAAAACAATTCATTGTCACTTAAATTATATATACTTGACTTGTTTCCAGTTTGATTTTAGGTTTGCAACAAGACTATGCTATTCAAACAGTAAAATTCAATACAGTTTTGTTTAGCTTTTAATTAGCTAGTTATTGTCAACTGTTTTATCACTGAGTAAATCACTCTGAATTGCTTTTATACAAGATTGTGCTCTAAAAATGAACTTGATTCAATTTTAAAAAAATCATCACGACAGTCCAAGGTGACGTCTTGTGTTATCTGTCCAAAAATTCATTTTAAAATGGCATAAATCAGTGCGTCTGCCGTTCCACTGATTGGCTTTTCGCTTCGGCTCTGATTATATCAAGAACGCACATTTACCAGACGGCGCAAGTAGAAAATAACGGCGAGAAAAATAACAGTTTGTCGTTTACCTGCCGAGCGCCTTCGAGTGGGTGTTCATGACATTCAGTGCCTCTTTGAAGCTGCCGTTCTGTGTAAGGCAAACTATTTTACAGTGGAGGGCCGTCACATCGTCTCTGTTTTCGTGCAAAACTGCGACAGAAGAGAAAACAAACACATTGCGGAGCACTCAGTAAAGGAAGATTAACCACACACACAACACTGACTGAATTTTCTGAAAGCAGACGATGCTGAAGTTAGCTTCCGATTTTGGAAGACAAGGGGAAACTTGAGTTACAATGATGTGCAACCTTTATTATTTGTTCTGTTTTAACAAATAATAAAGGTTTCACAAACGTCAGACTATGTTTTAAACAGTCTTTATACCCCCCCCCTCCCATTAATCTAGTCCAGATATCCTAAGTCTAGATATAGTGGTTTTTGATCTACTACTGGACTGATGTGGTCTACATAGGGAAGAAGCAGTGGAATCGCCCTTTTTTGTGTGTTCACAAATAGAATAAAGGTTTCTCAAGTCTGAAACTAGGTTTTGAGCAGCCTTCAGCCTTCCTGGGTTCATGTGGACCAGATCTGACAAGTCAATGTATAATGGTTTTTGAGCTAGACCGAGTCTGAAGTGGTCTAGACACGGGGGAAAAAAAGCACACAAATGTGAAAATGGGTTTTTAATAGTGTTAAGGTTTTAATTAGCTGGTAGCTTTATGTCTATGAGTCTCTCACCACAATAAGTGGTGCAAAAAACGGAGAATCGGTCGCTCAATCTTGTCATGTTGTCAGGTTTCCTTTAGCTGCCGAATCTGACGCTAACTTCGGCGTCGCCAAATTAACGCAAACGAATGGGAACCACAAGCTGATCTAACTGTCTGAAAACAGGACAATAAAGAGAAGTATGAACGTTTCTACAGCCTACGGCGGCAGCTGACCGCAAGCTGATCAGCTGCCAACCATGAGAGGTTCGCTGTCAGGGCTAGGGCCACGTCAGTGGTCAGAGGAGGACGGCGCATTTCTGGGGCAAAGTATTGTTTCGTTATGACACATAAAACACACGGAGGACAACTTGATTTGTAGCTAAATCCCTTATGTGCACGGTTGTGAGCAGTAGTTCGGCACACAAACGTCGTCAAGCTCAGCCGGTGTTTGCGAGACCTGACCGGTAGCCGTCTGGCTGCCGCTAGCCTAGCCAGACGCTAACAGCTGGCCCTGCGAACCCCGCTTCGGAGCCCGAAGAAAGGCACCGTCCGCCTGCCGTCTGACCGCAGCTCCGGCTCTGGTTAAGGGCAACGTTAACGGACACGGTTTCCTACTTTTTGTCAGAGCTTTCAGGGCTCTTGTGTAGTCGCCATTCTGTCCGCAGCGGTTCACTTCGGTCCAGAGCGAAGCCACGGACGCCCCTCCGCTCGCCATCTTGGCTGAATGGTCTCTCGGGTCGGCGGAAGAAGAAAGGAGGACACATCCGGGTTAACGAGATGGAAATTTAAATTAAATTTAAATACACAAACTGAGGATCGGTGATAATTTACGGCGTTGTTTCGGTGTCAATAAAAAGTTGACATTTCGAAAAGATGTCTTTTTTTTTTACTTAGCGGTGACGCAGCAAAATGATGCATTCACAGCCCAATTAAAAAGGCGTAGCAGGCAGCTCCGTTAACTCGGGGCAGTCACTAACTATCGGTGACCTAGCACAAAAATCTGGGTCTCGTACAAATACTGTTCTTTTTTTTTTTTTTTTTTTACTATTTTTTTCTATTTCTTAAGTTCGGGGGGGACAAAACAATGCAATAACATTATTTTCACTCCAAAAATCAACAAAATATGTAATTTGCCCAGGTGTGGCCAAAATTTCGCATACAATTGTATCTCTATATATTTTCAGGCTTTGAAAACTTTACTATAAATCTCTCAGAAAACTTACATGCAAGGTTATGTGAACAGATGTCAGTATATATTGTATATGCCTCCACTTATGTATTTTATTTAGTATATTCATATTTTTAAAATAATTTTATTATTTTATTTGACAGATTTTTAAAAATTAAACTAATTTAAATTATTTCTTTTTTTATGTTTTATACAGATGCAATGCAATTAAGTTTTTGAGAACATTTTTTGAGCATTTTTGGGGGTTTTTTACGTATTAATTTGACAATGACTACATTTCAGATTGAAATATTGTACTATTTCCTCCACTAGACTTTGTAAATTAATAAATATACTTTAATATTTTTTGTGTTCTATGTGAAGTGGCTGTTTTGACACTGCAATTTAAATTTGGGATTAATAAGGTATATATTGTGTATTATTTTTTTTATTATTTTCATTTTATTTATGATTTATTTATTAAGTCATATCGAAGACATCTTTGTGATGTGATTGAAAATAAAGTTTAAATTACATATTCTACACTATGATATACTATCTATCTATCTATCTATCTATCTATCTATCTATCTATCTATCTATCTATCTATCTATCTATCTATCTATCTATCCCTTTTCCACCACCGACCACCAAATATAAATTAATTCACCTTAACAACTTTTTTATTAGGTTGTTTCTGTTTGAAGAGCTGATAATTACGATTTTTTGTGGTAGCACGTGGAGGCAGCGGGGTTTGTTGGTGGACTCGGACTCGGGGAGGGGGCACTGTTGTCACTCGCCGCGGCTGTGTGTCGAGTTTTTGTCCAGGAGAAATGGCCGGGATTAAAGGTTAGATATCTTCACTTTTTTGTTTCGTTTAGAAAAGCCTCTTGTTTCGGACTCAGTTCGCGTAACTGAGTTCAAATATCCCGAAGACAGATGGACGCGTTTTCCATGTCCAGCGAGCTAACGGTAGAAGTAGTTAGCCGCAGGGCCAGTACAGTCGTTAGCATTAGCTAGCTGAATTAAGTACACTTCTTTGACTAGCTGCTTTATTAACATAATCAAATAAATATTAACGTCAGCAAGCCAACGTGTAACGTTGCGCCATTTAACCGTTTTCAGTGTCATTCCCTTCTAGTGGTATAGCAACGTAGTGGTTGCCGTTATAATGCTAACGCTAGCTGCACCTTAACTTCAGTCGCTGATTGAGATGCTGCGCTTGTTGCAGGTGGATTAAATTGTTGCGAACGAGCAGCCGCACGGACTGTATCGCTTTCAGACATGAATCACGAAGCCCTAATGGCGTGGCTTACACTGCTAACGAAGCCGTTACACGTGAAATCAGCTGATTCATCACATGAGAAGCCAGGGGCCCTGCGGCTGCGATGAGATTGTTTAAGGGTCTGGGGACCACACACGCACAGTATCACAGAGAGGGTATGTGGCTTTGTCCATGCTGACCCCCCCCCCCCGCCGTCTGTCTTTTGCAGCTCTCATCAGCCTGTCCTTTGGAGGGGCCATTGGCCTCATGTTCCTCATGCTAGGATGTGCCCTCCCTGTGTACGAGTAAGTACCACCATCACACACACCATGTGATTCTGTCACTGTGTGTGTGTGTGTGTGTGTGTGTGTGTGTGTGTGTGTGAGAGTGCGAGAAGGACACTGTTCAAACTTGGAACCAAGATGCACCTTGGGTGATCCCATCACAGGTTTACCGCAAGTGCCGGTGCGTGGCTGAACTAGGAGACATTCTACTTTAAAAAATCCTTTCAAACATATACAAATAATCTGCTTCGAATAACAGAACATTTTATGTCTGGGTATGGGTTTTCCACTTTGTTCTCCCTCATTCAAGCATCCAGAATCTATGAATATGGAAATAAGTTGGACACACACAGAAGGGTGAAACTGAAACTGAAGTTTATTTGGATGTCATGTAAAATGAAACTTGACACTTACTGAGAAATCTGTTTCATCTAGTCCCATTTTTTTTTTTTTTTTTTTTTTGGTGGCTGTCACAGCGAAGAAACACTTCTGGAAAGGTGTTGTTGGGAGGGGCAGTAAGGTTTTTTCGCTCCTGATAGACAGAGGGTGGATAGTCGCTTTTGATCCTCAGAAAAAATTGCCAGATGATATCTTTGTTGCCCAGCAGCCAACCCTGCGTGGACCAGTGCCACGTCGCAGCTCGGCTGTTGAGAATCACTGCCCCAAAGGACCACAATTTTGGATATTATAAAGTAGGACATTAGTAGCGCATATTCACAAAAAAGTAAATAAAATTACCACAAACCAATTGTCAAACCGTAAAACTGGGGCTTTCGTGGGCCACTTGACAGTTGTCCGCTTTGCTTGGTTGCCAATCCCGCCTTGCGTGAATGTACAACACACATCAAGGATGCACTGGGATCTGACTGATGGGTGGAATTCAAACACACATCTGAGTTTACAGGAAAAGGCAGCCTGGTAACTTTGCATTTGGGTATTTGCAGCACGCCACACCGCTCAGGCAGCTTAGTTGGGCAGAGCTGATTTGCCTATTCAAAACTGTGAGCAGGTTTTTCAGTCCCTACATGTGGGGGATGAGCTCGGGCGAAAGATCTGGCTCTTGTAATCTAATCTCATTTTCCTCTCAGCCGTTATCAGGGTACTAAATGACAGCCTCAGACCAGCAGAATGTAGCAGAGGATGGCTCTTAGAAAAGCAATAAGTGATTATTAGTAGAGACTGGTTGGTATTATCAGCCAATTTCAGCTTGTCGTAGATAAATTGGTATCTGTATAATTCAGGCATTAAGTAACATGTTCATAATAAATGGTTGTCCATCCCAAATACTAGCTTATTCATTGTTTATTATAGATAGTATAGCTCATTCTAATTCAGATTTTTTTTTTTAATATACAATTGGGTCTTAGTTGAGTATATTTTGTTGTATTTGTGTTAACTGGCTTAATTTTTGAAATTCACTGTTATATGTGCTTTTAGTGTTAGTATTGACACAACTTTAGTTTTCAACTGTTTAATGTCCTGCTTATTACATATCTTGGCCAAAAATCTACAGTAACCAAATTTAAAACATCCTTATCAGAATTGCTTGATATGTGGCTATGTTAAAAACCAAATACTGCTGGATATATTGTTGCCTGATATTTGGTATTGGCATCCAGAGGTCAGAGAAGTGTAGCTCCTGCCTCATAAAAAAAAAAAAAAAAAACACCCTTTATCATCACAGCATGGGGGTAATTATCTCTTTCGCTTTTCTCTCTCTCTGCAGCAAATACTGGCCTTTGTTCCTCCTCTTCTTCTACATCCTCTCTCCCATCCCTTACTGCATCTCGCGGAGGGTGGTCGACGACACAGACTCGGCCAGTAATGCCTGCAAAGAGCTGGCCATCTTCCTCACGACGGGCATCGTCATTTCAGCCTTCGGCCTGCCCATCGTCTTCGCAAGAGCCGAAGTTGTAAGTTGCAGTAGCTTAGCTTTGGGCCGATGTAGAGCAGTGGTTCCCAAACTGAAGGTCATGTTGCAACATAAATCTGAGAGGTTGTTCTGTTAATTTTTTTCTGACTTGGCTAATTTTGGCTGGGATAGTTTAAAAACAAACAAACAAGTTTAAATTAAACAATCTCAGAAATGGGCATCGCTCTTTGATGGCTTGCAACGCTAGGATATGCTAGGAGACATTGTTTTGCTCAAAAAGGTCACAAGCAAAAAAGGTTTGGAAGCACTTGGGGAGAGAATATTGCCTCAGCTGTGTGCACAGAGGTTTGGAGTGATGCTAGTGCACCAGAGCAGAAAACATAGTCACCATAAAAACAAATAAGACTTTTTAAAGCAAAGAATACTTCATGGAATATTAGACATTAAATCCCGGCCATTATTATCATCACACATTTTGAAAGAATGAATCTTTCAGAACATACCTGGAAGTTCACATCTTAATCTGTCACTTTTCATAAGACACTGTAAGTATCGTTTGTTGGCTTGTGAAGCTTCAAATGTGTGTTTCTTTGTCAGTATCAGTTCTGGTTGGACACTCCTACTTTTTATCTCGCTCTGCTCATGTTCTGTCTCAGTTGAACATCCTGTTTTGTTTTTTTGTTGTTTTTTTTAAACCAGAAAATGAGTAAATTCCAGTGTCAATCAAAATTAAAACACGTTGCACAACTCGTCTTCGGTACACCATGATCTATTAACCCAATGCTTTTGGCTATTTTGCCCTCATTAGACTGGTGTCTTTTGTTTCTGGTTTCTCTATTCACAATAAATCATCATGTGCAAGTATAGAAAACAACATTACTATCATTTTTAAAATACCTTTCACAAATAACATTTACCTCCAGTCTACACTGAAATTTACAAGATAAATATAAATCAGTGCGAAATATACAATATTCCAACCAACTTTTCAAAATTTTCTTTACCAAATACAATATTTTCTGTGCATTTTTAAATCAAGATAACAACTGATGTTAAGTGTGAAGAGTATATGATTAAAAAAATATCTGAGAATATATTTAATAAAGATATTCAACATTTCTGAAGCTTAGCCTCAATGCTGCTTTCCCAACAGGTTCAGTTCTTGAGGTAAAGACAGCCAAATGTCCAGCAGCAGATTACTGGATTACTGGGTCTGTTTGTGTGTGACGGAGCAAGCAGATGTGGTCATTTGTAACGGAGAGCCATTAAGAGAAAAAAACAAAACAAAAATCAGTTGAGCAATTAGAAGCTTGTTTTAAAAAATTATGTTTGGTTACCGTGCATGATGAGTATATCGCTGTTGGCTGCTGTTAATGTCCCATCCTGCTGTTCTGTCCTGAATATACAAGTGTAGAGCAGCGTGGAGAAACTATCCTGTAAACCATTGTTGTTGACACCACTAGATTTTGGCCTAAATATTATGAATGACTGAATTATTAATGTTTTGGTTTGCAGATCGCCTGGGGGGCGTGTGCGCTAGTGCTAACGGGTAACGTAGTCATCTTCGGCACCATCCTGGGCTTCTTCCTCGTCTTCGGATCCAACGACGACTTCAGTTGGCAGCAGTGGTAAAACAGCAGAGGGAGGGGGACACCTTAGTCTGAACTGTTTTTATTAGCATTATAATTATGGTAATACTGTTTGGTTCTTGTTGTTGTTATTTATATGATGACCGCCCATGAATAGACTCACTCCAAACCAGTGCAATACTTTTTTTGTTCTCTTCTCTTTCTTTTTTTTTTTACCACCTGCATCATAATGAACTGACACTAGTGGGATGGAAAATATTGACTTTCATTTGGATTTTTCCTCATTTTAAATTTTGCTCTCTGACTTCTGTGTTTGTGAGTCTTCTCCATCTGTGTGTCTGCTTTCATTTTGAGCGTTGTAAACCAAGTGATGGTGAACAACTGCTTGTGTTATCTGTGAAAATATGTTTTGTTTTTTTTGTTGTTTTTTTTTAAATCCAATTGAATGTCCAAGAAGATTTAATCTGAACAAAAGGACAGGGTCAAGGTTGTCTGGCCTCCTTTTCCCAATCAGTTGTTACTCTGGAAATGCTTTTTCTATATGAAGGGCACAGATAATGGTGCATTTCCAGTGTGTTGAGAGTAACTCAGCAGAAAACTGAGGGAAAATCTGCACAGTATGAGCTCAGATTCAACACCTTATGAAAAAGCTCAATTTTTATTTGACATAGACTTATTGGACTGAAACTGTGTTTTGTTTTTTTTTTTTTTTTTTTGGTCTTGTCACATTCAAGGGTAAAAATTCAGCTGATAAAGAGCAGATTTTTTGTCAGCTTTTTTGTCTGAGGTAATGCTAAACTCACCAAGCTGTGAAACTTGGCAAACGAGTGTAGAGGATCACTGTGTGTTTGTGAAAGAACTGGGCTGTTTTGCCACCAACCATACACATCTTTCAAACCCTTTTAAGTGTGTAAATGTGATTTAAATCAGCTGTATTTCCAGCGATGTGATATTTCTTTCTGTTTGTCATCACACAAAATAAGGAGGTAGTTTTCAGAAATGTTTTTTTTTTTCCTATCTCAGCTTCCACTCAGTGAAACACCCCGACCGCCACCGCAGAGATCAGCTTAAGCTGACTCGGTGTTTTCCCAGGCGCCAGCTGGATGCAGGCTGCCTATACACCATGTTACGCTGCATCTAATAGCTCTTACCTCACTGTACGTATGGGTTAGCCTCGCCTAGTCAGATCAAGGGAGCGTGAAAAGCCTGTAGTAGCCGCCAGCTAGCGTAGGATTAGCTTGAGGACGGCAGCCAAGTGACAGTAAGACCTGGGCTACTCATAAACAAGGCCCGGTCAGTCACTAACAGCCCTTAAGCTTTTAAATGTGACCACTTCGTTCTGACTCATTCAAAGTAAAGTAATCCAGACACTATACTTGGCGTTGATTAAGCATATTAGGTCCTGACTTGGTGCACACGCCCCCACATTTCCTCACACCAGCACTTCCAGGATAAAAACACAGGTTTACGTTCTATGATTTCTTTTAATTTGGAAGTTTTTCTATGTTCCCCGGCTCGTGTAAAGGAAATTTTTATGTTGGTTTGTGTAATCTGATGCAGCTCTGGGATCAACAGTCAGTCAGGTGCAGGTCTCCTGTTTGCCATTATGTTTACCTGCATTAGCGGTAGCTGAACAAGGAATTAAAGCATCTGCTGCCACGTTTAAGCTCCAGTGTGCTGGATGGAGAGTTGAGCGTCGAGCATTTCCTTTTTAGATGTTAATTTTGTTTTTGTTTATTTTCCTGTGGATGGCGCTGTTTGAACATGTGCTCTCTGGAAGATAGAAGATATCATTTCTTTTTTCTTGAAGACTGATGTTTTTAAATTTAATTTTTTCCCACCATTTCAAGAATGAAATGTTTTAGTCATTGAGGGCTGCAACTAACAGTACTTTTCAACTAAGCAGCTGATTATTTCTTTTTCGATTAATTGATTAATCATTTGCTCCATAAAATATCAGAAAACACACAATTATAATACCCTAGAGCACAAGGTGACATTATAAAATGTCCAACCCCCAAAATATTTAATTTACTTTACTGTTAGACCAAGAAAAGCATCAAATTCTCACATTTGAGAAATCCGAGGAATCAGATTTATGACAGTGTTACTTGAAAATTGTCTTAAACGATTGATTAATTACCATTCTAGCTGCTGATTAATTTTCTTTCAATCGTTTAAGTGACTAATCGTTGCAGCTCAAAAGTCATTTTGTCTTAGCAGGCCTGCATTGGAGGTAATTTTTACCACGGATTTCCATACGCAGCAGATTTCCAATGGAAGTTTTGTATTGTGTTAAACTCTGAAGCAAACAAACGCTCTCAGTATTCACACATTTTGTCTCACAGTTACAGTGTAATGTCTCATTTTAAACCCCATTTTTTATGATTTTAAACCCACAAATTCTTAACTGAAACTTGCTTGAAAGGTGTAGCTCAACATTTTGGTAAGAGAAATGAGAAATAGATGTCTACACATGTCTACACATTAAATATGACGGTAGAGCCAGGAGCCGATTAGCCTAACTAAGCATAAACTCTCAATCGGGGGGAAACATCTTGTCTGGCTCTGTCTGAAGTTCAAAAATGTGCCTACCAGCACCTCTAAAGTTCACTGATTAACATAGTTGATCTCATTTGTTTAATCCATAGACAAAGAGAAATGTAAAAACAGCATTTTGTGGTTTTAGGGGAGCTATGTGCTGTAACTATAAACTGCTGAGTAAACTGTTAAGGCACATAACTTCTTCTAAAACAACAAATTTTCATTGCTATATTTCTGCTTGTGTATGTATTAAACGAACAAGTTACATGATAATTGTTAAGTTTTAGAGATTTTGCTGGATGTTTTTCTTTTTTTTTAACTTTGAAGTGAGTCAGACTAGCTGTTTTTCCCTGCTACCAGTCTTTATGCTAAGCTAATTGCCTCCCGGCTCCAGCACCATACCCGAGGCACAGACATGAGAATATCTCTCTTCCCAGCTAACTCGCGGAAAAGAAAACTCAAAAGAGTTTTTGCCAAAAATGTCATACGATTCACTTCAAATTAACTTTAACAATTTCTACATTCTGTCCTAGTCTCATTAAAAGCTGCAGCTATTAAGAAGAACAAATAGCGAACGTCTTAATGTTAAACACAAATGCTACAGTATTTCTTACATAAATTAAAAACACTTTCAGAGGAGAAAAGCATTGGAAATCTGCCGAGGAAAGCCATGGCTCACAAACGAACCGACAGCTGGGTTTTAGCACTATAAATTGGCTGTAACACTCCACGCTCTGTTATATTTCCTGTCTGGTACTTGACTCTTCCAGAGATCATAACCTCATTGTAGGCATTGATTGTATTAAAAGCACCGCAGTGATGGCAGCTTTTTGGTTTCTGTTGAAAACACGTGTAAAAAAAAAAAAAAAAAAAAAAAAAAAAAAGCTAATGTTGAAAACTACTGACATGATTTACGCATAATATTATGTGACACCACTTTGAATATAAGGAAAATGCTCTTAACAGTAGATTTACCCACTGGGGGTAGTTGGTGAGCCTGTGTGTGGTTGGACAAGCAGGCTAACTCCATATTGTGTTCCTGAGGCGTCAAAGTCTGTAAAGATTTGACGCTTAATTTGTCAAAAGTTCTCTGACTTTCTGTTTTGATGCGTCAGAGCCTGGTGTGTAGCTGTGGGACGGGTATCTCGGTGTTTCTGTTTTCAGACAGATGTTACATTTTTCTTTTTCTCACAGATTTAGGAGGATATTGTATTTATTTATTTTATCGGACGCTTTGTGTCAATGTCCAAGGCCATTTTTATATCTACAGTTTTTGTGTTAACGAGGCAGAAGTCAGCATGGTGGTTTTCTTTTTTTAAATAAACGCCATTTTTGAACATCCTCTCCTTTGAATGACTACAAATGCATTTGCATTGCTGGCTGGACTGCATCAGATAGACTCGGGGCCCCTCTACGCATTTTACAAGCCTTGACAGGAAATGAGCTTAGCTGATATCATCTGCATGTCCTAGTTAGCTCGTCTTGTTGTTGAGCAGCACTCAGTGCCCTCAGGAGAATCATTACTAGACACAAAAACAGAGTCAAAGCGTCTCATTGTGTCGAGAAGGACGATGAAAAGAAGTCTTTTATTGAAGAGAAGTCAGCTTTATGTGAATGAACTGACACTACAGTTTTAGTTGAGGTTTTAATCTGATTTATAATAATAATATTTTCAAAGTCATAATCCTTTAGGTTTTTATTATCTCAAACCTTATTTTTAGATCTACCTATGGATGGCATTTTTGTTCAACATTAGCCTTTAAATGCAGCCTGTATTTGCATCTCTACGCAGTAGTTTTCACTTTCACTGGCTGGTAGTTACTGTTATTCGTCTGTTTCTCGGGCAAGGCCCCTGGATACCAGTCTCATGTTATATATGTTATATCACATTATGCCAGTAACCAGTATTTTAGACGATGGACCATTATGGGACGCCAGTATGCTTCACCCAAACATTCTCTTGTAGGAACAGTACAGTAAATATTTAATGATAGAGGCAATAATGGGATACTTTACTGCTTTTATACACATCTGGGGTGAAGATTGTCATTTAAATGACAAATTAATTTGCAAAAAATACTGCAAAGTGAAGTAGAAAGGAGGAGGAGGAACGATACCTTAGCTTTGTCTCCATCTGCTGACAGGGAATGTGATGGCAGGTACATCAGCAGCAGCTGCACATAAATTGCAGTCCACAGCTGAATTACAGACTCCACACACCTTCCCTTGGCTTGACACTTTCGAACTCTATAAATAAAGTTTGAGGAGAAGAAAGAAGTCGTGTGTGAGAATGGTGTCCTCATTATAGACATGTTTGTCACCAAGGAGACAAAACTTCACACTTAGTGTAATTTTAAAAGTAACCACTTCCACCCTCTGTGTGGCCTCTTCTTCGCTAAACCTTTAACTGGTATTTATTAACAATATCTGTGGTACTTTATAGGCTTTGATAATGCAAGTACACAGCTTTCGGTGCATTTCTCACCTTCTATTATCAGCTAGGAAACAAAAAGCAGTAGTAAAGGAGTCCCTACACCGTCGTGGGACAATAAACCAGTGACACTCAGACTGATGAACCTCATTAAATGCTTGGAACTCTGTAAACCCGACTGACCCATCAGAGATGCGTTAATAAATGATAATAAAGAAAACTCTGGGATGCATTGCAATCCTCCAAGGAGGAATTCATTCACACGATCAGTAGTGACTGAATGTAAAGACTAGAAAACATTCCTACCGCCACCAAGGCTGCGCAGTCCTCTTGGTTTGTTATTTTCTAACTATAAAACAAAAAAAATGTTCAAAATGGTTTAATCTGCATCTTGGATCTGCATCACAACGCACATGACGCAGATAACTGCAGGATAGACTTTCAAAAACACACCTGGTACATAAAATGCAAACTGTTCTCCTACTGTTCTCCTCTTTCTTCTGCTAACAGAGTATCACTAATACACCCAGTAACTTCGATAAGTATTTATTAAGCCTTCGAAGGCTTTATAATGCTGCTAGACAGTACTTTGTGCTTGAAAATTTAAACTACTCTAAGTCCCCAGACTGCTAAAACAGAATTTACACCGCAATGCTAAAACACTGACACTCCGAGTGTTGGAGTTTGAGACGGTTTGACACTTCAGGAAATGGACTTATCTGCATTCCGGTGGAGAGTTAAATAAGAAAATCGATACCACTCAACATGCAGCTGGAGCCAGTAGCCGGTTAGCTTAGCTTAGCATAAAGGCTGGAAACGGTGGAAGACAGGTAGCCTGCTATGTCGGTGGAGACTCCGAAAATCGTGCCACCGTCCAAATACTCACGCACCTAACTTTACCTCCACCGACGCTGCCCAGTCCCCCCGATTTGTTACTTTCTCTTCATAGGGCGTTCTCAAAAAGTTTTGTCCAGGATCTGGGTCACAACGCACCCAGCGACAGTCAAAGGGTACACGCATCAGGCTGATTTAGGTGAATTTAGTGCAGCAAGTTTTCTGCAGACACTTTTCAGACTATGTTCAACGCACGAAACTGCTAAAGCACAATACTAACACACGTGATTCCACGCCAGTGGTGTTTTCCTATATAAAATGTCTTGTGCAATCCTCTATAATAAAAGTGCCAACCTGAGGCTCCTGCTATACAGCCGCCTGCCTGCCTGCCTGACACAACATGCCCAACGTGCTCCAGCTCTCTCTCCCGTAGCTCTCGCTGCCCTTGGGGGACAATTTTAACGAATTTGCGTATAATGTCGGATCAAGCCTTCAACGGGTGCAAGTCATAATTTTCCTATTTACTCAAGCAGTGGGCCAGGTGGCAACAAAACACATCAGTCCTGAACACACACACCTCACCTCAACCTCGGTGTTATGAAAACAGCGGCTTGGATTAATGCTTAAACCTGTCCTCTGTAGTCACACTCCAAGTACAAGTCTTCCTTAAGGAGGGACAAGTTGGACGGGGGGGTTGTCAGATATTGCAGGAAACGTTCACGCTGCGTCTTATCTGACCATGTGGGACACACCTGCCCGAGCCTTAAGGATCACGGGAAGGTGGAAGACGTTTTAGAAAAAGGGGAGAGCAGTTCAGGAACAGATGAGCATGAGGAGGTTTTTCAGAGCACACCGGGACGAAGACTACAGTCAGATCCAGTATCTGACGGCCAAGTGCACCCGCCTGGCTCATGACAAAGGTAAGTCACGGGGGTGAAGACTTTGACCCCTGAGAATAAAGTTACACATTTACGTTTATAGGGAAAAGCAAGTACTGCAGTGTACTGGTGAAGTCAAGCGTTGACTACCACTACTGCACTCTTGTCTTTCATGTTGTTTACACTCAGCCGGCCGTTTATTAGGCACCCCTGGCTAAAAGTAACGCAGTCTAATACAACGGTCCGGCAATACACCTTCCCTTCGTGATGGCTTTTGTTAAAGCTGCTGATTTACCTTAATGATCGTTTTGGGGGATGTAGTTTGTGTTGCTGCTGATCCTTATTGTGTTTTACTGCCGGGGTAAATAACGCAAACGCCTCCCTGCATAGCGCAGTCCAACCGCACCACAAGCTACATCCTCCAGAGTGATCGTAAAGCTGGATCAACACCTCTCTGAAACGGTTTCGACCACAACCGAACATGACGGGAGGATTTACAGCTGAACTGTTGGTCTGCATCAGTTTACTATTTCATAAATTGCGCTTGAGGCACCAATAATTAACTTAGATCCAGGTTTAATAGGAAAAAAGCCCAAAACTCAGTTACAGTGTCATAATGACTGATGATTATCCAAAGTGACAGGTGATTTTGTAAAATACAGTTCAACTTTAATGTGACCTAATGTGTAATTTAACACACATAGTACTGTGGTTTGTAAAAGTTTACACTTCTCGCTATTTTACTGGATTTTTTCAACTTCGTGGGGTTCATGTTTAAAACTGGTTTCATGCCATGAAATGATCCACCTACAGAAAAAGACCGTAGCGGACTAAAGAGGTTCAGGCTTTGTGCTTCAGCAGTAAGATTAAAGTGTTGTTAGTACCTGCGAATTTTCTCTGCACGTCGTAAGAAGTAAATAGTACGCTTAACAAGGTTCTAAGGTCATGACTCGAAAGTGAAAATGTGCCTTACAGACAGTAACATTGTGTGTGTGGTTGTATTTATTGCTTTAATATTGCCGGGGCTGAATTATCCCATGAAAACTATTATTGTACAGTGACTCTCAGTAAACAGGTCATCGGACTAACGATAGCTCTTGTTTTTGTGAAGTAATATACAACATACATTATACAATACAATATTGTATATATACAATATACATAATAATACACGTATACATGCATAAACTAAGTCTGTGACCCTGTCATGTAAAGCAATGAAGCACGTTTTAATTAAAGAGTAATAATCTCTGAATCATTTCTAGAGGACTCAAGAGTTAAGACAAAATTGTATTTGACCAAAATAAAATAAGAGGTTTCAGAAAAAGTCAGCGCTAGTACCTGTGATGCACAGAGCTGAAAAATAAGTCGTAGTAGTCCAGAGGTGGAACCAGTATTCAGATCTTTCGCTTAAGTAAAAGTAGAAGAAAGAGTCCTGCATTCGACCTAAATCAAAATGTAATTATTAACAATTACTGTTGTAGCTGCTCGAGGTGGAGCTGGTTTTAACTGCTTAATATACAGGTAGCCAGTTCAGTCCAGTGGGTCCCCTCCAAAAGGTCTCAAGATAAATCTTGGGTTGTCCTGATACACATCTGGTTTCACTTTTTGGACTTTCCTCTGATCTTTGATGTTATTTATTTGATTTTTTTGGGGTGAGATATTGCATTTGTAGGGGGAATATCAATAGATATCGTAGACGTCTGAAACATGACAAGGGGCCCCAACTGGAAACTGTCTTTTTTTTTGTAAGGGGTCACAAGCCAAAATAGATGGGAATCCCTGGTTTATTCTTTAACAATGCATTGTTTTTATATAATATGCAACGTATCTAGATAGTTGGGAAATTGTTTCTCAATCTGTATGTGTGTGTACCGAGAATTGTAAATGTGTACACAAATCTGTAGCCGAAGGTTACTTTTTGCCCTGAGCTCAGGCTCACAGGCTCAGAGTTCGGAGATACAGTTTCACAACTCTCCACACAAATATGCAAATAGTATTGTTACACTAATATCCCCATAAGAGAAACTTTATGAAAAGCTAGCATGTTCACAACTCCACTGTAGTGTTTGGTTCATTATTTTGACATAAATCGAATATTTCACCATTATTGTTGTGTGATGTGACGCCTGAGGCAGAAGCACGTCCACAAATGTTTCCTTTATTTACTCTTAAAACAAGATCAACTACAAGGGCACTCCGCCAAGGCGAATGTCAAACAACATACACCAGACTTCAGAGAAAAAAAATTAACTTTATAGCAAATGATCCGGATCTGCCCCCAAATTTAACGGCTTCTTCCCGGGCCCACGTCCCACCCCTCCACCAAGTTCGGTGCAAGTCGGTTCCGATTACTGCGTAATCCTGCTGACTCCTGGGTGAAAACGTGACCTCCTCCATATCCATGACGGATGTTTCTCCTGAAGATTGGTCTGGTTCTGATGAGCGCCTGAGAGGAATTCTGTTTCATAACTGCTTTAGCTTTGGTTTAAATTGTACTGGTTATTTCAAAGTAATCACTGTTTTTGTTTTTTCTGGGCTTCTCATTGTGGTATCTGTAGGGTACATCAGGCCTCTTGCAAATCAAGCAGGTATAGACGAATAATATTGTTTGCCACTTAAATCTTTAGTTATTTTCTTTAATAGTTAACTCTTCCCTCTAAACCCAACGTGACAGTTTAGTTATATGTACCTCTGAAACACGTTTTAACTATAAGTTCTGTGTAATTTGTACAAGCGACCTGGCAATGTTATCATTCAAAGACGAGTTGTAACGGCCTCAGTAGAGCAAATTTGATGGCTGCAATTTTTTTGAAGTATTTAGTCCCACTTTACTGCGACAGATTAAAACGGCAACACCGACACACCTCGTCTCATCACGAACGGGGATAAATCTGTCAGCTGGGAGGAAAGGTTTCCAGAGGATTTCATAGGCACGGCACACTGCGAACACTCGTCAAGTTAAACTGCACTTATGTCATAAATGTCTTTGTCATGAAACGTCTTTTCAGGATACCATCACATTTAGCAAAATAATGAGAAGGCTAGAACCATTAAGAAATCCGGGACCTGTGTAGACCTCTGTTAAGGACCAGTAGGAGTGGGATCTATCTACTGTACCTACCTGAAGTGACATTTTCACACGAGAGACGAGGACAGCCGCAGAGAAGACATCTGGCAGAAATGTCCACAGCTGCCACATGACCCCACGGTTGAAGAATCCGTGAAACACAAAGGACATTTTCCAAGTCCCAGTCCTGTTTCCCTGTATCATTTGTTCGGTTATCTCTTATTAAATCCCACCGCCTATGTTCTTTACATCAAAATCCCTCTCTTCTCTCTTCCTGTGTGATGTTAAAACTCTACATAAATGTATCCATTCCAATGTGATTTGGGTCAATTAGCTCGTCCTGCCCATCCAATTAAACCACCCCTTTGGTTCTTAGCTCTCTGTTAGTAGCAGCTAGAAGGGTGTTATCATTATAGTAACAGTTTAGTTAAAGTAGTAAACAATGGGTACTTCATTCTGTGGGTAGTAAATCTGGAGAAAGGAGAAAGGAAGGCTCTGCGCCCTTGGGTCCAATGCAAGCGTTTAACCATAAAGTCAAGCTCTGGTCTTTAGATGTTCGGGTTCAAAAGGATGAAGGCCCGGAACAAAGCTTGTTTTATGATTGAGTTCTTAATTAAATCGAGATTTGATACTTTTGGCCTCGCACGACAGCCTAATTGAGTGTGGTGAGTCGGACGTTTTGTACCTTCTGTTAACACGTCCGAGTGGCCCCCGCGTGGAGCCGATCGTCTGTTCGCCCGCAGCTGTGGTTTAGCTCTCCAACCTGACCTTGGTTTTTAATGTCCTGTGTGGCCGCAGCGTTGCTGGACAGGGAGTTTCTGGTGTCCCAGCAGCGGGAGAGGAAGCTGCAGAATGATCTGGAGGAAGTGACGGCTCGCCTCCTGCACCAGGAGCAGATGAACGTGGAGCTGAGGATGGAGCAGGACCAGCTCGTCAGGGGGATCCACCAGCAACAGGTGAGCTGTCAGAGGGCAGAGCTGCTCTGTGGGAAGAAAAAAAAAGAAATAATCTCATTGGTTGAGCGGTTGAGCCATGAAATAGTCTAGAAGGTAGAGGATTTTCTGATGTTGGATCAGTCTATAAAAGTGTCTTTCAGTTGTTTTCCCCCCTTGTGGTGCAGTTCAAAAGAGCAAAAAACTGTATAATCCTTTACATTACACTAATTTTTAAACTTTTTTACAGTATGAATAACCAGCATCACGGTTTGCAGAGGCTACAGCGTGTGAGCAGAAAAAGCTTTGTCACTTTTAACTCTCTGCTTTTGCACAGCCAGACTGTAGGGAGCAGACCTTGGTATTCTAATCTAATAAATCAAGCCACCGATGAGAAAATGTCCCTCACGCTCATGATGGTATTTAATAAAGCCCCGAAGATAAACGTGCAGTTTTTCAGCTGCAAAAGAAGCTCTATAATCCATCACTGATTCATACCGTGAGATAATGGAAACCACTCTTCCTCCTTCATATCTTTACTTTCCAACTCACAAGATCCCCAAACTGAAAGAGCCACGAAATGACTAAACCATGCGGCCGCAGTTTTGTGGTCATTTTTCATCTCTTTATAGTCATTATGCGTCTCTTTGTGGTATTATGGAGTCTCTCTGGTGGTTTTGCATCTCTTTACGGTCATTTTGTGTCTCTTTGTGGTCGTTTTTACTGTCACTTCAAACAGGGGCTCTGGCCCAGGCGTCCCCCTGATCCCCCGGACCGCCGGGCCCACTGTCTCCGTCGTCATCACGGCTCTGCAGCAGCACCGCCACGGCCTCGCACGCCAGGCTGCACGAGCACCGCAGTTCTATCCGAAATGGTCCCGTCTATTTCTGAACAGGCTTTACAGAACATTGACGTGAAGGAAAGTTACGTTTGGAGCCAGTACCCTTACAAGTTCACCGAGCCAACAGTGGTACAGACTCCATGGCTGCAAAGAGCGTCAGAGCCTAACTTAACTCTGAATAGTTAAAAAGAAACTCAACTCAAAACATTAATAAAATAAAAAAGGCAACTCTTGTCATTCATTTTTAATACAACACTTATAATAATGGAAAAAAAGAAAGTCCACAAATTAACCTGAATTGCTACAGGATCGTTTGGCTAAATTGGAGCGCAGATTTCAGTGAGGCCGTCATTGCATTTTACTGTAATTGATATCAAAATGATTCCCAAAACAACAGTCAGCTCTATTGCAACCTCAAACGTTAGCGTAGCAATTAGACTCTTGTTAGGAAATACTTAAATAAAGGCCAACGTCTGTCCAATTCATAGTCGTTTTTTAAATTTGTGTCATTTAACCTTGTAGTGTTTAACCTCACTGCGGTCCCATAATTTGAATGCACATAGCCATGACCATACCAATCGGCCACCTATGCTACAATTGCTGTAATTACACTGGAATTGGACTACCAGTAAGTGCCAGTGTTAACATACGGTAAATGCAGAGGTTTTGGCAGCGGTTACCCAACCTTCTGGGTTTTTGGCTGCTCGACACGGGTTGCATAGGTGTGAGCTATGAGCTGCGAGCAGTTTAACTAAAGAGCGATTTGTTTTCCATGCTCAGACTGTTTCGTGAGAGAAATCTGAGGGGGGAAAAAAAAATCAGCATATTTTAATTTGGCGGAAAAATGTTGTTGCCTGTTTTTTTTGTTTGTTTTTCTTTCCGGACTGGGAACCCCTTGATTATGGAACTTAAGGAAAATGTTCAGCTCTTCTAGAAACTTCGATGGCGTTCGCGTGACTCAGTCACTTACCCCGCATATGTTTGATATAGTTTCAGGTTGGGGCTTGCCACAAACTCTCTGAGGTGTGTAGAGGTGTGTTTGATATCAGTTGTGCCGTCTGGGCAAGATAATAATGCTACGGTAGGGCATCTCCAGGGAGATCTGGAAAGGTCAGGGAGAACTAAGTCTAATCCCTGCATATGAGATTAATATGCAGGGTTAATATGTGCCATTTATGTATATGTTGTCCATGTTTGGGTGCCTGCTGAGATTAAACTACTGGACCATGAAAGTAACAGAATTCCGCAGGGAAAAAAGACAATTAGTTGGAATGCATGGTGTAAAATAGGTGATGCAGAAGGTACTGGCACTGGCAGGGACTCCTTAATGCTACGCACGCGTGTATCAGTATGTCCACGTGTCTCTCATGCAGGACCTGGTGGACGTGCTGCAGCGGCGCGTGGCCCTGCTGGTGGAGGAGAGCTCCCGGGACGCGGAGCTGCTGCGGCAGGTCGGCTCCGAGCTGCTGTGCCTGCAGAGCTCCGAGGTGAAGCTGGAGGGCCTGATGGAGGAGCTGCACGCGGATGCACAGCACGGAGCTGCGGTGGCAGAGAGCCTCCAGGCGGAGCTGCGCAGGTAGGGGCCACGGGAGTTGTCGTGTCCTCCGCATTAAGGGGTTTCTAACAAAGCACAACGTTTAAATCAAAATTAGCTTAGTGTTGAGGTTTTCTTTTCCCCTTTATTCCACTTGCACTACTCTAGAGTACATCCCTGGGCAAGTTTCTTGCTGCGACGCAACTCAAACTGCTTTATTGTCTCTAAATAAATTAAGTAACATTGCAATTAAATAAATCATAATATTTGTCCACATTGTCAAGCGGCTCCCAAGTTGAGAGGAATAGCAGCACAACCTCCACTGTACCGCTCCAAGGAGCTCACAGTATCATCGCAGAGCACTTGCTTCCTTTGTGCACTGCATCGTGGGGCAATGGTGTTTACCAGCAGCCCACTCAAAAATCAAGCAGGTGTAGGATGAACAGGCGACACACTCGAAACCTGCTTTAGACACGGTATGTAGTATGGAACTAAGGCAACGGGACTCATGGGAAACGAGGTCTTACTGTAGGGTCATTCTAAGAGACAAAATGGTCTAAATTCATTCAATTGCATTAAGAGATAAGACGGAGGTTAAATGTAATATTTCTGAGAAAATGAATCATATCTCTGCGGATTTGAAGATGTAACAGTTTTGTCAGCGACTAGCAGCAGTCAGTCATTACAAACCCACGCTGAGCAGCCAAAGATTGTTCAAACCTACGTAACCTCATTTTAAATCCTAGTGCAGATCCCAGAGTTTCCAAAGACGCCAAGCATGTCGGGATGACTTTTGGTGAAATGTGTAGAAAATGTTGCGCAGGACATTGTCGAGTATCTACACTGGATGGAAACAGCGGAGCCATTAAAAGTCACTGGGAATAATATTTCACTTAGGGTAGATATCGCTTACTGATTTCAGTTGGGAATAAAATGATTTTAGGAATGTTAAGGGAAAATAAAAGGGGGAAAGTGAATGCCAAGGGGTTTTAACCGCCTGGTGTGGTGGCCTCATGTTCCAAGTTTATCTAGTTTGGTAGTGCACATTAATTGTAATGATACTAAAATGATGGTGCACAACATTTTTAATCAGGTTTGCAGACTTGTGACCGTGTCACGGGAGACGAGAAGCTATGGAGGAAATATCTGAAAAAAAAAAAAAAAACGATGGTGGAAACCTGTCACTCTCCATGTTGTTCTTAGCCATGCTGAACTGTTGCTGGGTCGATTGGAACACATTCCTCCGTGTTTCACCCAGCTGTTAAAACCGAACAAAATATAAAAACCAGCAATAACATAAAGGATAAGGCCGCAGACGAAGAAAAGAAACGTTCAAATTAATAAAAAAACACGACAGTTTGATCACCATCTGCAGCAAAGTGGAGCCAAGTGAAGCTGTCACCGGCTGCTCTGCGAACCCTTCAGCTCAAACTGTTGTCTCAAGACGGAATAAAAACATGGAGTCTGAACGTGTGATTCTGTGTCAGCAGAAACGCAGTCGTCCTGGAGCTGCTGACTTTGAATCCCCGCGGAGGGTTCAGAAAAGTTGGCTTAGTGTCAGAATATATTATCACATTAGGATCCAGGGACGCAGCAGCCAGCCGAGGAGATGATGAAAGAAAACCCTTATCGAGACTGACGTGGGACGCAATAATACAGCCGTGACAAGAAATCTCATTTGCTTGTCTGCGAGGGCCGAAAATAGAAATCCAGATTAATCTGGGGAAGAAACAGCTGTAAAAACACTAAAAATAAGAAACGATATTTTGGTTAAGAGCGATCCGAGCACCAAAACACTCATCTATTACAGACTTAAAAGCGCTTCAAATGAAAAATCTTCATGCCTGTACTTTGGTCTCCCAGTTATTTATGTATTTATGTATTTATTTTTACAAATGACTGCTTTTATTACAAGTCAAAAAGTTAAAAGGTAAAAAGTAGCAGGCATGATTTTCATTTCTGAGTTAGAGGATAAGTTATACTGCCCTGTATGAGAAGAGCATTCATTGTTTCAAATAGAGAGCTATAGAATTATCGTGGAGGTGAGGGTATTATATGATTATAATGTACAGCGGTGTTAGTGTGTGAACAAAATCTGTTGTCAGATGGTATTAGCACATTATTTTTCAGGGTTTTTTTTTTTCCGTGTATCATTCTAAGTGCTCATGTGGATGGAGAATGTACAAATCATTATATGAAGTTAGTTAAAGGTACATTTTAAAGCTCGTGCATGTGTATAGCAAGTTATGAACCTGATGCCAACAACTCCAGCCATACGTTAAGCAGGCACACAGGTAAGACGGATAAGGTCTTTGCGTGTCTGTCCCCAACAGCAAGACAGCGGAGTTGGAGGAGCTACAAGACGTCAACAAAACCTTGACAGAGGAGCTGAGGGATTTGAGCAGAGCTCATCAGAAGGAGGTGAGGGAACCCAGATTAGGTCGGGAATGTGCAGAAAGAGATTTCAGTTCGTTTACGAGCGGACCGGGAGGACCGGGAGGACCGGGGGGACCCGGGGCTTCTCATGGCCTGGACTTTTACTTGCGTTTCGACTCCCAAACAGGTATTTCAGCCCATTAGGAAGGCTACAGCGGAGCCAGCTATACTACACTACTAATTTTTTGTGAATGTGGAGATGCAGTAGTTAAAAAAAAAAATGGCGGATACCGTTTTTGCATTTGATTTCATCTTTGTTGTGATGCGACATCAATCTGGATGGACAGCACTGACTGCAACCCCCTGAAAGTAGACGAGACTTGTATTTGATGCCTTTTACTGTAATATACAAGGATAAGAAAGTTTACTTAAAAGGCAAGATGGACAGACAGACAGACAGATGGATAGACAGATGGATAGACAGACAGACAGACGGATAGATAGACAGATGGATAGACAGACAGACAGACGGATAGATAGATAGACACAGACGGACAGACAGATAGACAGACAGACAGATAGATAGATAGACAGACAGAGTAACAGAAATGTGTCTTCAATATGACTTAATAAAAACAGATTTTTTTTTAACCAAATGCCAGACAGAGGACCTTGTGTGCAGTGTGGTGTGAAACGTAAACATTACGATATTCGGAAATTGTTGTTTTGACACCGTGAGCTGAGCTTGTGACTCTGCACTGATGCGGCGTGGTGTCACTTTTGTCCAGCAGGTGTCAGGATCGGACGCTTTGTTCAGGAGTCTTTGGGGTTTTTTTTTTTTTTGTTTTTTTTTGTTTTTTTCTGCATGACCATAAATAGATAAGTAATGGAGCTTTAATGGTTTTACAATGAATGTGGAGCATTTCTCTTTGTCAAGCGAGCAGCCAGCACCTCCAGAAAGAATGCAGCACAACATCAGCCTGCTGGCAGCTCCTTCAATCAGAAGTAATGGATTACCACTGTTCAGCGCTGTCTCAGGCTAATTTTGGTCCATGGGGCAGCCTGCCAGTTAAAGACCGTGAATAACAGCCCAATCGCTGGACTTTGAGTAATTAATTTCATGAAACATAAAACCTCAAGGTTCAAATCTACGTCCTGTAGCCAAATTTTAAAATCCAAGACCCCCCCAGAGAACACACTAATTCAGACTTCGCTGTCATTAGGTTTGTATTAGTGTGTGTTGGGTCTGGGCATTAGTGAAACATTCCTTTGCACTATCAGGAGTTTTTCTTTTGTGTTAATTTACACTTGGTTTCAAAGACTCACTCCCTTACTGGCCTCTGCTTCAACCAGTCCATCAAACAGCGAGGTCTACAATCTAGATCTACAACCATCTCTCCTGTGAGCTCTTCACCAGTCCAGGAGAACAAAACAACAGACCGCCGCGTCAGACAAAAACTTAATGAGAACATTTATTTGTGGTGGATCGAGCCCGTGGAGCATTGCAAAAAGTCCTGGCAGTCGGAGATTAAGTCCGACTCCAGTGCATTCGCTCATCTTTCCAGATGACAGCAGTGAGTGAAAGAGTCGTTTTTCTGATCTGTGTTGAAGCCCAGACAGACGCGCAAACCACAGACGCCCTCAGTATGTCCTGCTTTCCTCTTGTCTTGATCACATCATGCTTCAAGCTGAAATAAAGCGACGTTGTCTTGTTCTATTTTTTTCGAAGGTGAGAGAACTGCAGCAGGAGAATGAGGGAAGTCTGAGGAAACTACAGGAGACGGCAGAACAGTTTGAATGGCTGTGTCAGCAGCAGCGCTACTGGATGGGTTGTGTCAAGAGGTGGCTATTTTCTCCCCGTTGCATTGACCAGAACACCGAGGCACATTACCCGATCAAAGGGCATTAAAAGCCTCCTTCTCAATCAGCCTCGTACTGGAAAAGGTGGCAACCTACATGAACGCACAATGATCACCGCTGATTATTGACTTCTGCGTGTGTATGTTTCTCTGCGCTCATCCTACTGGCTTGAAATGTGTGGGAATGGCTTGGAAAATGGTGATGTCGGGGGATTTCCATTCTCCAATTAGACTTCGCAGATATAAAAATCAGAATCAGCTGTTGGGTTGTTTGCTTACGTTGCCACTGTTAATCAAAGCTGATCAAACCACAACGGCGCAGTGCTGACGGGGTAGACAAGCTCAAATTTTTGAGCGTTTTAATGTTTTCTAACTTTCACTGTTGATTAGTTAGACACAAATACGATTTGAAAAGCTCTTGAGGGATCTGTGAGTTCTGCCAACCTCTATCAGTGAAAGTACAAACGACGGAGGGATTGATAGGAGTTTTTTTTTTTTGTTTTGTTAATTCCTGCATAAAGGCAGCAGCATGGTTGAAGCAAATTAGTATGTAAGAAGGGTTGCTGAACATCTTAAACGTTTATAGCTTTAATACAGAGAGGGGTGAGATGCAGTGAATCACACCAATGGGGATGGCGGGACACACTTTTGGAGAGTCCCTAACTGCGCTTGGTTGTTCACATGAAGAGCAACAGGAGTTCTGATGTCGAGAAGGGCGCGGGGTTGGGGGGGGGGGGTTTCAGAGGCTGCATTTCAATTTAAGCATACCGACCCCTTAGGTCCCCTGTAATGGAGACCAACACGTTATCTGGGAACAGAGTTTCAGCTGAGACGAACTTTAAGGGGAACCTTCAGAAAGGTGACGTGCTACACAACTATTTTAAATACTGTACATATTAAGGATGAGGGACACTGGTTTCCCATTTTGTTATGGGCCACAAATTCTACATTCATGTCATCAGAAGAATGAATTCAGCCTTAGTGGTTAGATATTAGGTTTCTCCTGTATTTCAATCGGTAACATGAGAAAGTCAAGCATTTAAAGGACCAGTGTGTAGGGTTTAGTGGCGTCTAGAGGTGAGGCGGCAGATTGCAACCAACTGAATGCCCCTCCCTTTCCAAGCGTGCAGGAGAACCTACGGTGGCCTTCAGGAAACGTAAAAGCCTGAAAGGCGCCCTCTACAGCCAGTGTTGGGTTTGTCCATTCTGGGCTACTGCAGAGACCCGACGGCGCAACATGGCGGGCTCCGTGGAGAAGGACCCGCTACCTATGTACGAAGGGCTCATTTTAAGCTAACGAAAACACAACCATTCTTAGTTTCAGGTGATTATACACTAATAAAAATATTATTAGGAATTTTATATTCCATTTCTGCCAACAGAGCCCCCTAAATCCTACACACTGGTCCTTTAAATGTGTTATAAAAAGTCTGCTAAAACTTTTAATCTCTGCAATAAATACCAGTATTCCCCTTCGCAAAGTCAGTGTGGGTACTTGATGTGCCACAAATATTTCTTTTTAGCCTTTAAGCTGATAAAGGATCTTTCTCAGATTCAATGCGTGATCAGACTTTATATTGCTGCTTCCTTTGTAGTTTAATCAGCCATTTTTCAGCTCTCACCGACTTTTGCGCAGTGTGACGATGTGAGTTTAACATGCACAATCAGAAAATTATAGGGTTGTGAACCATTTCCTCGGTTAAAATCTATCGGGTTGCCTTGATCTTTTTTAATCACTCTTCTAGTCACTGCTTTGAATGCGCATTAACAGTCCTATTCTCTGTAGATTCAAAGACTGTCTGATGGAGGAGAGGGAGGCTCTGCTGCAGCAGGTCAGCATGTTGGAAAAGAAAGCTGAGAAACTGAAGACGAGTTCACACGACGCCAGTCCCACACAGAGCCTCCTCTGCCCCCTACAGGACACAGAGAGCTGTGACGGGTAAGAAATACTGAATCAAACAGACAAACAAAGCCGACAGGAAACAGCTAACCGTTGTCTGAATCCTGACAATAGATGTCACACCCACACAACAGCACCAAATCAGTCTATTGAAACATTTTGTTTGTGAATTCCATCCATTTTTATACTACCACGCTGCAGGATACTGTACCTGTACAGTGTACTCACCATGATAAAGCTTTAAAAACACTTCCACAGGAAGCCACGAAATAAAGGAAACAACATTCTTCTACATGTCCCGTCGTTTTTCTATATTTCTCCCACATTGGCATGAATCTACACGGCGTTTGCAGCCGGTTAACCAGCCTTTCTCTTGAAGCAGCCCGACGACATGGGAAGCAGATGCAGTGGCCGACCTGGAGTCTCAGGAGGAGAAGTCAAACGCGCTGTATGAGGAGCTCTTTAACCAGGTATCACTTTAATTTTTCTACCCAGCAGGTTTCTTAATGGTCATTTGCACAATCTTGAAAATTGCCTGGGTGTGTGTTTAAAGAATCTTCTCACTGCAGCCTAAGGGTTATTGATAATGTCCTTACATTTTAAGAGTGCACCGGTTCATTCTTTTGAAATCTTTGGGTAGGAGACACGTGCAAACCTCAGGGGTGAAATATTATGGTTAATATTCATCTTGTTAAGTTTGCCAATCCCCAGAGCAGTTGCTGTGCTGTCGGTTCTTCCAGAAATTAGAAGCACGTCTTGGATAAATGGGTCTAAGTGGGTGTTTTCTGTCTGCTGCAGACTGTTACAAGTAAAGAGGATTGTAAGGTACCTGTAGGCTTACTCGACGCTCTTTGGTAACCAAATGTGGAGCCACAACGAATTCTGACTTCCTCAGATCTCTCATATGTGATGTAGGGCTGCGATTATTTCCATTGTCCAATAAGCTGCCTGTTATTTTCTTGATTGTTTTGTCTATAAAGTGTCAGAAAATTCCTAATAATTCCTCACAGCTCAAGGAGATGCATTTAAATTGATTGTTTTATTTGTAATAACAGTGCAAAACCAGTATATTCAGCGTACTATAATATATGACAAAGAAAAGCAACAACCAGAAAGTGCCTGATATTTCCGCCGGAAAAATTACTTAAACTATGAATCGATTATCAAAATAGTTGCTGATCAGTTTTCTGTCACTCGACTCCTCTAATATTTGTTGCAGCTCTAAGGTGAAGGTTCTTAAAAGAAACCTGTGGGAAAATCCAAATGCTCTTGGCTCCCTGTGACTTTTAACAGGACCCTTGCAGAAACCCGTCTTTTAAGAGTGCCCACTTCTGTGTTAAAACATTTCTGGACTAGAGACAAGGACTGATCTCAGGAATGAAATAGAAGACACCCAAAAAAAAAACAAAACGGGGCTAATATTCATCTGGGCGTGACTGCCAGTCTCCACAGGACTTGACACGCAGCCAGAAGGCAGAGTCTCATCATTGTTTTTGTCTTTTTTAAAGGTTGCTTGAATGCAATGCTTTATGCAATCAATGAGTAACCGCAGAATGTTTTTTTAAGAGCCCCTCAAAAACCTCTTACAGTATGAACACTTACAGTATGTCCATACGTTTCTGACACGGGCGTGTCTGTTCCAAGAAAGGAGGCATATCCCGGTCTTTGTTGGTCAAAGTCAGATGCTTTACACGCTCATCCCTCCAACCTGACTTCCTTGATACGCCTTTTTTTGCAGAGGTATGAGATCGTCACACAAATTGCCACTGATCATGAACATTGGTTGGGCCCTTAGCTGAGTGCTGCTTGTCAGGAAATTGTACACTCTGGTCATTTTTAGCCATTTGAACAGGCAACCAAAGCAGTTGCTTCTCTGGTGAGGACAGGCCCATTTTAGTTGTCAGAAACAGGTACATATTGACTACAGTTCCCTTCTGTTCTTTTAGATTTTACGAGGTCGGCTCAGAGTTTCAAAATCTCTGGATCAGAGACAACCGCAGCTCTCAGGGGTGAAATATTAGAAATCCAAAACGCGGGCTAATATTCATCAGGGCACAGCTGCCAGCCCACTGTGGGCTTGTTTTGGTGCCAGGACTGTCAAAACTCTAATCCCCATGGGTACTGAACTCTCATCCGTGTTTTTATTTTGTCTGTCGGCTGTGTATTTTAACAAGGACATGCAACTCTATACGGTGTTTGGCAGTATTTTATGCAGAGATCGGGTGTACCATTGGAAGACGCTGCAGTAGCATCAAATGGCCTCAAGAGGCCACAGGGTAAAACCATTAATCTGGCTCATTATTTGTGGTTTTTGCTCATGAAATTTTGCACGTGTGACATTCGTGGTTCCCAGAGGATGTTTCCCAGTAACTTAAGTGATTCCCTGACTTGTGGCTAGCACCATCATCAGGTCAAAGTCTTAATGTGTCCAGTTCTTTGGTTTACGATCGAATACCAGCAAACTTAATGACGTTCCCATCAGCCAGAGCTGTACTTTGTGTTTAGTGCCTATTAAGGAATGGTTAATAAGCACCAAACACAAGCACTGGTGAACATGGTAAACCTTACCTGTTAAACACCCGCTTGCTAATACAAGGGTTCCCACCCACCTGTGTTTATCCTCATTTTCAATTTGCAAATAAAAGAAACTGAGTGGAAAAGCCTGAAATTCAAAAAAATCTTGAAATATCACAAAAAAGTTTTTATGTTTGGTGCATTGAACAAAGCAAAATGCGACAAAGTGCAATGGAAACAGACTTAGTGAATTTCAAGTCAAGACGTGCATTAAGCGTGTGACCTAAACACTCACTGAAGAGACTGAAAATAGTGGCAGAAGAAAAAAATCTGATCTGTGAAGAGTGATAAGGAGACTTTTACATTCTTTAAATTAACACGAAACAAACAAAAAAGCCATATTTCATCATGTTGTCTTCATCGTTTTTACTGACTGGGGGTTTGACTTGCCTTTAATTGCCTTGTCTTGTTGTGCCCACCAGTTCTCCAACGGTTTCAATGGCAGCCAACTGGACAATTAGCGCCACCAGCTGTTTCTCTTGATGACTTAATATTTGCGTAACAGCAGTGGATGGAAATGTGCATTAGTTTGCATTTTCTTTTGCCAAATTTCTCAAAATCCTGTTCAAATTTGTGGTACATTTGGATGGAAACCCATCAATTGTAAGCATTTTGTCATGCTGACATTAGCATTCAGCTCCCTGCAACACCATGTACAAAGAATTCTGATAAGAATTTGGTTTAAAAAATTCCATTTGCAACACATGGAGTTTAATTTTTTTTTTTAACATATTAAAAGTGATGCTAGCACATAATCTGCAGCTCAACTGCATTTCCGCCCATTTTTTCTCTTTACTTTGTGTCGTAAAATTCAACGACCTGAACTGTATTGCAGAAGGATCATATTTACTATAATTGTAGATAATAGTAAAGCTGTAAATAGAGAAAATTTACTGCAGGGATTTTTTTTGTTCTTCCAGCAGGAACCAGCTTTTGGGTGCAAGGGGACATAAAAAAAAAAGGAACAAAAGAACTTTCACACTTGGGTGAAAATCAGTTTAATTCACCCTGATCCTTTAAAAAAAAAAAAAAAAAAAAGAAAGAAAGAAAAGAAAATCAAGGTATTTATCTGTGAAAGCTGTTAAAAACTAAAAAACCACCAATGAATGAATATATGTGAATTATTTTCTGGGTATACAAAGAGCTCACTTTGATGTCCTTATATACCCTGCTCTTTGTCACGTTGCCTATTCGCCCGTTGAAGATCCAGCAGGGTGGAAACATAGTCTTTTTCAGCCTAACTTCTTTGGGAGCTTTAATCCAGTGTGCAGACACAGAGAACTTCTCATCCTAAATAAATACGTACTTTAACGGGCTACTCCTCTTCCTTTAAAGTAACCAGTTCAGTCTGTTAAAATCTCTGGACCAAGAGAAGTGCTAATCTCAAGGGTGAAATTCAAATTTAAAACACAGAGATATTCATCTGAGGAAGACTGCCAGCCCCCCGTGGACTTGTAGGGCTGCCAGAACATTCATAAAACAGATACTTCATGGGCACTGGAGCCTAATCAGTGTTTTATTTTTTTCTCTCTGTCTGTTTTTAAAACGTTAGCGGTCTTTGAGGAACTCTTGCCTGCAAAGCCATTTTGCAATCAAACAGGAACCCCACAACGTTCCACAAAAAACTCCTTTAGGAAGCGTTCACGAATCCTGACAGGACCTCGAAGGCTTCATCCTCCCGGAGGATTTTTATAGTGATGAGCCCAAAAGGTGTTTGCTGGCTGCTTTGGAATTTTTAAAAAAGCCCCCACGTCTTCAGAGTGACAAGTTCAGTGTTTTCAAAATCTGTGGATGAGAGGAAGCCTGACAGACAGAACATAAGGCTAATAATGGTGTGCGGATGACTGCCAGTCCCCAGTGGAGCTGGTGTGCTGCCAGAGCCTTCAGAGACTGCCGTTACTTTCTGTGCACCGGACTCACATCAGGCCTCTTTCTCCGTCTCTTTGCCTGTCTGTTGACCGCACATGGCTGCCTCCCAAACCGTCCGCGACCTCTTCCAAAGCAGCAGAGAGATGACTAATAATGACTGGAGGGAGGTGATTGCCAATAGCCTCTGTGCTTCATTCCCCTCACCTCTCACAGGCTCTGCAGTGCGTTTCTCGGGATAATTATTCTGATTGAGTGCAGATGATGCAGGGATTTTTTTTTTTTTTTCCAGTCCCTGCAGAGCTGTGAGAGGGAGAATATTTAGCTGGAGGAGCAGGGACTGCCGGAGACATCAAGGAAACAGCCATGATGAAACACGTTAATAGCTCTGACATAATTTAAATAAACGGCAGATTCACAGCGTGTAGACATAAGATTCGTTCTTAGATGACACAGAGATAGAAAGAAAATCCTACTGGTGCCTAAATGGATGATATTGGATACATTAGAGTTGTATCTCGCTAAGAATGGTTTTGATGATTTGCAGGTCAAATGACATTTATACAACTCCAATAAAAAATGGGCTGGATCTGGTTGGAAAGTTGAAATGTTTTATAGACGTCTAGGTTACATATACAGTGCATTCAGAAAGTATTCAGACCTCTTCGGTTTTTTTTGCATTTATGTTGCAGCCTTATGCTAAAATTGTTTAAATTCATTTTTCCCCTGTCAGTCTACGCTCACTACTAATGAAAAAGGCGAAAACCGAATTTTAGAAAATTTTCAAATCGATTAAAAAAGAAAAACCGAAGTATCACATTGACATGAGTGTTCAGACTCTTTCCTATTACACTTGGAATTTAGCTCAGGTGCCTCCCATTTCTCTTGATCATCTTTGAGATGTTTCTAGACCTTGATTGGAGTCCACCTGTGCTAAATTCAATCGATTGGACATGATTTGGAAAGGCACACACCTGTCTCTATATAAGGTCTCACAGCCCGTCAATGCACATCAAACGTACTGTAGTAACTTCACTATGATAAGACCATCCCACATGAAACCAGCTACCTAAGCAGTCAGTATTAAGGCATCTACATGCTAGCAACACTGGCAACTAGTCTTTTGGTCTAGTCTAACTGTGGCTACAGGCAGTGAGGGGCTTCAGCTTACACACAAGCAACATTGTTGTCCAGCTTGGTCAAGCTTTGACTCCAGTTATAGAGGATTTTTACACTGAGTCAACAACTGAATCAGAAAAGAAAACACACTCCATCCAACAGCTCATCATGGCTGCGTAATCTAACTGTCTGATTTCTCACCGATCAGAAGGTTCCTCTAGAAAACAACAAATTTAAGTATTTAAATTCAACATAAATGCTGAATGAACATTCGTTTTACATAAACATAATAAAACCAAACACCAACACCAAATATGTTTTGTTGGAAACATTATCGCTGTATGTTTGTAAATGAATGAAGCGCCTCTTAACGGCAACGTTATTCGACAGCCGTCGCACCAGAGACATGATTTCCTATCCACAGTCCTGTCTGTGGTTTGGGCAACAGAAGCACTCTGGTTTTTGTTGTCTGTGAACACTTTACTGATACGTTCAGTAGCAATGTATTTGGGACTTGCCAAATATGCGAATGAACAACAAATCGTCATTTTGTTAATAGAAAACATAATCCGGTCACGGTTGAATTTTATTTGCTGTTGCAGTTTAGTTGTATATACATTAAATGTAATTTCTAGGAGTCATGGTTAAAATAAGGAAGTGGCATCAGTGGAGCCGGCAGTTTAGAAATAGATGAGCATGTCCTACGAGGCTACCATAGTATAGCTAGACGTAAAACAGGATTGATAAGCTACAGTTATGGACAGCGCGAGATAGATATAATAAGGACAGCCTCCATTGGGTGAGGTCTTGACTGGCTACTCAGCCAATCACTCGTGAACCCCGTTGTTTTTTGGTCCTAGGGCGCTGTTTCCTTGCACCCTTTTTTAACACACATTCACCCGCATTAGACGGACGCAGGGTCAGGAGGACGTAGCGTTGGGCTAGTGTGTAATGCACGGCTGGGACAGCGTCCTTTAGCACTGGCCTTCACTGGCTTGCAGGACAGAGAAAGTTGTGTTTTTTGCCTGCGGCTGTTAGAAGCTGTGACGTCAACTGAAGGACCTCAATATGTGACCTAGTTGTCCGAAAAACTTTTCATCCATATTTACCCGAATGTTATCCTAGATATCTTGACATGTTTTGACCTTCCGTTACTTACTGGGATATTTTTCCTGAAGGCATGTTCTCACTCTGAGTTCCCCTCTTGGACATACTTTGTTTATTGTCTTTGGTCATCTTCACTTACAGTTTATTTTTCTGCCCTCAGGCAGGGAGTTCTATCAACGGACACCAAAAACCTCCTTGAGGACAGAAGCCTGGAGCCTGGACTCATCTTTGTTTTCTCTTCCCACCTTTTGCAAACCAAAAGATAATGACTAGATGTTTGTGTGTGTGGTTAGCTATGTAGAACACTTCCCAGTCATTGTGTAGAAAAACCAAAGAATCTTGGAAAAACATACCTGTGAAACCACAAATTCACTGTTTGTCTTCCACAATTGTTAACCTGCCTTGGAAAGAATCTGCCTCGTGATATGTGACTGAATTAAACAATGTTCTATGTGCTCGTGTTCTCCTTTTGCTGTGACACATGCACATCAAATGAACCTGAAGTTGTCTGGTCACATTTTGCTGTAATTGTCCATTATTCAGACTTTGTAATCAACACCACTAACAAGAGCTAAAGCACCTGAGAATGTTCTTTTTTGTTGTTTTGCCAGCAGCTGGTGCACAGAGGAAACAGCAGATGTGAAACTGCTAAATTTCACTTTTCAGTGGGCTTTTCCTTGTCAGCAAGAATCTCTAAAGTATGTGAGGTAATACTGGCTCATACTGCTGTTAATGACTCCGAAGCTTCATCATATTTGAACCATATGATACACACACGGTGTAAAAACAAAAACAGTTTACAGGCAACGCAAATGTTTGGGCAAAGCTGTCTGAAGCTCGCATTCTCTCACACTACATGTTAACTGTATATTCACTCTTCTATGTGCATGGGGGTCACAAGGAACGGACAATAACAAAGCGGCTATGTTTTCGGATATAAACCTTAGTAAGGGATTTAATAAAGTCAAGCTAGTTTTACTCATGAAATGCAAAAATAAGAAATTATGAATCTGCCCCAGGGAAATGGAAATAAGCAGCACCTTTTATACTATAGGCACAGGTTAATTTCTGTAGCCGTTTTGCGTTGACATTTCCCTACTTTTCCTCGTGTCAAGTCAAATCAAGTCAATTTTATTTATATAGCACCAAGTCATCTACAGAAGTTATCTCTGGATCCCTCCGGATGACCAGCAACTTTCTGCTGTTAAACTCTGACCAAACTGAAGTTATTGTGCTTGGATCCCAACACCTCAGAAACACATTATCTAACGATAAAGTTACTCTGGGATGGCTTTGCCCTGGCCTCCGGCAGCGCCGTTAGGAACCTCGGAGTTCTCTTTGGTCAGGATATGTCCTTTAACTCTCACCTAAAACAAACTTCAAGAACTGCCTTTTTTCACCTTTGTAACATTGTGAAAATCAGGCACATCCATGCTTTTCTTACTTCTAGGCTGGATTATTTCAGCTCATTATCTTGCTGCCCCAACAAGTCTCTAAATACTCTCCGGCTGACCCTGAATGCTGCAGCACGAGTACTGACAGGAACTAGGAAAAGAGATCACATTTCTCCTGTGTTAGCTTCTCTGCTTTGGCTCCCTGTGAAATTCAGAATAGAATCTAAAATCATCCTCCTCACCTACAAAGCCCTTAATGGCCGGGCACCAACATATCTTAAAGAGCTCAGTCAGGGCCGGCTCAGGCTTGCCTTGAACCACCCCCTAGTTATGCTGCTATACGCCTAGACTGCCGGGGGACTTCCCATGATGCACCGAGCTCCTCTCTCCTCCTCTCCTTCTACATCTGAATGAATTCATATCCCATCAATGTTACTAACCTGGCTTCTTCTCTCTCCTGTAGTTTTGTTCTTTCTCGTCTCTGTTCTCTCTCTTCCTTTCTCTTTCTGCGGGTGTTTCTGCCCCTGGTGCTGCAGAGTCTGGATCTGTGACTGCAAACCACCTACTGCCCCATGATCCTGCTCAACACCCACTGCTTCAATTATTATGATTATCATTACTATTCTTATATTTAGTTTTATTAGTATTATTATTCACCCTATTATAATTATTAGTTTTATTATTAGTCTCATTATTGTTAGGAAACAGAAGCTTCCTTTGTTCTTTTACACTCCATGTCAACTGGGTCAGATTCAACGAAAAACTGTCATATGAGAATGTGAGAATTTCGAAGGTCGATGGATCATGAAGGTGCAAATATCCTCTAACAAGCTCAACAGTACAGATCCAGTGGTCAATGCTGTCAAAAGCTCTTTTGAACGATATTAACATGAAACAAAAGGAAAAGCATCCAATCCAGAATAATGAGATTTAGGCCACATTTAGAGTAACACTTGGAAAAATGGGAGTAGTTCAGCCATCA